>NC_089580.1:62889097-63201597 GCF_019320115.1 Miscanthus floridulus | reverse complement strand
GCTGGCCGTAGAATAAGTTACCATAATCTCATAAATTAGTATAGTAATTATCGTAACTCAAAGTGGCCACAGAATAACATATTCTGCCCAGTGTCGGGTACCTTAGAACGGGGTACCACAAGCAAACCTCAAATGGGTCGCTAAAGTCCCATCTAAAAAATAAAGCTAGAAGGTAAGCCGTGGGCCCCTCACCCGCCACGACCGTGCCCACTGGGTCCTCCTCCTCCTCCTCGCCTCGAGCCTCAAGCAGGAGGTCTCGGCATCCTGACACTAACTCCGCCTCGCGCGAGGCTCTCCAGGGAAGGCCTCGACAGGGAACGCCGTCTCCGCCTCGCCCGAGGCTCTCCACGGAAGGCCTCGGCAGGGGGTGCATTCTCCGTATCGCGCGAGGCCTCGGCAGGGAGCCCGATCTCCGTCTCACGCGAGGCCTCATTCTCCGTATCGCTCGAGGCCGGGTCGTCCGCGGCCCATCACCCCCCGCTTCGACCGACCCTCCAGACAACGCGTCATGTCTCATTAATGCTTCAACCACTCCCGCAATCTCAGCCGGACGACGACTCAACGCCACAGAATGGCCGACGCGACCCGAGGTCGCATCCGCGCCATACCGACCGGGACAGGGCACGGCGGGGATTACCAGCCACTGTGTCCTAACGCTGTGTCCACGATCAGCGCCATACCGGCTGGGACAGGGTACGGCAGGGATTACCGGCCACTGTGTCCTAACGCTGTGCCCACGATCAGCCGCCCGCTCGAGGCCTCGGCACTATACACCAAGGTCTCGGCGATCGTGAGGTTCGCGCCTGTCGAGACCCCTCCACCACGGTGCAGCCTCGGCACCGACCAAGCCTCGGCCTCGCGCACAGTCCGTCCACAGTGGCTTGCACGTTGACCACCGCACCCACTTCGAGGCAGTCCCGGGGTTCCCACGACGCACAGAATCTGATGGGACGACCACGCCGCTCTAGTGCCCCAAGGACGGACCACTCCGACGACCACGCCGCTCCAGTGCTCCAAGGACGGACCACTCCGACGACCACACCGCCACAGGAACAGACTATAGGGCCCGGACACACCGCCTCTGTTCACACGACACCATATAGTTAGCTCATGTACCGTCCTTGTCCTCCCTTCAGGCTATAAAAGGAGAGGACTTGGGCCGTTTTGAGGGACGGGAGGAGAACACCTTGTAGCACACACACACACACACTTGCATATCTCTGCCGCCTGAGAGCAACGCCTCAAGCGGCCCGCACGACACCCTGCCGAGACCTGGGACTAGCTCCCTCTCTCCCTTAGCTTGTAACCCCCTACTACGAGCACTTCGGTGCAAGGAATACAAGATCGACCTCTCAGACTGGACGTAGGGCCTCGATTGCCTGAACCAGTATAAACCTTGTGTCTCTTTGCATCACCATCCGGAATCGGGAGCACGCAGAACAAATTCACTGGTTGGTTGAGGACCCCCCCGGTCCGAAACACCGACAGTTGGCACGCCAGGTAGGGGCGGCTGCGTGTTAGTTTCGTCATCCCAGCAGGTTCCGGATGGCAGACCCCATACAACCATTGCGTCTCGGCACCGTGGTTTGGTTCGAGAGCCTAGAGTTCATGTCTCTAGGGCATGAGTACGACATGGTACTCCTCACTCCTCGAGCCCCACCGTCCGACGATGAAGTCACACCCCGGTAGCCCAGGCGCAGGTAGCGCCCGGGTGGCCGCTCTCGCCGCGTTCGCCAAGCATGACACGAACAAGGCCACCCCGATGTTATGCGAATCCGGGGCGCCATGCCACCTCCCACCGATATCCTACGACCAGCTGTTGGCACAGGGTCCCTGGCTGGGGACCTGTCTAGCCTGAGCTTGGACAAAGGAAAGTCACCTGTGACACGCGGTGATGCCCAGTCGTCAAGCTCCGCTCCACCACTCCCTGAAGAACCGACCCCGGCGGGGCAGAATCTAGCGACGACACCATCCCCATACCCCTTTGGGTTGAGAAATGCCGCTGCCTCTTACGCCTACGCTTACACTGCCGCTCACGAGCATCCCTTGGAACGCCGCCAGCGCTTAGCTCTTGACCTGAGCATCCACACTGACTCCTCAGATGAGAACGAGGCATGGCCCAGAGTGGATTTCTCCGGACTCAACGACCCTGGGGCTTTGCGCCAGTTCTTGGTCGCAAGCGACTACTGCTTCGGCTACTCCGACTCTGACGATGAAGGCACCTACGACCCCACTCGCGAGTGTTTTCACATCGGGCTCGGGATGCCGAGGGCGGGCGAAGAGGACGAGGGGGCAGGTAGCCGTTCCCCGCTTCGCCCAGGCACGGGCGCCGTCACATCTCCACGCGCCGTCCTACCGGCCGCACGAAATGAGAACGTCGCTCTTGCGCGACCTCAGCGCCTGGACCTAGAACAGCTCCATGAGCTCCAGGCCAAGGTCAAACAAGACCAACTCCTTCTGCAGCAGCTTCGAGACTCTCTCGAATAGGAACAACGAGGTCGCGGCGAAGGCGGGGGAGCCCGACGGAGGGCCCGCGATGTGCATCACCGCATCCATGACGACGAAGGGAGTGAGCAACCCCCAGTCTTCAATCGCGCTAGCCAGAACGTCGCGGCTATGGTAATGCTGGTCTACGCAATGCCCGAGCCTTCTACCACAGAGGGGCGGCGGGTCCACGGTGAGCTCCGGGATCTCCTAGAGACCGCCGCGGTTCAGCAGGCTGAGAGTTCCGCCTCCCGACGACACGGGGGCGCCTCGAACCTACCCACGGCACCGCCTCGGCAGGACAGGGAGGCCCCAGCTCGTCTCGAGCCCGATCGAGCGCCGATAGCCCATAGGGCCCCCATGCTTCTGGACCGCCTCGGCAATCAACGCGATGTACAGGGAGACCATGAGGTGGTCAGCAGGCGACGACGCCACGACAACGAGGGGCCCGCTCGGGGCTACCACCCACACCGAGGCGGTCGCTACGACAGTGGGGAGGACCACAGTCCTTCCCCTGAACCGCCAGGCCCTCGAGTCTTCAGTAGGGCCATCCGCGCTGCTCTTTTCCCCGCCCGGTTTCGGCAACCAGCCAATCTCGCAAAGTACAGCGGCGAGACCAACCCTGAACTCTGGCTTGCCGATTACCGCCTGGCTTGCCAGCTAGGTGGCGCGGATGATGACCTGCTCATCATCCGCAACCTCCCCTTGCTCTTGTCAGACTCAGCGCGAGCCTGGCTTGAGCACCTTCCTCCCTCGCAAATCCACGACTGGCGCGACTTGGTTAGAGTCTTCGTCGGGAACTTCCAGGGCACATACGTGCGCCCTGGGAACTCCTGGGATCTTAAGAGCTGTCGCCAGAAGCCGGACGAGTCTCTCCGAGACTTCATACGGCGCTTCTCCAAATAGTGCACCGAGTTGCCTAGTGTCAGAGACTCGGAGATCGTCCAGGCTTTCCTCTCCGGCACCACGTGTTGGGACTTGGTTCGAGAGTTAGGTAAGAACGTGCTGCGCTCTGCTGCCGCACTCCTCGACATCGCCACCAGCTTTGCCTTGGGAGAAGAGGCTGTTGGAGCCATCTTCCCCGACACCAGGGGTAAGCGGAGGGATGAGGCCCCCGAGGCCTTAGCCTCCCACCTCCCCAAGAGAAAGAAAAAGGGGCGCCTGGGGAAGCAGGAGGTCTTGGAGGCTGATCTGGTCACGGCCGCAGAACGCAAGAACCCCCGAGGCTTCAAAGGCCCTAGGCCCTTCGACGACATGCTCAAGAAGCCCTGCCCTTACCACCAGGGTCCGATCAAGCACGCTCTTGAGGATTGCACCATGCTGCGGCGTTACTACGCCAGGCTCGGGCTCCCCGACGATGACGCCAAGCAGAAGGGCGCCGGCGACCGGGACAAGGACAAGGACGACGGGTTCCTCGAGGTACGCAATGCCTTCATGATCTTCGGTGGGCCCTTGGCATGCCTTACGGCGCGGCAGCGCAAGAGGGAGCGCCGAGAAGTCTTCTCGATCAAGGTGGCCACCCCCCAGTACCTCGACTGGTCTCGAGAGGTGATCACCTTCGATCGAGATGACCACCCTGACCATGTTCCGAATCCCGGGCAGTACCCACTGGTTGTTGACCCGATCATCGGCAACACCCGACTCTCCAAGGTGTTGATGGACGGAGGCAATGGCCTCAACATCCTCTACGCCAACACCCTGGAGCTCTTGGAAATTGACCGGTCGAGGCTCCGAGGCAACGTCGCACCCTTCCACGGCATCATGCCAGGAAAGCGCACGTGACCCCTCGGGCGCATCGACCTTCCTGTCTGCTTCGGCACCCCCTCCAACTACCGCAAGGAAGTCCTCACCTTCGAGGTAGTCGGGTTCGGTGGAGCCTACCACGCCATTCTAGGGTGGCCGTGCTACACCAAGTTCATGGCAGTGCCCAACTATACCTACCTCAAGCTCAAGATGCCAGGCCCTAGCGGTGTCATCACGATTGAGTCCACGTACGAACATGCATACGACTACGACGTTGAATGCATCGAGTATGCCGAGGCCCTTGCGGAGGCCGAGACCCTCATCGCCCACCTTGACCAACTCAGTGGCGAGGTGCCTGACTCCAAGCGTCGTGCGGGGGCGTTTGAGCCCGCGGAAACCATCAAACTCATCCCGGTCGACCCCGCCTACCCCGACGACCGAGCGCTGAAGATCAGTGCCACCCTCGACATCAAATAGGAAGCCGTGCTCGTCGACTTTCTCCGTGCAAACGCCGACATATTCGCATGGAGTCCCTCGGATATGCCGGGCATACCAAGGGAGGTCGCCAAGCATGCCCTGGACATCTGGGCCGGATCTAGACCCGCGAGGCAACGCCTGCGCTGCTTCGATGAGGAAAAGCGTAGGGCCATCGGTGAGGAGATACAGAAACTCTTGGCGGCCGGGTTCATCAAGGAAGTGTCCCACCCAGAGTGGTTGGCTAACCCCGTGTTAGTCAAGAAGAAAAATGGGAAATGGAGGATGTGTGTAGACTACACCGGTTTGAACAAAGCCTGTCCAAAGGTCCCCTTCCCATTACCTCGAATCGATCAAATCGTTGATTCCACTGTAGGGTGCGAGACCCTGTCTTTCCTCGATGCGTACTCTGGTTACCATCAAATCAAGATGAAAGATTCCGACCAGCTCGCGACTTCTTTCATCACACCGTTCGGCATGTATTGCTACGTGATGATGCCCTTCGGCCTCAGAAACACAGGTGCCACATACCAATGGTGCATGACCCAGGTCTTTGGCAACAACATTAGGCAGACCATCGAGGCCTACATAGACAACATTGTGGTCAAATCCAGAAAGGCTGAGGATCTCGTTGATGACTTGAAGATCACCTTCAAATGCCTTAGAGAGAAGGGCATCAAGCTCAATCCCGAGAAGTGTGTGTTCGGGGTCCCCCAAGGCATGCTCTTGGGATTCATAGTCTCAGAACGTGGCATCAAAGCCAACCCAGAGAAGGTCTCGGCCATAACCGGCATGGGACCAATCAGGGACCTCAAGGGAGTACAAAGGGTCATGGGATGCCTTGCGGCCCTGAGCCGCTTCATCTCGCGCCTCGGCAAAAAAGGTTTGCCTCTGTACCAACTCTTGAGAAAATCCGAGCATTTTTCTTGGACTCCCGAGGCCCAAGAAGCCCTCGACAGACTCAAAGCACTACTCACGAATCCTCCCATCCTGATACCCCCGGCCATGGACGAGACCCTCTTGCTCTACGTCGCCGCAACGACCCAAGTGGTCAGCGCTGCCGTAGTGGTAGAGAGGCAGGAAGAGGGGCATACTCTGCCCACCCAACGACCTATTTATTTCATCAGTGAGGTGCTCTCCGAGACCAAAGCACGCTACCCCCACATCCAGAAGCTGGTATATGCCGTGGTCCTAGCCCGGTGCAAACTGCGTCACTACTTCGAGTCGCACCCAGTGACTGTGGTATCATCTTTCCCCCTGGGCGAAATAGTTCATAACCGGGAGGCCTTGGGCAGGATAGCCAAATGGGCTATCGAGCTTATGGGGGAAACCTTGACCTTTGCACCTCGAAAAGCGATCAAGTCTCAGGTCTTGGCCGATTTCGTGGCTGAATGGACAGATACCCAACTGCCACCCACTCAAATTCAGACGAAGTGCTGGACCCTGTACTTCGATGGATCCCTGATGAAGACCGGGGCAGGCACGGGTCTGCTCTTCATTTCGCCCCTCGGAGTACACATGCGCTACATGGTGCGGCTCCACTTCGCCGCCTCCAACAACGTGGCCGAATACGAGGCCCTCATCAACGGCTTACAAGTCACCATCGAACTTGGGGCGTGGCGCCTCGACGTCCGAGGCGACTCGCGGCTCGTCATAGATCAAGTGATGAAGGAGTCAAACTGCCTCGACCCCAAAATGGAGGCTTACTGCAAGTTGGTACGACGCCTAGAAGACAAGTTCGACGGTCTTGAGCTAAATCACGTCGTGCGGAAGTACAATGAGGCCGCCGACGAGCTGGCAAAGATGGCCTCGGCACGGGCCTCGGTCCCCCCAAACGTCTTCGCCAGAGACCTCCACAAACCTTCCATTGGATACACCTCGGCAACAGAGGAGGGCCCACCTATGGAACCCACGGCGAAGCTCGACGCCCCCTCTACTGCCGAGACCCCCTTGACCAAGCCCGAGGTCATGGAAGTCAATGCCGAGCCTCCACAGACTGATCAGGATGCGGATTGGCGAGTCCCGTTCCTCGATTGGCTTGATCGGGGGGAGCTTCCTGACGACAGAACCGAAGCGCGACGGCTGGCGCGGCGAGCCAAGACCTACGCCCTCTACAATGGTGAATTGTACAGGCGAAGTCCCTCAGGTGTCCTCCAACGGTGTATCAGTTCCGAAGCAGGCCAAGCCTTGCTTTGGGACTTACACGCAGGCGCCTGCGGGCACCATGCGGCGCCTCGGATGCTCATAGGGAACGCTTTCCGCCAGGGGTTCTACTGGCCGATGGCAGTCGCCGATGCTACCAAGCTGGTACGCTCCTACGAAGGATGCCAGTACTATGCCCGGCAGACACATCTCCTGACCCTGGCCTTGCAAACCATCCCCATCACGTGGCCATTCGCCGTGTGGGGGCTCGACATGGTCGGGCCTCTGCAAAGGGCCCCCGGGGGCTACACCCATCTACTGGTATCAATCGACAAGTTCTCCAAATGGATTGAGGCTCATCCAATCAATCGAATCAAATCCGAGCAGGCGGTGCTGTTCTTCACTGACATTATCCACAGGTTTGAGGTCCCCAACACCATCATCATCGACAACGGGACGCAGTTCACCGGCAAAAAGTTCCTGACGTTTTGCGACGACCACCACATCCGTGTGGCCTGGTCGGTCGTAGGACACCCAAGGACCAACGGCCAAGTAGAGCGTGCCAACGGCATGATCCTACAAGGCCTCAAGCCAAGGATTCACAACTGGTTGAAAAAGTTTGGCAAGAAATGGCTCGCCAAACTCCTGTCGGTCATCTAGAGCCTAAGGAACACTCCAAGCCGAGCCACGGGGTTCACGCCTTTCTTCCTGGTCTATGGGGCCGAGGCCATCCTCCCCACCGACTTGGAATATAGTTCCCTAAGGCTACAAGCCTACAACGAACAAAGTAACCGCACCACCCGAGAGGACGCCCTTGATCAACTGGAGGAAGCCCGAGACGTCGCGCTACTACACTCGGCCAAATACCAGCAGAGCCTACGGCGCTATCAGGCCCAACGCATCCGAGGCCGAGGCTTGAAGGTAGGTGACCTGGTGTTGAGGCTAGCACAGAGCAACAAGGGTCGCCACAAGCTGACCCCGCCGTGGGAAGGACCGTACATTATCGCCCAAGTACTGAAGCCCGGGACCTACAAGCTGGCCAACGAGAAGGGCGAAGTCTTCACCAATGCTTGGAACATAGAACAGCTACATCGCTTTTATCCCTAAATTTCCAAGCATTGTATATATCGTTTCTCGAAATACAATTAAAAAGTGTTCTTCAGTTGGTCTAACTTTTCGAGAAACCCCCCGAGCCCATCGTAGGCCTCGGCAATACAGTAACACAGCAAGGGAAACTCGGTTCTGCTTGGGCAGAACCAAGCCTCCGTTGGGGGCTAGATAGGGGACCCCCCTAGGCATCCCCTAGGTCCCATGCACCATTCTTCAGTTGTTTTTCACAAAAATTCCTACGCCAAGTCACTAGCAGGCTCTGACGAATCAGTTGTAAAACCCCTTGGACCAAAGTCTGTTTCCTAAGCAAGAGGCCGGTAGAGTCGCGAGACGGCCTACGCCTCCGAGCTACGGCACTCCCTCACTACCTCTCGCTCAAGGGACAGCTTAGGCCCCAAGGGGGTGTTTTGCAAACAAAATCCGATCAGGAGCGACAGAGGGCAGAGGCTCGGAAACATAAGAAAACAACTAAGAAACACAAGTACTTCAAAAGTAAAGGCCTCGACGGCCACAAGCGTTACGAAACAAAAAATAACCCCTATTCTATTTTTACATAGCCCCCGAGGCCCAGATCAAGGCTTAGGGCCTTCAGCACCGGCAGATGGTAGGGGAGGAACCACCTCCTCTTCGAAGAGCGTCGCCAGCGCCGTGCCAGGGCCTTCCGTCGCCTCCATCAGCTTCGCGACCGCCGTGTCAGCCTCCTCCTCATCATCAGGCAGAACATAGCCATCACTGATGGCCGGGAGGTCGACGCCAAGGTAGTGAGAGGAGATGACGGCCAGCGCCCGCTTGACACCCGTGTGCAGTGCCCCTCGGAGCCGCTCGCGCATTTAGCTGCTCAGTGCAATCAAGCGGCTCCCAAGGGAGCTGCCTGACTGAACCCCCTCAACCTCCAAGGCCTCGCGGGTGGAAAGGGCAGCATGCTTCAGTGCCTCGTGCTCCCCGATCTCGGTCTCGAGCACCGTCTGCACCACGCTGGAAGCCTCGGCGGCCCGAATGATCTCCGCCTCTGACTCTGCACCGCGGAAAATTGAATGAGGTTGAGCGAGAGAAAGGACAACCTAAGTTAGGGATGGAAGCCCATGGAACTCACCCTTGGCCTTCTACTCCCAGCGACGGGTCTCGGATTGACAGGCCTCAGCCTTCTCCTTCAACCATTGGACCTCAAACCTAGAGGCCTCGGCCGCCCTGGAAGCTTCACTTCCCAGCTCTGCGTCATACAAGGAAGTCAAGGAGCAAACATAAGGAAAAGGAAACAAAACAAGGGGATTGGAACTCACCCTTGACCGTCCCCTTCAAAACCACAGCCTCGATTTGCGAGGCCTCAACCACAGCAAGGGCCTCGTTCAGAGCACCTTTGGTCAGCCGGTGCGCACTCTCCTCTGCCCCCAGCTGCCTAGCGAGGGCCTTGCCCGAGGCCATCGCTTCTTTGGCCTGGGACCTGAGGGCATCTCGATCGCTGACCGCGCGGATAAGCTCCTCCTCTAGCTCCTTGACCCGTGCCGCCAAGGGGGCGAGCTATGTCTGGGCTGTGGCCGCCTCAACCTTCATGTCGGCACAGCGAAGGCGGAGGTCCTCCACCTCCGCGCTTCGCACCGACAAAAGCTCGTTAGCGTCAGCAAGAAGGCTCCTCTGCCGCTGAAGCTGGTCCCAGACACCCCTCTCCCACCGGAGAAAGACCGACTTCCCAAGCGACCGGGTCTTGAGCTCCTAGGGAAGCAGAACGAGGGTCATTGGTCGCAACAAAACTAGGAAAGGAAACGTCGCGCGAGAAAGGAAAACACGAACCTAGGCGACTCCGGGCAGTTCGTCGGCCACCACGGACAGCGCCATCCATAGCGACCGCTCCGCCAGCTGGCGATACTACTCGAAGGTGTTGCAGCGCCCGCCCTCGGCCGTGTCCTCAAGGGCGAACAGAGGCTCCCCCTTAGGGTCATCCAGGCTCCGCCATAGTACCCACGGGTGATCCCACCCACGATGCTCGGGTCGCACCCGCATGAGGGCCGAGCTTCCCTCGTCCAAAAGCGGTGCCGGCTACTCCACGGCATCGGTCTCCTCGGCGCTGACCACCTCCTGCGCCCAGGAAGTATCGTCGGAGGAGATTAGATAGACCTCCACCTCCTGGGTGCTCTCTCGCAACAACGGCGGGTCCTGAACCAAGGGCACCACCGAGGCCTCCGCCGCCTGCATCTCCGCCTCCTACACAGACGGCCTCGCCACCATCATGACGGCCTTGGTGACCTCGGGGGCTCCGGCCTCTGCAATTACAGCCTCGGCGGTCTCGGGGGCTCTGGCCTCCGCCATAGTGGCCTCGGCAGACGCAGAGACACCGACCGTGGCCACTGCGGTCTCGGCGGTTGTGGGTGCCGTAGCCTCCGTCGCCTCAGCCTCGGAGACCCCGAGAGCCTTGGCAACAAAGGGCACGCCGGCCCCATCCAACTCGTGAGCCTCGCTCCCACGAGGCGGAAGCACTCCCTCCCTCATCAGTGTAGGGGCCGCCTCGGCAGCCCCTCCTTGGGCGGCCAGCCCCTTTGGGTCGACCCTCGTCGACGCCGCGTAGCGTTGGATAGCGGCTTGTGCCTCTGCCACCCAGTGGGCGGAGGAGCCGGGGCTCGCCTTAAGCGCCTTAAGGGGCGCCAAGGGGAGGTCGTCCGCAGGCCACTTCTGACTAAGGAAAATTAACCTACAGGGTCAGCGCAAAACCAAAAAAGTGACTGGAAGGCACCATGACCCTACCAAGAATACACTTGCCTTGAACGGGGTGGCCCCCGCTTCGCCACGGCAAACCTCATCCGCAGCGGTGGAGGCGGCGGCAGAGGCGTCGCCTTCGTATCCATCGGCGCCGGTCGGTCTTCAGCGGACCCCGGCGCCCCTTCGGTCCTCTGCAGAGGCGGTGGCGTCGCCTCCACCGCCACCTGCTCCACCATGGCCGCTGAGCCTACCGGGCTGACGGCGCGTTTGCCTAACGCTCGCGCCTCGAGCTTGTCGGCCTCGGCCCCGGAGCGGGCAACCACCGGCCCCGGGTCCGCTTCTCCTCCCCTTCCCGGGGGTGCCGGGCTGCTTGCCGACACCCCGGGCGCCACCTCCACGACGTTAGGAAGGTGGTCCAGGGGACCTCGCCCTCCTCGCCCTTGTCATTCCCGTCCGAGGCCTCCGTCGACAACGACGTCGATGGGGATTCCTCCAGCGGGAGACCGTCCTTCCGTTGTTGACGGCGGCGCTTATCCAGCTCCTCGCGTGCGAGGATGTGCTTTGTGCGCTTCGCCGCCTTGGCGTCCTTTCGCCTCTTCTGCGCATCGGCGTGAGCGCGGTTGATCGCCCACCGCCCCACGTCCTCAGGAATGGGCGGTGGAGAGGAGCGCACGTCCCTCATCCCCTGAAGGAACGACAAACGCGCATGAGGGAACAAGGGGTAAGGGGAGACTGAGGAGATTCAGAGGCTACAGTGGCACACGACTTACCAGCGAAAGGAACCCCCACGACGGCCGCATCGCGATAGGGGTCAAGTTGCCGCCCCTCAGCTTCGCCTCTACCGTCTCCCCCACCCGACGAAGAATTTCCTCATTGAAAAGGGCGGAGGAGGACATCTGGGTGCCCTCAATGGGCTCACCCGGCTTCATCTCGAACAGCCGCCACCACCGAGCCATCAGCGGCAGCACCCTCCGGTGGTGGAAGGTGGCCACGACCACAGCCACGGTGAGGCCATGGCCCCGTAGCCTCGCCAGCCCCTCCAGGAGCGGCTCCAGCTTGGGCTGGTCGACCTTCAGGACACCCCACTTCCATTTCTTCGGGCAACTCCCCACAATCCACCCGGTGTAGGGGGGAAGCCCTCCGTCGTCGTTGCAGAGGTAAAACCAACTCGTGTACCACCGGCGGTTAGAGGACGTGAGTTGGGTCAGGATGTAGAGGTGCAGGTGGTCCTAACGCACTTGGAGAGTGCAGCCTCCGGCCCACGCCGCCTTCCTCTTACCCGACGTGCCCGTCGGCTTGGTAGTATGCCCTGCCCGGAACAGATGGAGCCACAACTCCCAATGGGGAGCGATCCCTAAATACCCCTCGTAGACGGCAACAAAGATAGCCGCCTGAGCGATGGAGTTGGGGTTAAAATTGTGGAGCTCCACGCCGTAGTAGTGCGGGAGCGCCCGCATGAACCGGTCCGCCAGGACGCCGAGGCCGTGCTCGTGGAAGGAGATGAAGCTTACGACGTAGCCGTCACGAGGCCTCGGCTCCGGCTCGCCGTACGGAGCAATCCACTATGGCCTAGTGGGGTCTGTCACTGGGCGGAGGAGACCACCGTCAACAAGCGACTGGAGCATCCCCTCGGTGACGTCCGACGGATCCCAGGGGTCTACCTCGACAACGACGATGTCGCCGGCCATGGGTGCGATGGAGGAATCAGGTGCGGCGGTAAGTTTCTTCTCTCCCTCCCATGCTCTCGCTTTTTTCTCGCTTTCTCCCTAGGCTCGCTCTTCTCTCCTCTTCTTCCCGACACCCGCTGCTCTAGCGATGGCTCGACGAAGGCGGCGCTAATGCAGGCAAGGTAAGACGAGGAGGGGCGAGACTCCTTGGGTATTTATGCAGGAAGGAGGCGAAATGAACGGGCAACGAAATCAGGAAGTTTTCCCCCCGTCCGGTGCAGTTAACCATGAGCCAATTTCATCGGCCCACGCGCCCACGTCTCCCGCATTAAATGCGAGGACGGTTACGTCCCATCCACCACGTCATGCTCGGCCACTACGGTAGCAGGCGTCGTTTCGCCTCCCCATGAAACCGCCTCAAAAGGCGCGCCACCCGCTGTCGAGCCAATAGGGAAGATATTCCCCGCGGCCTATTCCTTTCGTATGAAGGAACCAGGCTCTGATCCTATTACGATCCAAGGGTTCGAAGGCTGGACCCCAAAGGGTTTCGACTGCCGCCCCAGGATAACAGAGTCAGGGGCGATCGCGGGCGAGCCTATACGGGGCCGAGGCCCAAGCAAGCGAAACGCTTGGGACGCCCAAAGTCGTGTCCGAGACCGGCAAGAAAGTATCCAAATGGGATCCCACCGTAGGGAGGCACCGAGCCACCGAGGCCCAGCGAACAGCCTCGGCACCCACTAGAGAAATCCTCTGGTACTCTTGGAGTGCGTCTCCAGACCGCTAGCCGACCCTTAGCGAATGGGGTTCGGGCCTCCACTCGAACTACCCGATAACAGCTCACAGGAAGTGCCACCGCTCGTGCCCATCGAGGGTAGCGAGGCACATTCCACCCCTCCTCCGAGCGAAAAGGAAGCGCGAGGGTCGCATAAAAAGTCAGGGGAATCCCCGATGGCCTTCTCGCCCTATGCAGAGGCTAGGGGGCTCCTCCTGCAAACATGCCAAGACCCTACAACCCGGGCTCGCGCCCAAAGGGGCCTCGGCAAACAAGCCCTCATGCGCGAGGGGTGTATAAAAAGCCAGGGGAACTCCCGACGGCCCTCTCACGTAGAGGCTAGGGGCTCTTCCTGCAACCTTGCCGAGACCAGAATGAGCCCGGCAAACAAACCCTCCATCCGAACGAAAAGGACATGCGAAGGTCAGATGAAAGGGCCAGGACACCCAAGACAAAGACAAACGGTCTAAAACCACGCTAGAGGTTTCGCTATAAACACGATAAAGGGCATCGAGCCCGTTACGGTCCAGGGGTTCGAAGGCTGGGCCTCCAAGAGGTTTCGACAGCCACCCCAGGGCAACAGAGTCAGGGACGACTTCGGGGCGAGCCTACGAATGGCCTAGGCCCGAGTGAACAGTCGCTCGGGGCGTCCTAAGTCATGTCCGAGACCGGCAGGAAAGTATCCGAATGGGATCCCACCGTAGGGAGGCACCGAGCCACCGAGGCCCAGCGAACAGCCTCAGCACCCACTAGAGAAATCCTCTGGTACTTTTGGAGTGCGTCTCTGGACCGCTAGCCGCCCCCTAGCGAACGGGGCTCGGGCCTCCACTCGGACTACCCGATAACAGGTCACCGGAAGTGTCCACGCTCACGCCCATCGAGGGTAGCCTGGCACATTCCACCCCTCCTTCCGAGCGAAAGGAAGCGTGAGGGTCATACCCAAAGTCAGGGGGGGCCTGACGAACCTCTCGCTTCGTGCGGAGGCAAGAGGGCTTTTTCCTGCAGCCTCGCCGAGACCCCCGCAACCCGAACTTGCGCTTATGGGCTCGGCAAATGCAGTAAGAACTACTCGCTCAAACGCGAAAATGGAGAAAGCCCCTGGAGGAGTAACTTCACTCCTCCAGGGGCTCGGGGGCTACACCCACCGGAACCTCAAAAAACAAACCCCGATACCTACGGAGCAAGTATAAACCTAGCCTCGGCAAACCCTCAGGGAGAGTGCACGCACTCCCCCCTGAGGCTCGGGGGCTACTGTCGGGTACCTTAGAACGGGGTACCCCAAGCAAACCTCAAATGGGTCGCTAAAGTCCCATCTAAAAAATAAAGCTAGAAGGTAAGCCGTGGGCCCCTCACCCGCCACGACCGAGCCCACTGGGTCCTCCTCCTCCTCCTCGCCTCGAGCCTCAAGCAGGAGGTCTCGACATCCTGACACTAACTCCGCCTCGTGCGAGGCTCTCCAGGGAAGGCCTCGGCAGGGAACGCCGTCTCTGCCTCGCCCGAGGCTCTCCACGGAAGGCCTCGGCAGGGGGTGCATTCTCCGTATCGCGCGAGGCGTCTCGCGCGAGGCCTCGGCAGGGAGCCCGATCTCCGTCTCACACGAGGCCTCATTCTCCGTATCGCTCGAGGCCGGGTCGTCCGCGGCCCATCACCCCCCGCTTCGACCGACCCTCCAGACAACGCGTCATGTCTCATTAATGCTTCAACCACTCCCGCAATCTCATCCGGACGACGGCTCAACGCCACAGAATGGCCGACGCGACCCGAGGTCGCATCAGCGCCATACCGGCCGGGACAGGGCACGGCGGGGATTACCGGCCACTGTGTCCTAACGTGTGTCCACGATCAGTCGCCATAACCGGCTGGGACAGGGTACGTCGGGGTATTACCGGCCACTGTGTCCTAACGCTGTGCCACGATCAGCCGCCCGCCGTCGAGGCCTCGGCACTATACAACCAAGGTCTCGCGATCTTGGGGTTTCGCGCCTGCCGAGACCCTCCACCGCGGTGCAGCCTCGGCACCGACCAAGCCTCGGCCTCGCGCACAGGTCCGTCCACCAGTGCTTGCCACGTTCACCACCGCACCACACTCCGAGGCAGTCCCCGGGTGTCCCCACGACGCACTAGAATCTGATGGGACGGACCCGGCCGCTTCCTAGTGCTCCAAGGACGGACCACTCCGACGACCACGCCTGCCACAGGAACAGACCCTACCGGGGCCTCGGACACGCCGCCTCTGTTCATACGACACCATATAGTTAGCTCATGTACCGTCCTTGTCCTCCCTTCAGGCTATAAAAGGAAAGGACTTGGGCCATTTTGAGGGACGGGAGGAGAACACCTTGTAGCACACACACACTTGCATATCCCTGCCACCTGAGAGCAACGCCTCAAGCGGCCCGCACGACACCCTGCTGAGACCTGGGACCAGCTCCCTCTCTCCCTTAGCTTGTAACCCCCTACTACGAGCACTTCGGTGCAAGGAATACAAGATCGACCTCTCAGACTGGACGTAGAGCCTCAATTGCCTGAACCAGTATAAACCTTGTGTCTCTTTGCATCACCATCCGGAATCGGAAGCACGCAGAACAAATTCACTGGTTGGTTGAGGACCCCCGATCCGAAACACCGACAGCCAGCTATAGAATAGTACGTATATATATATAACACTTACTGTATGTTTTGTATCGGGGCATACAGTGACCCACAAACCCCTACGAAACTGGTTCCAACTGAGTAGCAACGGGCTTGAACTCGGTCCAATCATGCTACAGTATACAAGCTACAGTAATAGTTCTACATCGTGTATGTATATATATATAGGGTTTGTTTTTTATATTCTTAGGTGTACCTACTCCCTTCTGTTATTCTATTGATTAGCTTAAAATATCACTACTGTGATCAGGTTTCCGGGTGCCACGACCACCGGAAACGTCAAATTTGCTGAGTGTATTCCCTCGGACACGCGGTGAATAAGTTCTTTGTCAAGTGCTGCGCTAAAAACACTCGTCAAAGATGGGGTTTGCCGAGTGTTTTATTTTTTGCACTCGGCAAAGAAATAAAATATTTTTTCTAGGAAAGAAGGAGAAGAAAAAAAAATTAAAAAAAAATTTGCCGAGTGCCCAGATCTAATACACTCGGCAAAGGACAAAAATCCTAATGAATTCCCCCGCCACTCCCCCTCCCCCTTCTTGATTCCCCCGTGGGCGCCCCTCCCCTCCCTTCTTCCTCCGCCGGCGCCCCGGCCCTCCCCTCCCTTCTTCCTCTGCCGGCGCCCTGGCCCTCCCCTCCCTTCTTCCCCCGCCGGTGGCCCGGCCCTCCCCCTCCCCCTCCTTCTTCCCCAGCGGGCGTCCCTCCCCTCCCCCTTCTTCTTCCCCGGCGGGTGCCCCTCCCCTCCCTTCTTCCCCCACCGGCGTGGAGGGCCAAGGCGAGCTCCAGGCCGACGGATCCGCGGCGGGTGGTCCTCGCGACGGCGGCTGGCATTGGATCCGGCAAGGAGGGCCAAGGGGAGCTCCACGGCGGCGGATCCACGGCGGGTGGGCCTCGCGATTGCGGCATGCGTCGGATCCGGCTGCTGGGGCTCGGATCCGGCGACGATGGGGTTGCGGCGGCCGGCGTGGGTCCGAGGTAGGTCGACTCTCCCCATCTACCTCTCTTTTCCTCTCTTCATCTCCCTCGCTGGTGATCAGATCCACAGCGGCGGCGGGCGGATCCGGCAGGAAGCAGCAGCGTGGAGGCGGCGGATCCGGTGGGGAGGTGCCCTCCGATGGCGGATCCGGCAGGGAGGAGCGCGCTGGCGGGCGGCGTGGTGGTGGCCGGCGGCGGGGCGTGGTGGTGGTGGTGGTGGCGTGGTGGTGGTGGTGGTGGCCGGCGGCTGCTTTGGTGGTGGTGGTGGTGGTGACCGGCGGCTGTGGTGGTGGTGGCGGCGGCGGCGTGGTGGTGCCGCTGGCGACTTGTTTTTTTTCCCTAAAAATGTTTGCCGAGTGTTTTTTTAGACTCGGCATAGTCTTTGTCGAGTGCCCGACGTTTGACACTCGGCAAACAGCTCTTTGCTGTTAAAACCTTTGCCGAGTGTCGTTTGCCGAGTGTTTTTAGGGCTTTGACGAGCGCCCTTGGCACTCGGCAAAGCTCGTGTATTCCGTAGTGTGCGTAAGCAACACTCGCTAATGACTGGATTTCCGGCGCACTTGCACATGGTGTTTGGTTTGCTCCTAGGCAAACTTGCCTGGCATTGGGAACTTTTGAAGGCGTTAGATTTTGAGTGCCTGTGGGTGAGATTGGTGTAGAGATTGCCTGGGAGGACCTTAGTTTGCGTGGCCAGCAGGTGCGTATGTATCTCCTATTTTGTAGGCTTTCGATGCGTGCAGCAGCAGGTATGCTGCGCGGTCAAAGTTAATTGTTTGTATCTAGAGGCTACAGTTAACGCAAATACATAGTGCAATATAAAACCTAGAAATTGAAGTGGCAAAAGAACTTGTTCATTTCGATTTATGCGAGACGAGGGTGAGTTCACTAAAAATGGCGAAAGATATTTCATGATGCTTATAGACGATTAGACTAGATTTTGCTATGTATAATTATTAGAAATAAAGATGAAGCATTGTATTATTTTAAAACCTATAAGGTTGAAGTAGAAATCCAACTTTAAAGAAAGATCAAACGGTTAAGGTTTAATTGTGGCAGAGAATATTTTTCAAATGTGTTTTCTGCATTCTACGATGGAATTCGTGAGAGGACGCTACCATACTCACCACGATCAAATGGGATTGCCGAATGAAAGAGCCGCACTCCAACTGAGTTGGTTAACGCCATATTAGAGATAATGGGAGTTTGTAAAGAATGGTGGGGTGAGTCTATATTGATTGCGAGTCATGTGCTTAATAGAGTTCTACAAAGAATAATAAAGACAAACAGCATTCAAGGAATGAAAAAAGAAAAAAAATTAAATCTCTCATAATTACGCACTTAGGGTTGTTTGGCCAAGGTGAATGTGTTAATTAACAAGAAGCTCAAGCTTGGACCAAAAACGGTGTGTAGTATAGGTTCTTAATAATAAAATCTGGAGTATCTGACATGCATGTTGTTATAATCATGGAGACATGTAGTTTAGAGATGCTATATTTTTTAGAGTCATTTTTCTAAGAAAAATGCACTGGCTCTTCTAGTCAGGAATCTCCTTAACAACAGGTTCCGATAGAACGCATTTAGTAAACTTACGTGAAAAATTCTGAGGATAACATTGTAGAAGAGACATTGGACTGTAAAGTTTTATGGTGATGAGTACATTGTATATCTTGTGGACGACACTCCAAGAACTATAAAAAGGGTATATTCATCTATTGACGCTGACAGGATTTGCTACAATACTATGACATAACTGTGGACCATCAATCTGGCTGACAATTATAATATATTATCACCTAGGATATAATAGAAGAAATATAATTTAATATTTTAGAAAATAGGTAAAATATCTTGCAATTAGATCTATTAGCTTAAATATCATGCCATTAATATGTTAACGTGTTGCATATTAACGTGATGGATATTAACGTGATCCTATACATGACAAACTTGAAAAAAAAAATCCACGTGATTGGAACACGCCCCTAATCCCCTGACTCCTGACTGCAGCCGGCCTTTTTTTTCTTTGCATGTGATTGGAACACGGCTAATTTGTTTTCTATGATTATCACTGCGAAATTTCGTTCAAATTACCAGGAAATAATTGAATGATAACGTCAATGCTTTGTTTACTACTGGAAGCTCGGGAGCGAAGAGGCGGGCAATTCGCATGACAGGGCGGGGGGGGGGGGGGGGGGGGGGGGGGGGGCGGTGTAGGATTGAAATATATATATTATATATATATATATATATATATATATATATATATATATATATATATAATATATATATATCTATATCTATATATACACACACACACACACACCCACACACACACACACACACCTCCAAACGTGGAGTGATTGATAAAATGGACGGCTGTGCAAAGAAACGAGTGGCTCGGGCAGGGAGAGAATAGTGGTATCTCTACCTAGCTATCTAGGCCGTTTGGCGCCTACAAATACCTAGTCATATCATTCACTCACACATACAGGCTCATAAACACCTTAGCTTCATACGCCGGCCATGGCTTCCGCTGCTGCACAGAAGAACATGGCCATTGTTTGCCTGATGCTGCTGGCCGTCGGCCTAATGGTCATCGGAATGACTGATGCTACCGACACGAGCAACGTAAACTGCACCAGAACGGTGACTGACGCTCGTCTTCCCAACCACGAGTGCATCTGCTCCAAGAATTGCGCTTGTGCCGGTAAGTGCATCCTAGAGTCGCCTGATACTGTTCAGGCCTGCTTTATCGACTGCGTGCTCAAAAACGACTGCATCTGCGAGGAGGAGAAGAACTCCGGCGCCGCTGACAAATAATTAGGCTAACAAGCCCCAGTGAGCATGCAAGCGTACGTACCCTTCTGCCTGCCTATATATATACATCAAGTATTTCGAGCAATGGCGTACGCGAATAAACCTCCCGTGCACCAACGGGAAGTAGCTTATTACGTGTTATTAATTATGTGTGTAATGCTTGCATCTCATGTGCATGCATGCCGTCTTTGTTTGTTGCACTGCTACATCTGATTGTGCAAGTTTGTAATAAACCCGCCGCGCACGTGACGGCCGGTATGTCTGTACGTGTCTGGTGTTGTATATTTCTACGCGTGATTTTATTTTCATATATATAAATAAATGTATGTGCTTGGCCTTTATGAAAAATGATGTCCGGGACAAGGACACCGAAACCGCTTTGACCTGCTTTTGTAGTACATATCGTGTAATACTGATGCAGGTCACGCATACTTGTCGGCAATTCTTTAATCTCCCTTTTCGTGACCATCAGATCATTGCCTTTTTTATAGCTGTATGCGACTAGTGCCTTCTCAAATTCTTTATCTCCCCTCAAGAAATACTTGACTTCCTCCAAGCTTATGCCCATAGTTTGGACAAGTTCCAACTTATGTAGCAATTCTGCAGTGTGTGCTTCTCGGACTCTTTCTAGATTTCCTTCATTTCTGGTTTGCCATTCGTATTCAGAGAGCGGAGGCTTAGCAGGCATGCCCATTTGTACGTATGTAAACTGCGAGCGTAACTGCCTTGCTTGGCGCCTCCGACTCTTTTGCCTTATTCATCTTGCTAGTTATGCTCCCAATCATCGGCTTCTTATTTTTTCGACCAGATTTGGAAGCGTTACCTACTAAACCCGATGACCTTTTGTTCGAGGATGACCTTCTTGTTGGTTGGTGAAGTTCATCCCGGTCAAATGGCACTTGTTTTGCCAATGACGGAGGAGGAGATTGATCTCTTCTAGGGTGTGAAGAGGGAGGACAAGACTAATCTCTTCTAGGAGGTGATGAGGGAGGAGGATCAATTCTGCGGGGTGGGGGAGGCGATGGCGGTGGCAGAGGTCTAGGTCGCGATGGTACCCTATGAGGTGTGGATTCGTCTTCATCATCCTCCTCCTCATCCGAGAGGCGTTTTTTTGGGCTGAAATTGCTTCCACTGCTTGCTATCTTATTAATTGTTCACCCTGCATTACTCTTGGTAAGAAAAACTCGAATTGAGGTATGGTCTGGTTCTCCAGCTAATTATTCGCAATTGAGAGTTTTTTATTGTACTGCCTATGCTCATGTTGATAATGGTAAATTGGAGTCTAGATTTGTTAAATGCATATTTCTTGGTTATCAAGCTGGTGTTAAAGGTTATAAATTATGGAATCCCCAAACTCAGAAGGTTGTGCTTAATAGTAATGTTATCTTCAATGAATCTGCTATGTTTTTTGACAACCTATCTATTGATGCTCCTGTCGAGGGAGAGAAAATAAGTGTGCAGGTGGAGCACTTAATTGATGCACCAGATGTTGATAATGCTGCTGTCCAAGATGCACCTATTGCTGAATTTCTCCAATTGTCGATGATTCATCTATTGTTTAGCATTCTTCTCCAGTTGTGCAGCCTCCACAACGTTCTGTTGCTGCTGATAGGGCCAGAAGATAGCCCAAACTAGTTAAAAAGTTATTTGAAGAATGTAATGTTGCTTATGCTATGAGTGTTGCAGAAGAGATAGAAGGTAATTCAGATCCTTCTAATTATTCAGAGGCTATTACTTCTGCTGATTGCAACAATTGGATGACCGCTATGCAAGATGAGATGGAGCCACTTGAAAAGAATGGTACTTGGAATTTAGTAAAGTTGTCTAAGGATAAAAAGCATGTCCGTTGTAAATAGATTTTCAAAAGAAAAGAGGGTATTTCTCCAAGTGATCTCCTAGACAAGGTTGGTTGCTAAAGGTTATAGCCAGATTCTAGGTATTGATTTTAATGATTTCTTTTCCCCAGTTGTTAAGCATAGTTCTATTCGTACTTTGCTTAGTATTATTGCTATGCATGATTATGAACTTGAGCAACTAGATGTTAAAACTGCATTCTTTCATGGGGAGTTGGAAGAAGACATTTATATGAACCAACATGAAGGTTTTGTTATTCCTGAAAAAGAAAACTTTATCTACAAGTTAAAGAAGTCTCTTTATGGTTTAAAGCAATCTCCTAGACAATGGTATAAGAGATTTGACTCGTTTATGCTTTCTCATGGTTTTAAGCGGTCTGATTATGATAGCTGTGTTTATTTGAAGATTGTTAATGGCTCAGCTATTTATTTGCTTATTTATGTTGATGATATGTTGATTGCTGCAAAAGAAAAATCAGAAATAGCTAAATTAAAGGCACAATTGAGTAAAGAATTTGAGATGAAGGACTTAGGTGCAACTAAGAAAATTCTTGGTATGGAAATTGTTAGAGATAGAAAATCTAACAAATTATACCTCAGTCAGCGAGGTTATATTGAAAAGGTTCTTCGTCGTTTTAATATGCATAATGCAAAACCAGTGAGTACTCCATTAGCTGCACATTTTAGATTATCCTCAGCTTTATGTCCAGGGTTAGATGATGATATTGAGTACATGTCTAGAGTTCCATATTCTATTGCAGTTGGTTCGCTTTTGTATGTCATGGTTTGTTCTTGTCCTAATTTATCTCATGCATTGAGTGTTGTCAGTAGATTCATGGCTAATCTAGGTAAGGAGCATTGGAGAGTTGTTCAATGGATTTTCAGATATTTGTGAGGTACTTCTAATGCCTGTTTGTAATTTAGAAAATCTGGAGATGGACTTATTGGTTATGTCGATTCTCATTATGCTAGTCATTTGGATAAGAGGAGGTCTCTCACGAGTTATGTTTTCATCATTGGTGGTTGCGCTCTTAGCTAGAAAGCAAGTTTGTAGGCTATTGTTGCTCTGTCTACTAATGAAGCTGAATATATAGCTATTTCTGAAGCTTGTAAAGAAGCTATTTGGTTGAGAGGTTTATACTCTAAACTTTGCGGAGTTACTTCTTGCATTATTATACATTGTGATAGCCAGAGTGCTATTTGTCTCACTAAAGATCAAATATTTCATAAAAGAAGATATCACTTTATTCGAGGTGTCATTGCTGAAGGTGATATTAAGGTATGCAAGATAAATACTCGTGACAATCCCACTGATATGTTGACAAAGCCTGTTCCTGGAGCTAAGTTTAAGCTATGCTCAGACCTAGTTGGTATTACAGTTTGAGTCTAGTGACTTTTAGCGTCGGTGATTATTTATTATTGAAGTGAGTTGATTGATGATACTTCATTTGCTACAAGATGGAATTCGTCTCAATGTGGAGTTTGTTGGAGTATGATCCGAATTCTAGTATGAGTCCTGCAAGGATGCCTGGGGCCCGCGGTTCGAGTTATAGTAACTAGCGGATTTGTTTCCGTATTGGACTAGTCCATCCGCCCTATAAATACATCTTGTAAGCCGCACAGGAAGAGTACCAAGACGACTCATTGTATTCCCTGTGTTTTGTAAACTCTCCTCGTATAGTGAAGATCGTCGGTTGGTGTCCGTGGTTTTTTTCCCGCAAGGATCTTTATTTGCATTATTTGCTAACAATATGTATAAATATTTTTGTCATATTTTTCCACAGGGTTTTTAAGGATTCATATAATAATTTGATCTAAATGCTGATTCGATCGAGGGGGAATTATGAAATGGATAGCATAGCGATGTAATCCAAAGCAATTACTGCTCCATGGCGGAATCATTTATAAGAACCGTCAGGTATGGTTCATCGTGGAACTAACATGCCACTGATGCTCATCCGTGATGACGGTTCACCCATGTATAAATATATGTAACACTACCGTATCAATGCGATCAATCATGCCTGAGTTCATTTACATATTGCTTTAATAAAGATATTGCTTATATCTCTGTCATCATTGATTTCTTTGCATGTTAGCAAAATATCCTATATGACAATTAATACACGTGATACTACCCGCTAGGACTAGCCTTAGGCTATTCCTAGTGCATTGTATCCTGATATTATATCCAATGCTGCCATATAACTAAAATAGTATTAAATAGATATGGAAAACAACTATTACAATATACTCCCTTCCACAAATGTATGGACTTGTAGGTTCCACAATTAGTCCACAAATGTAAGTACTTCTGGCCCAGTGTACCTGAATAAGCAGGATTTAACTCTGTCATTTATGACATCAGTTATCTGAATAGATAGGATTTAATTGCATCACTGTGATCTTGGTGCTTAATTGAGGGTACATGCAGCTTTTCCCTTCCCGCTTAAGCTATCCTAAAAATGGCATAAGTTCTTACATTTGTGTACAGAGGGAGTATTGTATTGTTATTTCCCAGGTTTCCCAAAATTATGATTTGATTTGTATTTGTGTCTATGAGAGCACACCGAAAATGTAAGCATGATTTTCTAGTCTTGGATATCAAGGCCAACGTGTATCTTTAGGATGATAGTAATGCTTTTCTCTCCCCCTTGTTTAATTCTATGCCATGGAAAAAAATATTTATGTTGTAGTCTTTTAATATCCATAATGTCCTGTACACTGGGAATAGCATTAGAGCATATCCACAAACACAAGGACAAATTAAACATATTACCTGTAGACCTATATTCGTACTGAAGAATATGCTGTAGCTAAATCATTGAAGTGGTTATCTGTTGCTCTATCTAGTACAATCTTGTAACTATACCTTATTAAAACCTGTCAAAGTCTAGGAAATTAAAAACATGACGACTCTTCGACGCTTGCACAAGCACAAGCACCGTTCCCGATTATGTCCATGTTTTTGCTAGCCGCACATTTAAGAGCATTCAAGTCTATTAGAAGGCCAAAACAATTGACCCCTTCATGACGACAACATGCTACCAACTCTATAGAATTAAAAATCGGTTCTCACCCGACCGTGGCCTGTATGGATGCTCTAGCCTTTTATAACCCAGGTTATAAAAACACTAGCTCATCCAAATAGGTTCAGTTTATAGTCCAGCTTTTAACTATCCAATCATCAAGCTTCTAAAAAGTTCATAAGCTAGCTTATAAAAAGTTGGAGCATCCAAACATGTCCTATGTTGGACTATTCTCGGAGCATTGTATCATGCATAGAGTTAAAGAAGAGAGAGAAGAAAGTTATATCATGATGATATAGCTTGGGCTCGATATTGGAGAGTATGAAACCGTGTATAAGCTTTGTGCCCACTGTCAGAGATACAACACATATTCAACAATTAGTTGACTTAACCGTTCTAAGAAACAAAACCAAGATATTACACATTTGATGAGTTGTATTATACTTGATTTTAAATGACATGGTAGTTCTGAAAATAGTGACATGATGTATTATACTGGGAGTAGGCTTAGTGATTATGGAAACCCTGTGATACGATAATTCCCTGTAGCAATGAGACAAAAAGGGGTTGGCCAATGAGTGATGACGTTATGAATCAAGTTTGTTGAGAACTTACCCCAAGTATGGCTCGACTTCGTCAAGGTTGATCAACACATACAGCATGATACTACGCCACTCTTTAGGTTGCAACACTTTGGTGGTCGATGCACTTGCGCTTCTGAGTTGCCCTCGAAAAAGGCTGAGGTTCGATTCATTTTCCCCAGCATTGTAACGAGGGAGAGGATTATGGATGCTAGGATGGTTTTCAACATAGTATGTTGTTGTGAAGTTTGACACCTCCTCCACATATGTTGCTCACCATATCCCACAAAACCACCTCCTTCGTTGGCCACGAGAGCATCTATCTGAGCATGAACCTCGGCACCAGTCATCATGTGTGGAGGATTTGTCTCTACGACACCTTTTGTGAAGTTCTTTATGTCTTGTCTAAAAGGATGGTCCATAGGGAGGAATTGACGATGTTTGTCGAATGACGAATACTTGCCACCCTTCTGCAACCAAATGAACCTCAGAGCTGCCTTGCATACTGGGCATGGGAACTTCCCATGAATGCACCACGCGCTGAATATCCCATATGCCAAGAAGTCATGCATGGAGTATTGGTACCAAACACACATTTTGAAGTTTCTCTTTGTAGCCCGATTGTATGTCCATACCCCGTCCTCCCAAGCAAGGATCAATTCATCAATAAGAGGCTCCATGTACACACCCATGTTATTCCTCGGATGTCCAGGAATTATCAATGACAAAAAAATGTTCTATCGTTGAAGGAGGACGCCAGGGGGGGGGGGAGATTGAGGGGGATAACAAAGATGGGCCAACAAGTGTACGGAGCAGACATCTGACCATAAGGATTGAACCCATCTGTTGCCAGCGCAACACGTACATTACGAGCCTCTTCAGCTTTGTCATTATGAATGCGATCAAAGTGGGTCCATGCTTTACCATCGGAGGGATGTACCATCTTGTCTGAATTGTATCGTTTGCCCTCTTTGTGCCATCTCATCTGTTTCGCGGATTCCTTGGTCATATATAGACGTTGCATCCTCGGTAAGAACGAAAGGTACCGAAGGACTTTCAACGGGATAGAAAGCTGCTTCTTCTGGCCATCACTAGAGTCAACCTCAAGGTACCTAGAGGATTCACACTTTGGACAGTATTTTGCATCCTTGTGATCTTTCCTAAAAAGGACACACCCCTTCAGACAAGCATCTATCTGGTCATATGGCATTTTAAGTGCACGAAGCACTTTTTGAGACTCGTACATGCTCTTTGGTAGAATGTGGCCCTCAGGAAGTAGGCTGCCAATGAGGGCCAACATACCATCGTAGGCTTCTCGACCCAGGCTAAACTGGGACTTGAACCCCATTACACGTCCAATGGCATCTAGTTGAGAAACCGTTGTCCTATCGTGCAGGGGTTTCTATGCTGACTCCATCATGTCGTAGAATGCCTTTGTTGTTGCATCCATCTCCTCCAATCTACGTCCTTCAACATACTGTGCTTCGTGAAAGTCATCTAACATGTCCGCTACCTTGGCATCAGCATCAAAACCCTCCAGACGTGGTCTCACTACCTCCTCTCTCATACGATGGCCTTCACCATGGTGGACCCACCGGGTATAGTTCGGCGTGAACCCATTATTCACTAGATGTTTACCCACATTCACCTTGTTTTGCCTTTTTCTGTTTGAACATTTGCTGCAGGGACACAAAGCTTTAATAGGTCTACCACTAGCCTCGCCAAAAGCTGACTCCAAGAACTCATCCGTTTTGCACATCCATTCTTTGGTGAAATCAACCTTGCTTCTGTGGCCCGTGTACATCCACTCACGGTCATCCATCCTCTAACATATGTATCAGCGAGTAATATAAGCATCAATTGCATCTACACGGTGTTCCTACCATCTAATAGGTGAGGATAGGTCCTAATCCCACCTGCGGATACGTAGATGAGATTAGTTTTCATGATCTACTCCTATCTAAGAATGAATTTCAGCAGCACCTACCCGTTGTTCTCCAAATACATGTCTTGACAAGGAGAGTGTATTCAGAGAACAACAGGGAGGTGATACCGAAACTCTATCTCGGATAGGAGCAGACCATGAAAACTAATCCATCTACGCAGCCGCGGGCTATCCAAAAAAACGTGGACAATTCAAAACACATACGGTTATCGATATGCAAAGATTTACATACCTCCAACCGTATGTATTTCGAACGGGAGACGCCTAACTGGGCTTCACCACCTACAATCATGATACGGAAAGAGGGGTTATACCTAAGGTGGTGGTGGAGTCAGGCTAGCGGGGCCGTGGAGGGTCGGTGCAGTGGCGAGGCGACGCGGTGCAGGCAGACCGACACCGGTGAGGAAGACGATCAGGGTCGCCTCTGCTCCTTTCTCACCTTCTTTTTCCTGCAAATAAAAACAAAACGAATTAAGACATCTAAAAATTTCGGCAGCACCTCCCCTGTATGGACATCTAAAAGATTTCGAGCACATCGTCACGTATGTGCGGGTTTCTAAGCTTGCGGGTTTCTAAGCATCATACGTGACGATGTGCTCGAAATCTTTTTAAATTTTTATCATGGCACCCGCAAGCGATATCTTGACTTGTCGACAAGTTTCATGAATTTCAGACTCCGTCTTCATTTAATAGAATTTAAAAACTATTTGCTCGCAAGTTCGTGGTCATGTCTCGACGTGAAGATGTGTGAAATTTTTGGTCTGTTTCTGGATACGGCCTCAACTAACACTTACTAACATGAATATCATTTTTGCATTCATGAATTGCCATTATTCGTCACACTTGCAGTTCAAATTTGCATTTGTCGAAAAAATTCAAAAAAAAAATAAACTAAAGAAATATAGCAAAATTTCATAAAATTGTGCCAACTTTCAACATGTTGGTCAAGGTATAGTAGGAAAGCTACAGAAAAAAATTGGAAGCTAAAATCAAAAAAAGGAAAAATATTTTGCCTAGTGTCTCTGTAAGACACTAGGCAAATTGGCCAGTTTGCCTAGTGTCGTCTGGAGACACTAGGCAAAGTTCTAATTTTGTCGAGTGTTAACGGAAGACACTCGGCAAAATGGTAACGGCGGTTGCCCTCCGGCAGCCTTTGCCAAGTGTGATGGTATGCCTAGTATTGACACTAGGCAAAATGGTCATTTACCGAGTGGATTTCTTTGCCTAGTGTCGACACTCGGTAAATCGTTATTTTGCCTAGTGCCTTTATTTTACCGAGTGCTCCGGGGTCTAACACTCGGCAAACAAGCTCTTTGCCTAGTGTCCGACGATTGGCACTAGGCAAACCATTAAACACTAGGCAAATCTCGGTTTTCCAGTAGTGATAGGTTCAGTTTATAGTCCAGCTTTTAACTATCCAATCATCAAGCTTCTAAAAAGTTCATAAGCTAGCTTATAAAAAGTTGGAGCATCCAAACATGTCCTATGTTGGACTATTCTCGGAGCATTGTATCATGCATAGAGTTAAAGAAGAGAGAGAAGAAAGTTATATCATGATGATATAGCTTGGGCTCGATATTGGAGAGTATGAAACCGTGTATAAGCTTTGTGCCCACTGTCAGAGATACAACACATATTCAACAATTAGTTGACTTAACCGTTCTAAGAAACAAAACCAAGATATTACACATTTGATGAGTTGTATTATACTTGATTTTAAATGACATGGTAGTTCTGAAAATAGTGACATGATGTATTATACTGGGAGTAGGCTTAGTGATTATGGAAACCCTGTGATACGATAAGTTACTCAGAATACCATTTCACTATATACTAGCAATTGTTGAATGGCCCGGTCATGATAGTATGACTATATAAGTTGCATGCAAGTGAACCTTAGTACAAGCAAAGTCCGATCCTATATAAGTTACTCAGAATACCATTTATGTTTACAATTTAAAAGTGCTAGTGCTTAGTTTACAGTTAGTTCACACAATCAACCCTCAAACAACGCTAAGCTAGTAATATAACGTTAATCTAATTAGAGTAGAATCCACTCATTCCCTTAGTTAGATAAACCTTAGAATACTATAGAAGAAAAGATAATTCGCACGTTTGCGGTTTAATATTATGCTCGTAACTATTGCCAACATTGACTCCAAGCACCTACATATCATCGCCATGCAACATATTTCTTCACTATTCTCATCTCAACTTCTTCACCACTCTAGTTAGTCTCAAATATAAATATAAACATATATATATATATATATATAAACATATATATATATATATATATATATTTCATTTTGTTAGGACAAACCTTTGACCAATAATTTCTATAACAATACATAATTTTTGTAATACAAAATTAATGTCACTAGATTCATATTAAAAAAATTCCCTCTGTCACAAAATAAATGCAATTCTAGCCATTTTATGAAAAATTAGTGTTGAGGAGAAATGACACCCGTGCTCCTTATTAGTTTTGTTAAATTAATTATCATACGTGGAAAACTGGTGTTCTTTGGTTTGGCTGAGGTTATTAAAAAGTAATGCACTAGATTAAATAAAACAAAGCCGATAAGATTAAATAAAACAAAGCCAATAAGATGAGACGATGAGGCGTGGATTTAATAAGATGGACCTCACCTAGCTGGTCCAAAAGCTAAAATTGCATTCTTCGTGGAACAAATTTTAAAAGCTAGAATTGCACTAATTTTTTGACAGAGGGAATACTTACTTATGACTATGATTTTGTATCATATAAATGACATATTAATGTAGTAATCATGGGTGAAAGTCTTGTCCTAATGAAATGAAATACGTCAACTACGTTCAAGTGGAGGGAGTATTACATAATTGAAACATTCTCATACAAACCTGAAAGCCCTTAAACCCTTCGACTTAATGAAAATCATTAGTCTTCACGATGTGAACCGAGGCTTCTCAACTTGCTTTCACAGCTTTTCCTTGAATGGATGTAACTGGCCTCAGCCATGCATTCCATCCGTTTGCAGGCCACATGATACTCCAAAACGCTTCAATAGGAGTGCTGTACTACCGAGGACGTGCTGCATTAACTCCTAGATAACCGGTTAAATGATGGATGGGGCCTAAAACGACATTAATAACGACAGAAGGGAATATATATGTACCGCCCCTTTCGTACTGCCAGTCGTCGGGGCTAGGTTGGGGAGTCTTAACCGTTGAGGCAGTCGGCGGAATTCGAAAGGAACGGAAAAGTTATACTAGTTAACCCCTAACTGGTATAGCCACATCACTGCCGGTTTGAGGAATGGTCCAACGGTGATGGTTTCCTCATCACTGTCGGTTTAGAATTACAACCGACAGTGATGAGCAATTTCCCAAAGTTATTTAATAATTTATAAAATTAAAACAAAAAATTTGGGCCATCTGGGACTCGAACACGGGTCTCAGGGGCTAAGCTATGGAGTCTTAACCGTTGAGCCAGTCGGTGGTATTCAAAAGAAATGGAAAAGTTATCCTACTTAACCCCTTACTGCAACACCCACATCACAGCCAGTTTGAGGATTCACCCGGTAGTGATAATTTCCTCATCACTATCGGTTTAGAGTTAAAAACCGACAGTGATAGCTCCATTCACTATCGGTTTTCAAACTAAAACCGACAGTGATGTGTAGATGCTCCTCACATGCCAACAGTGCTCCCACTGACCACAACAGTTGAAACACTGCTCCCACCTACCCTGACAACTTTAGTTCAGAAATAAAAATGTACCATGACTGCTAGCCCCTATAAAATGGCCCTCAACTAGGAGCTAGCCTCTTCATACATGTTGGTTTCAGCTAGGCCTTATCAGCTATGATACAATATTTTTCTCTCACAACAAACCATAGATATCGTTATGCGTCGTAGTCAACCAAAATAGTGCACACAAGGGGTACTAGAAGAATGCTACTGAAGATAGAGCAACGCCGAAGATTGGAGATGCCACGATGTTCACAGAGCCATCCGTTGCGGTGCGCATCTGGAAAAAGGCCATGTACAGAGAAGGCGGATTCATCGATGCCACCTTGCCATCTCCAACCGGTATAGCTCGTAGACCACCTCGGTGCTGCTATTTGCCCCTAGTTGGTGCTAGAATGTAGCACCCGATTTTAAGAACAAAACCAGATACACACCATATGTGAGCCCAGGAAGTCAAATCTCACATATAGCTATAAATAAGGGTAATATCAAAAGACAATACTTAAATACATAGCGTATTAGTATAAAGATTATAACCTCAGAGTATAGAAAGCGGAAAGACAACTCCGATCTTTAGGCGAAGACTCTAAATCCACAGGGACAACTGACTGGTTGATCACAAGCCTAATTCCTCCAAACTCTAGCAATCTGGTACCTATCCAGGATTTTTTCAAAGATTTAAAAAGTAAAGCAAGCGTAAGTACATGTCATACTCAAGAAATATAACATGGGGTTCATGAGGCTCAAAAGGTTGACACTGGTTTAACTGCGGTTAGCTTTTAACGAGTCATCTTTTAGCAATTGGGTGGCCACAAGTTCATCACAAGCCCATAAACGCATGATCAGGTAAACATGAATAATGAATAGCATAAACAGTATTCATTAGTGAGCATCTACATCATCAGTATCATCAGTATTCATCGTCATTAACCATTAGTGATCATCTATTCCATAAGGGTTCCAAGGCCGCTCGTGATCGTGAGCACGGCTGATATACCAGTTTTATACTCTACAGAGGTTGTACACTTTCACTGTGAGTCATGATTTACTCTTTCGCCCGAGGTAGCGAATATCTTGACCCACTTCCAAGAAAGGTCGGTAGGGTTCACTATGAAGCCTTTCAAAGGTTCGTTTAACAAGTTAGGGCCATTAGATTTACTCGGCGAACAGATATAGGAACCCCCTGTCGAATGGCACAACGACACGCAACCTATACACATAAGAGTAGAGGCTGTCCAATACCCGATTCGTCAAGCCATTCTTACGCCAATAAAGGTAACCACTAACAAGCGAGAAAAGGTCCTCATACTGAGCTAAAGCCAGAGCCATATAGCCCTCACAGCTGTACTGTAAATCCCGGATGATCACTTACAGATAAGTCCTTAGGGAGAGGAATCTAGAGCACCATAAAATAGCCTAATGCTCTAGCCCCCTTATTTCATATTGCTAAAAAGCATCTTTTAATGTTTATTGCATATTACATTAGTCAAGTTACAAGATCATGGTTGTAGTTGAGCAATAGCATCATACTACCCAATGCAATACCCCAAAGGTGTCAAGGTACAAGATTTCAAATATCTAGGATATCCTTATTGACAGTCAAGGTAGACACATGCAGTATGAATTAAATGATTAAAGGTGTATAGGACAACAAGAAAGATCCTATGCTATACTTGCCTTAAAACACCGATCCTTCAGTAAGCTTTAATCTTCAACGTTCTTCTTGTTCTTCTTGATCACCACGTATATCTCACCGACTGAACATAATCATAAAGCACCACACAAGTATTCATACAATCATACACGAAGCAAATAGTAGATCTAAATTAGAACAATACACCAAACATAAAATCAAGATGAAAAGTTTGTAAAATGAATCTACGTTTCGCTACGAACACACAGACGCGAAAAAAGCACACTAATTGAAGCTACGGTTGAAAAGATACAACTACCGAGAGATCTACTCATAAAACCATTAGCTTTATGTGTTTTAATTATATAAAAACATATATAAGATATTATAGAGATTATAATTTAAGTCAAATTTAGATTTGAATTATAAATCTAAAGTGAAACGAATCATATTTTATTTATGAAATCCAGTTGCATAATTGCTAATCAAGATATGATGAAAGTTTAGAAATAGTAATATGGTAACCACTGTTACTAATGCGTAGATCTCGTCGCTAAGAATCTAACGCAACTTGAATGAGCCAAAACGGAGTTAAAACGTAGAAGATATGATTTAAACAAGATTTTCATTAATAAAATAATAGATTAAATCTAATCTCGAATTTTAAAAGTTGAAAACGCATCTAACAGTAGTATAAACATGTAGATTATGAAATTACGAACCTAACGCAAGTTGAACGGGTCAAACCAGAGTTAAAACGGAGAAGTTATGGCTAAAACAAAATCAGTGGCAATTCTGTAAATAGCTGAAAACGTATTTTAGATTTAACCGAAATAAAATACGCTTTCAAATGAAGAAAACAAAATCTGTAAACATGTTTTGGACTGCGGTTTATTTTCAATAAACTGAGGGACTCTTTAGAAAATATGCAAGGCAAAGGGGTAAGTTCTAATCTAGGCCATTGATCTAAAAACGGACGGCTCAGGATGATGCGTATTTCTATTGTATTTCTAGATTTGTTTTTGTAAAGGAAAATGGCCACAATAAAGCATGACGTGGGAGATGATGTCATCAAGCTAACTAGCAGATTCAATCAAGGCAACGCATCGCATGCACGGCTCACGGCCGGTGGCACCATGGCCGGTGACCAGAGCTCGCCGGAGCTATTGGACAAAAGCACTACGGGCATAATTGAACTGGGATTTGGCTCGGGAAGCTAATTAAGGCCACGGCGTACTCGTCTACGCACTTTGCAGCGGTTATTGCAGAGCAGAGAGAGCGGGCGATGGATTATGGCGGCTACGAAGCATCGGCTACGCGGAATAAGCCAGAACAGAGCGGGAGAGAGAGGATTAAGGGGATCTGTGCGCTTTAGAATCCAATTCGAAGCTCGTAGATGATCTTACCTTGGCAGAGAACCAACTAGGCGGCTCGGCGACGTCAGGCTCTTCTCGGCAGAAATCGGAGGGGCGGCGCTAGGCTGCAGCGCGGCTGCGGCGGCTCGGCGAGGGTGGCTGCGTCGCTGGAGGGAGGAGTAGGGAGGCGGCGTGGCTCGGCTGGCTATTTATGAGCCTAGGATGCTTGGCGTGCACAGCAACGACGCGGGGCGGGGCGAGCACGGACTCTCCGACGACGGAGTCCGTCTTGGTTACGAGCGGAAGGAGAGGGACGGAGCTGACAAGCGGGGCCGCAACATCGGCAAGCGGGGCCGCAACATCGGCGACACAGGGCGCGGGTCGGGATGTCAGTAAGAAATGGGAGGGAAAAGGAGACACGCGGTGCGACGGGGAAACTGGGCTGACTGGCCGTGTGGGAAGAATGGCATCTACACTGGGCCGGTGCGCGGAGTGGGCCGCGGAGAAGCAGAATGGCCTGTGGGAGGAAGGCCGAAGGGGATGGCCGGCGGAGGGAATGGGGCAGGACAGTGCATGCAGCTGCCGAGGAGAAGGAAGCTGGGCCTGAGTGGGAGAAGAAAAAGAGAAAATGGGCCAATGGCCTGCTAGGCTGAAATAGAGAGAGAAGGAGAGAGGAGTAAAGAGAGAGAAGGAGAGAGGAGTAAAGAAACTCTGTTGCACATTTTTTTCAATCCAAATGCAAATATGATCCTAATCAAATTCAAATAAAGTTTTGAATATACTTTTCAATTCAAATAAAAGCGAGCAATTTTGGTAGGTTTTCAAAAATAAATTTTCACAACTTTTTAAATCCTTTTATTTTCAAATTTTCTTTTCTTTTCTTTTACTTCGAAGACATTTTTAATTTCTTTCCAAACGCAATTCAAATCATTTTAAATTTTCAACCACTCAACCCAATAAACCAAATGCAAGGGCATGTATGCACAAACATGTTGCTAAACCTTATGATTTATTTTAATTTAATGAAAAATTTTATTTTTCTATGTTTTCATGAGCACAAAAATTCAAAATTACCTTAATTTACACCTATTTCCAAAAGAGCAAATTTTAGGGTGTTACATAGAAGAATGCTACTGAGGTGGTTACATTATAATGTGTTGGTACACATTGATTGTAACATTGACCTGTACGCAAATAGGTCTTTGTTATCGTATATGGAATTTTAGTGTAAGAAGACATGGAGTGCAAGAAGACATGGAGTGACGGTGTTGACCGGGTCAAGACGGCGGACGCGCGAGTCGAGTGAGGCTCAGGAGGACTTGGCGGGCCGACCGGTCGAGGACGGCGGTGACACGCGTCGGATGGCGGGGGATGCGTATGGAGTACGCTACCCGCGGACGGTTTGATGGTTTGGGTCTCAAAACCATCGGATGGACGGTTTACGGGTTTGGGCCTCAAAATCCGGGCGGAGGTTCCGAGGAGGGACGGACGGCACGTGGCGGCATCGGGGAGTTCGAGTCGAAGCAAAGCTACCGGTGAGAAGGCGCGGTGGTCGTCGGATCAAGATTACACCAGGTTGGATAACAACGCCCTTGGGCTTAGCGGTTCAACTCATTTGTATCCAGGGGCAAAACTGGGAATGTGTAATAGCCCTGTTAAATAGGATGAGGAAGCCCCCATCTCCCTCACCTCCTCTAGTTTTCATTTTCTTCTTTAGGGTTTCTTCCTCTAGTTTGCATCCATGTATGAGAGAGGTCCACAACTCAAATTGTGACTTGGTTTTGAAGGAATCGGTGGCCGTAACCACCGTATGCCCTCCGGGATTCATGATTTAGTTGTGTTCTTGATGTGATTTTGGTGTTCTTCACGAGCTCCTTTTGTCTCCTCTTGTTTCCCCTCTCGATTCTTCATTTTGGGATTGTTTTGGTTCGTTCTTGTTGCCTTGGATCGATCAATTACATGAGTGGAAGCTTTCCACCGAAGGAAATCCACTAATTCCTCACGAGATCACAGATCCGGGCAATTTTAGTTCTTGACCTATTTTTTGGGGGATTCTTCAATTCCTTCGATTCACGGAGTTAGAGTTTGTCTCAGGCCATGATCCTTTAGAGGTTGCCTTTCTACTCCATTGTGAACCCTTGTGCAAAGTTTCAAGTCATTCGGAGTTGATTTGATCAAGTTATGGCTTGATTTGATTTTTCCCGAGAAACTGCTCGCTCATACCGGACGCGTCCGATATGATCTAGGACATGTCCGATATTTCTAACTTTGGAGTTTTGAGCTGAAATTTGGTGGAGACCTTCCCTTGGTGTCTAAGAGCTATGGTTAAAAATTTCATATTTTTTGGACACCGTTTGACGGGGTTTTGGATTTTTATCCCTTGGTCAGCTTGCTGCTGAAAATACCGGACGTGTCCGACATAATACCGGACGTGTCCGATATTTGCAGGGGCAGTGCTGTTTTCTTTTGGGAGTTTGCTCGTTTGGGCTCCAATCTGTGTTCCGTTTGCTTTGTGGTGACCCGCTGTGTTCTGATGGAGCATCCACCCTTCTCTAGGGTCGTGGTCATCAAATCTATCGTGTATGTTTTTTGGGGATTGATATTGGGACAGTGGTCGAAGATTTCGAAAGAAATTTGAGGCTCCCATTCAACCCCCCTCTGGTCGCCGTTTCCGGTCCTTCAATGTCCTCGCTTGCTACAATGATACTATATATTGTTTGAGCCAATTCCTCAACGTTACATATTACCCAAGTTAAACCGCTGTTTGATGTATACAAGTTTTACATATTGCGCATATCAATATTACTCTGCCTCATACTGAATTTTATCGAGGATGAGTGGAAGTAATTGGATTGGATGGTAGAGTACGGCTTAGTAGAGATTGTTAGGCAATGGGTGTCGGTAGGTAATTGTGCGAGAGAAACTCTAGCATGAGTATTAGGTGTGTCGTGAGGAAGTCATAGATTGGGGCAAGATGCTCACCAAAATCTTTGGACGGCACCGTGCCAGGACGGTATGACCTGAGCACCCTTTTGAGGGTACCTGTGATTGAGTAAAATGTGTGGTTTCACGAGAACTTAGCCTTATGTGTGGGCAGTTTTTTGTTGGGCTGGAGATACCCGAGAGAGGTATAGGAAGAGAGCTTCACTAGGACAAGATGCCTTGGTCTCTAAGGATCTAGTTAGGATAACTTAGAGATCGAGTGAGGATAACCATGTTCACTGGACCTTGTGATATAGATAAACATGCCCCATTATAGGTGGGGCTTGATCTGAGATTAGTGCAATGATAAGTGTCGTGATTGTTGGAGTAAGGCAATGGTGTTAGGGGAGTATAGCTGAGACTTTGTGGCCTGGAGACACACTAGGGATCATCAGAGACCCAAAAACCACGGTTGATAGCCTCTATGGTGCCAGTGCGTCCATAGTGACTCGGGATTGACTATGCTAGAGCCCGTGCATCCGGATCGGAGTGACTCAGGGCTGAGTATATACAAGGTGGTGCCTAGGAAGAGTCATCGCTGATGATGTTCATCATGTGGATACAGGTGTACAACCTCTACAAAAGGTAAAACCTTGCATAAGGCTACACCTGCAGTCATTGAAGGCCCTATGTTCATGTTATGCTAACTAGAAGATCATATTGGGGCCTAGATGTGTTCATTTGTCTACTCCTTTAATCTCAGCTCTTTGGGAACAAAGTGGATGGTCAGCTACTCCGCTCACAATTGTTTGGGACTGTCTTAAAATCTGCCTTTGAACAAACCTTCAAAGGAATCTCCATCATGAGAGCATCTCCAAGAGTATCCAAAACCTACTCCCAATATTTATTTTTTGCAAGATTGAAAAAACTGCTCTCCAACAAATCCTTATCTCAACTCTCGATCTTTCCACATTTTGGGAAAATTGATCTATTCTCGAGAAAATATGCTAGCGTGTATCAATCGGTCAATCTAGAGATAAAAGGATGTGGGGAAAGAATAAGGAGTAAGGACAGAGTTCCTAATGCAAATGTATAAAAGAGAAAGAAAGTATAAATGTGTTGGGGTGATGTGGAAACAGACCGGGATTCCTGATGCAAATTTGCCTTTTATTTTTTAGAGTGAGATTTTTGAAATTGTTGGAGGAACCCAACAAATGTGCTACTTAATTTTTTTAAGCCACTTGGAAAACTCATTGATTTTTTTGAAATTTTTGAAATTGTTTTTTTAGAACTACTGGAGATGCTCTGAGCTTTTGTATGATGACACATTGCAGATCTAGCATAATTTGCTAGGAAAAATCTAGCTTGATGGCATTGTGATCTGCAGTTATATCTTGTTCTTCAATTCCCCTTGTGTACCAGCAAGATTACATTACCTTTATACTACCAAAAGTTTGCTAAAAAGCTAAAGATGTGCGTGCAGTTCCATTCTCAACGAAGAGCAGTACCTATCATACACACTGACTTTTGTGCTTGCATGATTTTAAAACTTAAGAGATTTAAAACTTTCTCAAATCACCGGGTAGTGTGGACTTGATAACATCGCATCCCAAGCTGTTACTATTTAGACTGAGCTGCATATCTTAACAGTAGCAAACCCAAGGGAGCAATAATAGGGTGATATGTATATTTAAGAAGCATTTTGTTTTCCCAGTTGCTGGTGTATTGTGATAATGATTTGTCTAAAAGTCTGAAAGTGCGGTGCCCGTGAATGTATAAGTATAATTTTGGCCATCTATTTGTTTTTCACTCATTCCAATCTACCTAGAATCAAAAAACTGATTTTAACTACTTTGATAGAAATAGAACGGCAAGTTTCTGAAAAGGTTCGCATTATGATACATGGTACTCTTCTATTTTTGCCTTAGTTGCCTCAAATACTGACAGTGAACTAAGGAGATGATATTTGATATTACAAATAAAGCAGAACAAATTTCTGAAAAAAGAAATGGGCCTCCTGTTGGCAACAACAACAACAACAAGATGCTTTTGTCTAATGATCTTGGCTCAGTTTTGAGGGAATGTAGTTATAATCAACTATGGTTTTCTTTTCTCTACAATTTGAGTCTTTCGGTTGCCCCAGTTAGTTTTGACGGTATTGATATACGCATCCATATCTGATACTACACCAATATGAGAATAATGCAGTTTATCCAAGCATCATGAGCTCAATAAACATAACATAGCAATCATGAATATAAGTATAGGGCATCATCAAGCACCAAAAGGATGAGTATAAGTACAGATATAGTCAAATCTGAAGCATCCCAAAACTTTGTTGGTTCGGTCCGACGTTGATATGCCCAGATACAGCCAGTGCGATGAATAGTTATTCAACACGCTAGCCAAGCATCCGTCACCCGCGATCGTAAATAAAATTTCATAGTAGTAAAATTTCAACATGACATAGTACCAGCGAGAGTCCAAATCCCACGACCATAGATAGACAAAAGCAACGTGATAGTATTTTTCATCCGGCAGCCGTAACACTCAACAACACGTTTAAATAAATATCAAACCCTAATTCCCTCATTTGTGTTCCATTTTCTCTTTCTCCTTCCGTCCAAATATCTGGAGCGGTGGCCTCCCTCTCGCCCCCATCCGGTGACGCTCCCACCTGACGACAACAGATCAGGCCAACAGGGGGTGGCGACGGCCCCTCTTAAGGTGGCGGCTGGCAACTGATCGGCCAGGGCAGTAACGACCTCCCCTAGGCCTGGTGGCGGTTCCACGGCGACGCCATCCCCATGGTGGATCTCGAGTGGACGTGGTCCCTGGCGGCAGCTTCAGCGGCGGCACTCTTGTTGCAGCACGACGGCGGCTACTCGAATCGTTCTAGCGGCCTTGACCTTACGGCTCCTGGTGACTGCGAGTATACATGATGCGCCATGCATGGTTCTGTTGGGGCGCACGGCCAGTCTCCACTGTGTATATGATGGATTGGTCTCGGCACCAATACAGGATTGATGCGTTCAAGTGAATTTGGGGTGGTTTCGAGTGATTGTGCATTTTTTCTTTCAATTTGATTTTCATGTGAGACGGAGGAACCGATGCCCTTTTTCATGTTGCTACAATCAGTGTGTTTTTCGTTGTCATCTATAAAGAATTCAACTGATGATTTATTTATCTCTACCAGTTGCCGTTGGAAAAAACAAATAATTACTACTTCTCCTAGATATTTTAAGGGCTCCAAAAATCAAATATCCACTACTACTTGAGTAGTGTTCTAAAGATTTTACTACTTGACCAACAGAGAATCCTTACTACTGTCAATCGTTTAATCCCTACTACTGTCAATCATTTTCTTTGATGAAAGAAAATTTACCGCTAAAACAGATACGGTTTGGGAGTGGAGGCTGAGACATGTTTGACACTCCAGAATAGATATTTATGGCTACGGGAGAAACTTTTACTGTTCTGGGATTCCGATGCTGGTTTGGGACGGTGAGAATGGGTTTTTACGGTTGAGGGAGTGGGTTTTACTGTTGCACGATTTGAATGCTGAGATTGGTTGGTTAGCAGACGCATTGAATATATATAACATTGTCATTGTCATATATATATATATATATATATATATATATATATATATATATATATATATATATATATATATATATATATATATATATATATATATATATACTTTCAGGGCGTAGTTACTTTCATATGTGTATCTCTAGATTTAGGATGTATATGGCCTGACCAAGTGTATGTAGACGGAGTATATGATCATACTAGACTATATAGGGTAGTATGTATGTCAAGTATGCAAATATACGTAAAGTATATAATTATACTTATTTTATATATTCCTATAATAATATATTAAAAAATATGTGCCCTTTTGAAAAAAAATTCACGTGTTAAGATTTGGAGTGTCTTAAAATGAGCATATAAACATACTCAAACCGATAAACGAGTATGCACACATACGCAATGTAGTATATTAAAGATGGGAGTAACTACTCCTGCGAGTGTATATATATATATATATATATATATATATATATATATATATATATAGCAAATTCATTTCTACTTCTAAGAGTAACTACTCCTATGTGTATATCTCTAGATTTAGAGTATATATAGCCCGACGAAGTATATATAGACAGAGTATACGATCGTACTAGACCATCTATGGGTAATATTTACGTTAAGTATGCAAGTATACATAGAATATATGGTTATACTTATTTTATATAGTGCTATAATGATATTATAATAATATATTAAAAAATATAGGCTCTTTTCAAAAAATTTCACGTAGTAAAATTTAGAGTATATTAAAATAAGTATATAAACATACTCAAACTGATAAACAAGTATGCACACATACGTAATATGATTTATTCAAGATAAGAGTAACTACTCCTAAGAGTAGAAAAAAATGCATATATATATATATATATATACATATATATACATATATATATACATATATATACCGGGGCATATCACCGTCCGACCGAACCAACCAACCACCTCCAACTAACCCACCAACCCCTACGAAACTGGTTCCAACTGAGTAGCAACGGGCTTGAACTCGGTCCAACCATGCTACAGTATACGAGCTACAGTAATAGTTCTACATCGTATATACATATAGGGTTTTTTTTTATATATTCTTAGGTGTACCTACTGTGATCAGGTGGGTTTCCGGGTGCGTAAGCAACACTCGCTAATGATTGGATTTCCGGCGCACTTGCACATGGTGTTTGGTTTGCTCCTAGGCAAACTTGCCTGGCATTGGGAGCTTTTGAAGGCGTTAGATTTTGAGTGCCTGTGGGTGAGATTGGTGTAGAGATTGCCTGGGAGGACCTTAGTTTGCGTGGCCAGCAGGTGCGTATGTATCTCCTATTTTGTAGGCTTTCGATGCGTGCAGCAGCAGGTATGCTGCGCGGTCAAAGTTAATTGTTTGTATCTAGAGGCTACAGTTAACGCAAATACATAGTGCAATATAAGACCTAGCACTACAGGAAAACGCCTCTTTGCCGACTGCTTGCCCCGGTCGGCAAAGGCATAAACCCAGTCGGCAAAGGCTTTGCCGACCGCAAAGTCACGTGGCAGTCGGCAAAGAGCAGTCGGCAAAGCCTGGGTCGGCAAAGGCGGATTTGCCGACTGCCACGTGGCACACAGTCGGCAAATCCTTTGCCAACTGCCACGCCAGCAGTCGGCATAGCCACGTGGCGCCGTCAGCCCTGACGGCAGGCTTTGCCGACGGCTGTTTCCTCGGCAGTCGGCAAAGAATTTTTTTTTCAAAAATTGTTTGCCGACTGGCCGCCAGCTCGGCAGTCGGCAAAGAAAGAATTTTTTTTTTTGAAATGTTCTTTGCCGACTGCTTTCGGAGTTACAGTCGGCAAAGGTGACGTCGCCACTTGCTATCACATGTGGAGATGTCCAGGTTTTAGCCACCCGACGTCGCCACTTGCTCGAAACTTTCTCAAATTTTTACCACAGCCTCCGCATGCGATGACAAGACACGTCGTCAAGTTTCGTCATTTTCGAACTCCGTTTCGATTTTATAAAATTTAAAAACACTTTTCACGCGCGTGGCTCGGCGTGTTCCGACACCAACACGGTCGAAATTTCACGCGAGGCCCCGCACACGGCCTCAACATGCTCCAAACATCATGAATATTATTTTCTGAATGGCCGGATTCCATTATTTCATGTACCTGCAGTTCAAATCTGGAGCTGTCGGAAAAAATCAAAGAAACAGAAAAAATCTACGGAATATAGAAAAATAAATCAAAATGACCCCAAACTTGGAATATATCATGTACTTACTGTAGCAAGGCAACACAAAAAAACTGGGATCGAAAATCGAAAAAAAATAATAATTCTTTGCCGACTCCCATCAGTGGCAGTTGGCAAAGAGCCTTTGCCGACTGCCAGGGAGGATGGCAGTTGGCAAAGCCTGCTCCTTTGCCGACTGCTGACGGAGTGGCAGTCGGCAAAGGTGACGGCGTGGATGGCGTCAATCATGGCCTGCCTTTGCCGACTGCAATTCTTTGCCAACTGCCTGGCAGTCGGCAAATCCAGGCAGTCGGCAAATCCTGCTTTGCCGACTGCAGGAAATTCCAGTTGGCAAAGGGACCTCTTTGCCGAGTGTCGAAAAAAAACAGTTGGCAAATAAAATTGCAGTCGGCAAAGAGCCAGTTTCCTGTAGTGTAGAAATTGAAGTGGCAAAAGAACTTGTTCATTTCGATTTATGCGAGATGAGGGCGAGTTCACTAAAAATGGCGAAAGATATTTCATGATGCTTATAGACGATTAGACTAGATTTTGCTATGTATAATTATTAGAAATAAAGATGAAGCATTGTATTATTTTAAAACCTATAAGGTTGAAGTAGAAATCCAACTTTAAAGAAAGATCAAACGGTTAAGGTTTAATTGTGGCAGAGAATATTTTTCAAATGTGTTTTCTGCATTCTACGATGGAATTCGTGAGAGGACGCTACCATACTCACCACGATCAAATGGGATTGCCGAATGAAAGAGCCGCACTCCAACTGAGTTGGTTAACGCCATGTTAGAGATAATGGGAGTTTGTAAAGAATGGTGGGGTGAGTCTATATTGATTGCGAGTCATGTGCTTAATAGAGTTCTACAAAGAATAATAAAGAAAAACAGCATTCAAGGAATGAAAAAAGAAAAAAAATTAAATCTCTCATAATTACGCACTTAGGGTTGTTTGGCCAAGATGAATGTGTTAATTAACAAGAAGCTCAAGCTTGGACCAAAAACGGTGTGTAGTATAGGTTCTTAATAATAAAATCTGGAGTATCTAACATGCATGTTGTTATAATCATGGAGATATGTAGTTTAGAGATGCCATATTTTTTAGAGTCATTTTTCTAAGAAAAATGCACTGGCTCTTCTAGTTAGGAATCTATTTTATCTCCTTAACAACAGGTTCCGATAGAACGCATTTAGTAAACTTACGTGAAAAATTATGAGGAGGACAACATTGTAGAAGAGACAGAGGACTGTAACGTTTTATGGTGATGAGTACATTGTATATCTTGTGGACGACACTCCAAGAACTATAAAAAGGGTATATTCATCTATTGACGCTGACAGGATTTGCTACAATACTATGACATAACTGTGGACCATCAATCTGGCTGACAATTATAATATATTATCACCTAGGATATAATAGAAGAAATATAATTTAATATTTTAGAAAATAGGTAAAATATCTTGCAATTAGATCTATTAGCTTAAATATCATGCCATTAATATGTTAACGTGTTGCATATTAACGTGATGGATATTAACGTGATCCTATACATGACAAACTTGAAAAAAAAATCCACGTGATTGGAACACGCCTAATCCCCTGACTCCTGACTGCAGCCGGCCTTTTTTTCTTTGCATGTGATTGGAACACGGCTAATTTGTTTTCTATGATTATCACTGCGATATTTCGTTCAAATTACCAGGAAATAATTGAATGATAATGTCAATGCTTGTTAATACTGGAAGCTCGGGAGCGAAGAGCGGGCAATTCGCATGACAGGGCGGGGGGGGGGGGGGGGGGGGGGGGGGGCGGTGTAGGATTGAAATATCTCTCTCTCTCTCTCTCTCTCCAAACGTGGAGTGATTGATAAAATGGACGGCTGTGCAAAGAAACGAGTGGCTCGGGCAGGGAGAGAATAGTTGTATCTCTACCTAGCTAGCTAGGCCGTTTGGCGCCTACAAATACCACCACCCTTTGCATGGAGCGGCACACACCAGCAGCAACGACTAGTCATATCATTCACTCACACATACAGGCTCATAAACACCTTAGCTTCATACGCCGGCCATGGCTTCCGGTGCTGCACAGAAGAACATGGCCATTGTTTGCCTGATGCTGCTGGCCGTCGGCCTAATGGTCATCGGAATGACTGATGCTACCGACACGAGCAACGTAAACTGCACCAGAACGGTGACTGACGCTCGTCTTCCCAACCACGAGTGCATCTGCTCCAAGAATTGCGCTTGTGCCGGTAAGTGCATCCTAGAGTCGCCTGATACTGTTCAGGCCTGCTTTATCGACTGCGTGCTCAAAAACGACTGCATCTGCGAGGAGGAGAAGAACTCCGGCGCCGCTGACAAATAATTAGGCTAACAAGCCCCAGTGAGCATGCAAGCGTACGTACCCTTCTGCCCGCCTATATATATACATCAAGTATTTCGAGCAATGGCGTACGCGAATAAACCTCCCGTGCACCAACGGGAAGTAGCTTATTACGTGTTATTAATTATGTGTGTAATGCTTGCATCTCATGTGCATGCATGCCGTCTTTGTTTGTTGCACTGCTACATCTGATTGTGCAAGTTTGTAATAAACCCGCCGCGCACGTGACGGCCGGTATGTCTGTACGTGTCTGGTGTTGTATATTTCTACGCGTGATTTTATTTTCATATATATAAATAAAATGTATGTGCTTGGCCTTTATGAAAAATGATGTCCGGGACAAGGACACCGAAACCGCTTTGACCTGCTTTTGTAGTACATATCGTGTAATACTGATGCAGGTCACGCATACTTGTCGGCAATTCTTTAATCTCCCTTTTCGTGACCATCAGATCATTGCCTTTTTTTATAGCTGTATGCGACTAGTGCCTTCTCAAATTCTTTATCTCCTCTCAAGAAATACTTGACTTCCTCCAAGCTAATGCCCATAGTTTGGACAAGTTCCAACTTATGTAGCAATTCTGCAGTGTGTGCTTCTCGGACTCTTTCTAGATTTCCTTCATTTCTGGTTTGCCATTCGTATTCAGAGAGCGGAGGCTTAGCAGGCATGCCCATTTGTACGTATGTAAACTGCGAGCATAACTGCCTTGCTTGGGGCCTCTGACTCTTTTGCCTTATTCATCTTCCTAGTTATGCTCCCAATCATCGGCTTCTTATTTTTTCGACCAGATTTGGAAGCATTACCTACTAAACCCGATGACCTTTTGTTCGAGGATGACCTTCTTGTTGGTTGGTGAAGTTCATCCCGGTCAAATGGCACTTGTTTTGCCAATGACGGAGGAGGAGATTGATCTCTTCTAGGGTGTGAAGAGGGAGGACAAGACTAATCTCTTCTAGGAGGTGGTGAGGGAGGAGGATCAATTCTGCGGGGTGGGGGAGGCGATGGCGGGTGGCAGAGGCCTAGGTCGCGATGGTACCCTATGAGGTGTGGATTCGTCTTCATCATCCTCCTCCTCATCCGAGAGGCGTTTTTGGGCTAAAACTGCTTCCACTGCTTGCTATCTTATTAATTGTTCACCCTGCATTACTCTTGGTAAGAAAACTCGAATTGAGGTATGGTCTGGTTCTCCAGCTGATTATTCGCAATTGAGAGCTTTTTGTTGTACTGCCTATACTCATGTTGATAATGGTAAATTGGAGTCTAGATTTGTTAAATGCATATTTCTTGGTAATCAAGCTGGTGTTAAAGGTTATAAATTATGGAATCCCCAAACTCAGAAGGTTGTGCTTAATAGTAATGTTATCTTCAATGAATCTGCTATGTTTTTTGACAACCTATCTATTGATGCTCCTGTCGAGGGAGAGAAAATAAGTGTGCAGGTGGAGCACTTAATTGATGCACCAGATGTTGATAATGCTGCTGTCCAAGATGCACCTATTGCTGAATTTCTCCAATTGTCGATGATTCATCTATTGTTCAGCATTCTTCTCCAGTTGTGCAGCCTCCACAACGTTCTGTTGCTGCTGATAGGGCCAGAAGATAGCACAAACTAGTTAAAAAGTTATTTGAAGAATGTAATGTTGCTTATGCTATGAGTGTTGCAGAAGAGATTGAAGGTAATTCAGAACCTTCTAATTATTCAGAGGCTATTACTTCTGCTGATTGCAACAATTGGATGACCGCTATGCAAGATGAGATGGAGCCACTTGAAAAGAATGGTACTTGGAATTTAGTAAAGTTGTCTAAGGATAAAAAGCATGTCCGTTGTAAATAGATTTTCAAAAGAAAAGAGGGTATTTCTCCAAGTGATCTCCTAGACAAGGTTGGTTGCTAAAGGTTATAGCCAGATTCCAGGTATTGATTTTAATGATTTCTTTTCCCCAGTTGTTAAGCATAGTTCTATTCGTACTTTGCTTAGTATTATTGCTATGTATGATTATGAATTTGAGCAACTAGATGTTAAAACTGTATTCTTTCATGGGGAGTTGGAAGAAGACATTTATATGAACCAACCTGAAGGTTTTGTTATTCCTGAAAAAGAAAACTTTATCTACAAGTTAAAGAAGTCTCTTTATGGTTTAAAGCAATCTCCTAGACAATGGTATAAGAGATTTGACTCGTTTATGCTTTCTCATGGTTTTAAGCGGTCTGATTATGATAGCTGTGTTTATTTGAAGATTGTTAATGGCTCAGCTATTTATTTGCTTATTTATGTTGATGATATGTTGATTGCTGCAAAAGAAAAATCAGAAATAGCTAAATTAAAGGCACAATTGAGTAAAGAATTTGAGATGAAGGACTTAGGTGCAACTAAGAAAATTCTTGGTATGGAAATTGTTAGAGATAGAAAATCTAACAAATTATACCTCAGTCAGCGAGGTTATATTGAAAAGGTTCTTCGTCGTTTTAATATGCATAATGCAAAACCAGTGAGTACTCCATTAGCTGCACATTTTAGATTATCCTCAGCTTTATGTCCAGGGTTAGATGATGATATTGAGTACATGTCTAGAGTTCCATATTCTAGTGCAGTTGGTTCGCTTTTGTATGTCATGGTTTGTTCTTGTCCTAATTTATCTCATGCATTGAATGTTGTCAGTAGATTCATGGCTAATCCAGGTAAGGAGCATTGGAGAGTTGTTCAATGGATTTTCAGATATTTGTGAGGTACTTCTAATGCCTGTTTGCAATTTAGAAAATCTGGAGATGGACTTATTGGTTATGTCGATTCTCATTATGCTAGTCATTTGGATAAGACGAGGTCTCTCACGAGTTATGTTTTCATCAATGGTGGTTGTGCTCTTAGCTAGAAAGCAAGTTTGTAGGCTACTGTTGCTCTGTCTACTAATGAAGCTGAATATATAGCTATTTCTGAAGCTTGTAAAGAAGCTATTTGGTTGAGAGGTTTATACTCTAAACTTTGCGGAGTTACTTCTTGCATTATTATACATTGTGATAGCCAGAGTGCTATTTGTCTCACTAAAGATCAAATATTTCATAAAAGAAGATATCACTTTATTCGAGGTGTCATTGCTGAAGGTGATATTAAGGTATGCAAGATAAATACTCGTGACAATCCCACTGATATGTTGACAAAACCTGTTCCTGGAGCTAAGTTTAAGCTATGCTCAGACTTAGTTGGTATTACAGTTTGAGTCTAGTGACTTTTAGCGTTGGTGATTATTTATTATTGAAGTGAGTTGATTGATGATACTTCATTTGCTACGAGATGGAATTCGTCTCAAAGTGGAGTTTGTTGGAGTATGATCCGAATTCTAATATGAGTCCTGCAAGGACGCCTGGGGCCCGCGGTTCGAGTTATAGTAACTAGCGGATTTGTTTCCGTATTGGACTAGTCCATCCGCCCTATAAATACATCTTGTAAGCCGCACGGGAAGAGTATCAAGACGACTCATTGTATTCCCTGTGTTTTGTAAACTCTCCTCGTATAGTGAAGATCGTCGGTTGGTGTCCGTGGTTTTTTTTCCCGCAAGGATCTTTATTTGCATTATTTGCTAACAATATGTATAAATATTTTTGTCATATTTTCCACAGGGTTTTTAAGGATTCATATAATAATTTGATCTAAATGCTGATTCGATCGAGGGGGAATTATGAAATGGATAGCATAGCGATGTAATCCAAAGCAATTAGTGTTCCATGGCGGAATCATTTATAAGAACCGTCAGGTATGGTTCATCGTGGAACTAACATGCCACTGAAGCTCATCCGTGATGACGGTTCACCCATGTATAAATATATGTAACACTACCGTATCAATGCGATCAATCATGCCTGAGTTCATTTACATATTGCTTTAATAAAGATATTGCTTATATCTCTGTCATCATTGATTTCTTTGCATGTTAGCAAAATATCCTATATGAGAATTAATACACGTGATACTACCCGCTAGGACTAGCCTTAGGCTATTCCTAGTGCATTGTATCCTGATATTATATCCAATGCTGCCATATAACTAAAATAGTATTAAATAGATATGGAAAACAACTATTACAATATACTCTCTTCGTCCACAAATGTATGGACTTGTAGGTTCCACAATTAGTCCACAAATGTAAGTACTTCTGGCCCAGTATACCTGAATAAGCAGGATTTAACTCTGTCATTTATGACATCAGTTATCGGAATAGATAGGATTTAATTGCATCACTGTGATCTTGGTGCTTAATTGAGGGTACATGCAGCTTTTCCCTTCCCGCTTAAGCTATCCTAAAAATGGCATAAGTTCTTACATTTGTGTACAGAGGGAGTATTGTATTGTTATTTCCCAGGTTTCCCAAATTTATGATTTGATTTGTATTTGTGTCTATGAGAGCACACCGAAAATGTAAGCATGATTTTCTAGTCTTGGATATCAAGGCCAACGTGTATCTTTAGGATGATAGTAATGCTTTTCTCTCCCCCTTGTTTAATTCTAGGCCATGGAAAAAAATATTTATGTTGTAGTCTTTTAATATCCATAATGTCCTGTACACTGGGAATAGCATTAGAGCATATCCACAAACACAAGGACAAATTAAACATATTACCTGTAGACCTATATTCGTACTGAAGAATATGCTGTAGCTAAATCATTGAAGTGGTTATCTGTTGCTCTATCTAGTACAATCTTGTAACTATACCTTATTAAAACCTGTCAAAGCCTAGGAAATTAAAAACATGACGACTCTTCGACGCTTGCACAAGCACAAGCACCGTTCCCGATTATGTCCATGTTTTTGCTAGCCGCACATTTAAGAGCATTCAAGTCTATTAGAAGGCCAAAACAATTGACCCCTTCATGACGACAACATGCTACCAGCTCTATAGAATTAAAAATCGGTTCTCACCCGACCGTGGCCTGTATGGATGCTCTAGCCTTTTATAACCCAGCTTATAAAAACACTAGCTCATCCAAATAGGTTCAGTTTATAGTCCAGCTTTTAACTATCCAATCATCAAGCTTCTAAAAAGTTCATAAGCTAGCTTATAAAAAGTTGGAGCATCCAAACATGTCCTATGTTGGACTATTCTCGGAGCATTGTATCATGCATAGAGTTAAAGAAGAGAGAGAAGAAAGTTATATCATGATGATATAGCTTGGGCTCGATATTGGAGAGTATGAAACCGTGTATAAGCTTTGTGCCCATTGTCAGAGATACAACATATTCAACAATTAGTTGACTTAACCGTTCTAAGAAACAAAACCAAGATATTACACATTTGATGAGTTGTATTATACTTGATTTTAAATGACATGGTAGTTCTGAAAATAGTGACATGATGTATTATACTGGGAGTAGGCTTAGTGATCATGGAAACCCTGTGATACGATAAGTTACTCAGAATACCATTTCACTATATACTAGCAATTGTTGAATGGCCCGGTCATGATAGTATGACTATATAAGTTGCATGCAAGTGAACCTTAGTACAAACAAAGTCCGATCCTATCCTTATTCTGTTTACAATTTAAAAGTGCTAGTGCTTAGTTTACAGTTAGTTCACACAATCAATTAGAGTAGAATCCACTCATTCCCTTAGTTAGATAAACATTAGAATACTATAGAAGAAAAGATAATTCGCACGTTTGCGGTTTAATATTATGCTCGTAGCTATCGCCAACATTGACTCCAGGTACCTACATATCATCGCCATGCAACATATTTCTTCACTATTCTCATCTCAACTTCTTCACCACTCTAGTTAGTCTCAAATATAAATATAAATATAAACATATATATATATATATATTTCATTTTGTTAGGACAAACCTTTGACCAATAATTTCTATAACAATACATAATTTTTGTAATACAAAATTAGTGTCACTAGATTCATATTAAAAAAAATTCCCTCCGTCACAAAATAAATGCAATTCTAGCCATTTTATGAAAAAATAGTGTTGAGGAGAAATGACACCCGTGCTCCTTATTAGTTTTGTTAAATTAATTATCATACGTGGAAAACTGGTGTTCTTTGGTTTGGCTGAGGTTATTAAAAAGTAATGCACTAGATTAAATAAAACAAAGCCGATAAGATTAAATAAAACAAAGCCAATAAGATGAGACGATGAGGCGTGGATTTAATAAGATGGACCTCACCTAGCTGGTCCAAAAGCTAAAATTGCATTCTTCGTGGAACAAATTTTAAAAGCTAGAATTGCACTAATTTTTTGACAGAGGGAATACTTACTTATGACTATGATTTTGTATCATATAAATGACATATTAATGTAGTAATCATGGGTGAAAGTCTTGTCCTAATGAAATGAAATACGTCAACTACGTTCAAGTGGAGGGAGTATTACATAATTGAAACATTCTCATACAAACCTGAAAGCCCTTAAACCCTTCGACTTAATGAAAATCATTAGTCTTCACGATGTGAACCGAGGCTTCTCAACTTGCTTTCACAGCTTTTCCTTGAATGGATGTAACTGGACTCAGCCATGCATTCCATCCGTTTGCAGGCCACATGATACTCCAAAACGCTTCAATAGGAGTGCTGTACTACTGAGGACGTGCCGCATTAACTCCTAGATAACCGGTTAAATGATGGATGGGGCCTAAAACGACATTAATAACGACAGGAGGGAATATATATGTACCGCCCCTTTCATACTTACTCATTTGAATGATCAGTCACATAATTAATCAAATTTGTTTTTCTGATCATTCCCTTGCTGGCCCCCCGCCCATGTGAATGTCGTTGTCTCCTCACCTTTCCCAGTCACTTCTATGCATTCTCCTCCTCTCTTTGATGGCAGAAAGAACCTTCCAGCCGCCGAGGGGAGTCACCTCGCCCTCTCTCTCTCTCTCTCTCGCTCTCTCTCTCTCTCTCTCTCTCTCTCTCTCTCTCTCTCTCTCTCTCACACACACACACACACACACACACACACACACACACACACACATCTGAAGCATGGGAGTAGCGAGGGGCATCCACAGGGGATCTGCCACGGGCCAAATGTCATATATCATGAGCTGGCGCTTTATATCATGTCCTCGCTTGCTACAATGATACTATATATTGTTTGAGCCAATTCCTCAACGTTACATATTACCCAAGTTAAACAGCTGTTTGATGTATACAAGTTTTACATATTGCGCATATCAATATTACTCTGCCTCATACTGAATTTTATCGAGGATGAGTGGAAGTAATTGGATTGGATGGTAGAGTACGGCTTAGTTGAGATTGTTAGGCAATGGGTGTCGGTAGGTAATTGTGCGAGAGAAACTCTAGCATGAGTATTAGGTGTGTTGTGAGGAAGTCATAGATTGGGGCAAGATGCTCACCAAAATCTTTGGACGGCACCGTGCCAGGACGGTACGACCTGAGCACCCTTTTGAGGGTACCTGTGATTGAGTAAAATGTGTGGTTTCACGAGAACTTAGCCTTATGTGTGGGCAGTTTTTTGTTGGGCTGGAGATACCCGAGAGGGGTATAGGAAGAGAGCTTCACTAGGGCAAGATGCCTTGGTCTCTAAGGATCTAGTTAGGATAACTTAGAGATCGAGTGAGGATAACCATGTTCATGGACCTTGTGATATAGATAAACATGCCCCATTATAGGTGGGGCTTGATCCGAGATTAGTGCAATGATAAGTGTCATGATTGTTGGAGTAAGGCAATGGTGTTAGGGGAGTATAGCTGAGACTTTGTGGCCTGGAGACACACTAGGGATCATCAGAGACCCAAAAACCACGGTTGATAGCCTCTATGGTGCCAGTGCATCCATAGTGACTCAGGATTGACTATGCTAGAGCCCGTGCATCCGGATCGGAGTGACTCAGGGCTGAGTATATACAAGGTGGTGCCTAGGAAGAGTCATCGCTGATGATGTTCATCATGTGGATACAGGTGTACAACCTCTACAAAAGGTAAAACCTTGCATAAGGCTACACCTGCAGTCATTGAAGGCCCTATGTTCATGTTATGCTAACTAGAAGATCATATTGGGGCCTAGATGTGTTCATTTGTCTACTCCTTTAATCTCAGCTCTTTGGGAACAAAGTGGATGGTCAGCTACTCCGCTCACAATTGTTTGGGACTGTCTTAAAATCTGCCCTTGAACAAACCTTCAAAGGAATCTCCATCATGAGAGCATCTCCAAGAGTATCCAAAACCTACTCCCAATATTTATTTTTTTCAAGATTGAAAAAACTGCTCTCCAACAAATCCTTATCTCAACTCTCGATCTTTCCACATTTTGGGAAAATTGATCTATTCTCGAGAAAATATGCTGGCGTGTATCAATCGGTCAATCTAGAGATAAAAGGACGTGGGGAAAGAATAAGGAGTAAGGACAGAGTTTCTAATGCAAATGTATAAAAGCGAAAGAAAGTATAAATGCGTTGGGGTGATGTAGAAATAGACCGGGATTCCTGATGCAAATTTGCCTTTTATTTTTTAGGAGTGAGATTTTTGAAATTGTTGGAGGAACCCAACAAATGTGCATAGCCACTTGGAAAACTCATTGATTTTTTTGAAATTTTTGAAATTGTTTTTTTAGAACTACTGGAGATGCTCTGAGCTTTTGTATGATGACACATTGCAGATCTAGCATAATTTGCTAGGAAAAATCTAGCTTGATGGCATTGTGATCTGCAGTTATATCTTGTTCTTCAATTCCCCTTGTGTACCAGCAAGATTACATTACCTTTATACTACCAAAAGTTTGCTAAAAAGCTAAAGATGTGCGTGCAGTTCCATTCTCAACGAAGAGCAGTACCTATCATACACACTGACTTTTGTGCTTGCATGATTTTAAAACTTAAGAGATTTAAAACTTTCTCAAATCACCGGGTAGTGTGGACTTGATAACATCGCATCCCAAGCTGTTACTATTTAGACTGAGCTGCATATCTTAACAGTAGCAAACCCAAGGGAGCAATAATAGTGTGATATGTATATTTAAGAAGCATTTTGTTTTCCCAGTTGCTGGTGTATTGTGATAATGATTTGTCTAAAAGTCTGAAAGTGCGGTGCCCGTGAATGTATAAGTATAATTTTGGCCATCTATTTGTTTTTCACTCATTCCAATCTACCTAGAATCAAAAAACTGATTTTAACTACTTTGATAGAAATAGAACGGCAAGTTTCTGAAAAGGTTCGCATTATGATACATGGTACTCTTCTATTTTTGCCTTAGTTGCCTCAAATACTGACAGTGAACTAAGGAGATGATATTTGATATTACAAATAAAGCAGAACAAATTTCTGAAAAAAGAAATGGGCCTCCTGTTGGCAACAACAACAACAACAAGATGCTTTTGTCTAATGATCTTGGCTCAGTTTTGAGGGAATGTAGTTATAATCAACTATGGTTTTCTTTTCTCTACAATTTGAGTCTTTCGGTTGCCCCAGTTAGTTTTGACGGTATTGATATACGCATCCATATCTGATACTACACCAATATGAGAATAATGCAGTTTATCCAAGCATCATGAGCTCAATAAACATAACATAGCAATCATGAATATAAGTATAGGGCATCATCAAGCACCAAAAGGATGAGTATAAGTACAGATATAGTCAAATCTGAAGCATCCCAAAACTTTGTTGGTTCGGTCCGACGTTGATATGCCCAGATACAGCCAGTGCGATGAATAGTTATTCAACACGCTAGCCAAGCATCCGTCACCCGCGATCGTAAATAAAATTTCATAGTAGTAAAATTTCAACATGACATAGTACCAGCGAGAGTCCAAATCCCACGACCATAGATAGACAAAAGCAACGTGATAGTATTTTTCATCCGGCAGCCGTAACACTCAACAACACGTTTAAATAAATATCAAACCCTAATTCCCTCATTTGTGTTCCATTTTCTCTTTCTCCTTCCGTCCAAATATCTGGAGCGGTGGCCTCCCTCTCGCCCCCATCCGGTGACGCTCCCACCTGACGACAACAGATCAGGCCAACAGGGGGTGGCGACGGCCCCTCTTAAGGTGGCGGCTGGCAACTGATCGGCCAGGGCAGTAACGACCTCCCCTAGGCCTGGTGGCGGTTCCACGGCGACGCCATCCCCATGGTGGATCTCGAGTGGACGTGGTCCCTGGCGGCAGCTTCAGCGGCGGCACTCTTGTTGCAGCACGACGGCGGCTACTCGAATCGTTCTAGCGGCCTTGACCTTACGGCTCCTGGTGACTGCGAGTATACATGATGCGCCATGCATGGTTCTGTTGGGGCGCACGGCCAGTCTCCACTGTGTATATGATGGATTGGTCTCGGCACCAATACAGGATTGATGCGTTCAAGTGAATTTGGGGTGGTTTCGAGTGATTGTGCATTTTTTCTTTCAATTTGATTTTCATGTGAGACGGAGGAACCGATGCCCTTTTTCATGTTGCTACAATCAGTGTGTTTTTCGTTGTCATCTATAAAGAATTCAACTGATGATTTATTTATCTCTACCAGTTGCCGTTGGAAAAAACAAATAATTACTACTTCTCCTAGATATTTTAAGGGCTCCAAAAATCAAATATCCACTACTACTTGAGTAGTGTTCTAAAGATTTTACTACTTGACCAACAGAGAATCCTTACTACTGTCAATCGTTTAATCCCTACTACTGTCAATCATTTTCTTTGATGAAAGAAAATTTACCGCTAAAACAGATACGGTTTGGGAGTGGAGGCTGAGACATGTTTGACACTCCAGAATAGATATTTATGGCTACGGGAGAAACTTTTACTGTTCTGGGATTCCGATGCTGGTTTGGGACGGTGAGAATGGGTTTTTACGGTTGAGGGAGTGGGTTTTACTGTTGCACGATTTGAATGCTGAGATTGGTTGGTTAGCAGACGCATTGAATATATATAACATTGTCATTGTCATATATATATATATATATATATATATATATATATATATATATATATATATATATATATATATATATATATAACTACTACTCTATAGCTGGCTACAAAATAACTTATTCTGTAGCCACCTTGAGTTACGATAATTACTATATTAATTTATAAAGATTATAGTAACTACTTACTAAGTGGTTTACTATACCGTTATGGTAAATATCCTTGTGTTATAGTAACCCAACTATAGTAAATATATATTGATATTATCGTAAATTAGTATATAAAATTATGGTAAATGGAGGTGGCTACAGAATAACTTATTCTGTAGCTGGCTGCTGAATAGCCTCTCCCTATATATATATATATATATATATATATATATATATATATATATATATATATACTTTCAGGGCGTAGTTACTTCCATATGTGTATCTCTAGATTTAGGATGTATATGGCCTGACCAAGTGTATGTAGACGGAGTATATGATCATACTAGACTATATAGGGTAGTATGTATGTCAAGTATGCAAATATACGTAAAGTATATAATTATACTTATTTTATATATTCCTATAATAATATATTAAAAAATATGTGCCCTTTTGAAAAAAAATTCACGTGTTAAGATTTGGAGTGTCTTAAAATGAGCATATAAACATACTCAAACCGATAAACGAGTATGCACACATACGCAATGTAGTATATTAAAGATGGGAGTAACTACTCCTGCGAGTGTATATATATATATATATATATATATATATATATATATATAGCAAATTCATTTCTACTTCTAAGAGTAACTACTCCTATGTGTATATCTCTAGATTTAGAGTATATATAGCCCGACGAAGTATATATAGACAGAGTATACGATCGTACTAGACCATCTATGGGTAATATTTACGTTAAGTATGCAAGTATACATAGAATATATGGTTATACTTATTTTATATAGTGCTATAATGATATTATAATAATATATTAAAAAATATAGGCTCTTTTCAAAAAATTTCACGTAGTAAAATTTAGAGTATATTAAAATAAGTATATAAACATACTCAAACTGATAAACAAGTATGCACACATACGTAATATGATTTATTCAAGATAAGAGTAACTACTCCTAAGAGTAGAAAAAAATGCATATATATATATATATATATACATATATATACATATATATATACATATATATACCGGGGCATATCACCGTCCGACCGAACCAACCAACCACCTCCAACTAACCCACCAACCCCTACGAAACTGGTTCCAACTGAGTAGCAACGGGCTTGAACTCGGTCCAACCATGCTACAGTATACGAGCTACAGTAATAGTTCTACATCGTATATACATATAGGGTTTTTTTTTATATATTCTTAGGTGTACCTACTGTGATCAGGTGGGTTTCCGGGTGCGTAAGCAACACTCGCTAATGATTGGATTTCCGGCGCACTTGCACATGGTGTTTGGTTTGCTCCTAGGCAAACTTGCCTGGCATTGGGAGCTTTTGAAGGCGTTAGATTTTGAGTGCCTGTGGGTGAGATTGGTGTAGAGATTGCCTGGGAGGACCTTAGTTTGCGTGGCCAGCAGGTGCGTATGTATCTCCTATTTTGTAGGCTTTCGATGCGTGCAGCAGCAGGTATGCTGCGCGGTCAAAGTTAATTGTTTGTATCTAGAGGCTACAGTTAACGCAAATACATAGTGCAATATAAAACCTAGAAATTGAAGTGGCAAAAGAACTTATTCATTTCGATTTATGCGAGATGAGGGCGAGTTCACTAAAAATGGCGAAAGATATTTCATGATGCTTATAGACGATTAGACTAGATTTTGCTATGTATAATTATTAGAAATAAAGATGAAGCATTGTATTATTTTAAAACCTATAAGGTTGAAGTAGAAATCCAACTTTAAAGAAAGATCAAACGGTTAAGGTTTAATTGTGGCAGAGAATATTTTTCAAATGTGTTTTCTGCATTCTACGATGGAATTCGTGAGAGGACGCTACCATACTCACCACGATCAAATGGGATTGCCAAATGAAAGAGCCGCACTCCAACTGAGTTGGTTAACGCCATGTTAGAGATAATGGGAGTTTGTAAAGAATGGTGGGGTGAGTCTATATTGACTGCGAGTCATGTGCTTAATAGAGTTCTACAAAGAATAATAAAGAAAAACAACATTCAAGGAATGAAAAAAGAAAAAAATTAAATCTCTCATAATTATGCACTTAGGGTTGTTTGGCCAAGGTGAATGTGTTAATTAACAAGAAGCTCAAGCTTGGACCAAAACGGTGTGTAGTATAGGTTCTTAATAATAAAATCTGGAGTATCTGACATGCATGTTGTTATAATCATGGAGACATGTAGTTTAGAGATGCTATATTTTTTAGAGTCATTTTTCTAAGAAAAATGCACTGGCTCTTCTAGTCAGGAATCTATTTTATCTCCTTAACAACAGGTTCCGATAGAACGCATTTAGTAAACTTAGGTGAAAAATTCTGAGGAGGATAACATTGTAGAAGAGACAGAGGCCTGTAAAGTTTTATGGTGATGAGTACATTGTATATCTTGTGGACGACACTCCAAGAACTATAAAAAGGGTATATTCATCTATTGATGCTGACAGGATTTGCTACAATACTATGACATAACTGTGGACCATCAATCTGGCTGACAATTATAATATATTATCACCTAGGATATAATAGAAGAAATATAATTTAATATTTTAGAAAATAGGTAAAATATCTTGCAATTAGATCTATTAGCTTAAATATCATGCCATTAATATGTTAACGTGTTGCATATTAACGTGATGGATATTAACGTGATCCTATACATGACAAACTTGAAAAAAAATCCACGTGATTGGAACACGCCTAATCCCCTGACTCCAGACTGCAGCCGGCCTTTTTTTCTTTGCATGTGATTGGAACACGGCTAATTTGTTTTCTATGATTATCACTGCAAAATTTCGTTCAAATTACCAGGAAATAATTGAATGATAATGTCAATGCTTGTTAATACTGGAAGCTCGGGAGCGAAGAGCGGGCAATTCGCATGACAGGGCGGGGGGGGGGGGGGGGGGGGGTGTAGGATTGAAATATATATATATATATATATATATATATATATATATATATATATATATATATATATATATATATATATATATATATATATATAAATCCAAACGTGGAGTGATTGATAAAATGGACGGCTGTGCAAAGAAACGAGTGGCTCGGGCAGGGAGAGAATAGTTGTATCTCTACCTAGCTAGCTAGGCCGTTTGGCGCCTACAAATACCACCACCCTTTGCATGGAGCGGCACACACCAGCAGCAACGACTAGTCATATCATTCACTCACACATACAGGCTCATAAACACCTTAGCTTCGTACGCCGGCCATGCACTACCGGAATCCTTGAGTTCGCCGAGTGCCCAAAACACTCGGCAAAAGTCATAAAACACTCGGCAAATCGTTCGCCGGGTGTAACACTCGGTGAACAGCACTCGCCAAAAAAGTGACGGCAAAGCCAACTTTACCGAGTGTCCGAAAAAAAACCCTGAAAAATAGGAATTTTTACAAAAAAAAATAGAATTTTTTTTTATCGATGGAGGCCCCCACCGGCCAGCGCCCACCCCATCTACGACATTTTTTTGCGTGAATTTCATGGCTACGCGGCCGACGCGATTCGAACCCGAGACCTTCCGCTGTGCACGTACCTCCTCTACCACTACACCACACTCTTACTTGTGTCTGAATTCCGTTTTAGTTCCCAATGTATTATACTAAACCGAGTGTAAATTGCATGTTTGAGGCCCTAAACGAATTCAAATAAAAAAATTGTAAACTACAAAGTTTCATAACTTTTCGAGATCTACACTTTTAGTTTAGGAAGTTTTTCCATCCGAGGTCGTTTACAAAATTTGAATTTTAAAATTTTGAAATTCAAACACAGTTTTGCATGACAAGATGTTTTCAAATAAAAAAGTTGTAAACTACAAAGTTTCATAACTTTTCGAGATCTACACTTTTAGTTTAAGAAGTTTTTCCATCCGAGGTCGTTTACAAAATTTGAATTTTAAAATTTTGAAATTCAAACACAGTTTTGCATGACAAGATGTTTTCAAATCAAAAAGTTGTAAACTACAAAGTTTCATAACTTTTCGAGATCTACACTTTTAGTTTAGGAAGTTTTTCCATCCGAGGTCGTTTACAAAATTTGAATTTTAAAATTTTGAAATTCAAACCCAGTTTTGCATGACAAGATGTTTTCAAATCAAAAAGTTGTAAACTACAAAGTTTCATAACTTTTCGAGATCAACACTTTTAGTTTAGGAAGTTTTTCCATCCGAGGTCGTTTACAAAATTTGAATTTTAAAATTTTGAAATTCAAACACAGTTTTGTATGACAAGATGTTTTCAAATCAAAAAGTTGTCAACTACAATGTTTCATAACTTTTCGAGATCTACAAAGTTTATTTTAGTTGTTTGGTCATCTGTTCATTAGACATGGTCGTTCTAACATTGTTCACAAATCTTATATATCTCTCTTGTAGTTTCATAAACTACCAGAGAGATATGTTAGATTTGTGAACAAATTTATTTTCACTTTATTGTATGAAGAAAAGACCAAAACAAACATTGTACATCTTGATGAGTTATACAACTTTGTAGTTGAAAACTTTTTCATTTGAATTAATTTACTGCTTCAAAATGTGCTTTGAAATTTTTTTTGCCGAGTGTCAAAAAAAAACACTTGGCAAAGAAGCTCTTTGCCGAGTGTCAAAAAAAACACTCGGTAAAGAGACTCTTTGCCGAGTGTTAAAAAAAACACTCGGCAAATAGCCTCTTTGCCGAGTGTCAAAAAAAAAAACACTCGGTAAAGGTGGCTTTGCCGAGTGCCCAAAAAAAACACTCGGCAAAGCACCTGACACTCGGCAACTTAGGCGTTTCCGGTAGTGATGGCTTCCGCTTCCGCTGCTGCATAGAAGAACATGGCCATTGTTTGCCTGATGCTGCTGGCCGTCGGCCTAATGGTCATCGGAATGACTGATGCTACCGACACGAGCAACGTAAACTGCACCAGAACGGTGACTGACGCTCGTCTTCCCAACCACGAGTGCATCTGCTCCAAGAATTGCGCTTGTGCCGGTAAGTGCATCCTAGAGTCGCCTGATACTGTTCAGGCCTGCTTTATCGACTGCGTGCTCAAAAACGACTGCATCTGCGAGGAGGAGAAGAACTCCGGCGCCGCTGACAAATAATTAGGCTAACAAGCCCCAGTGAGCATGCAAGCGTACGTACCCTTCTGCCTGCCTATATATATACATCAAGTATTTCGAGCAATGGCGTACGCGAATAAACCTCCCGTGCACCAACGGGAAGTAGCTTATTACGTGTTATTAATTATGTGTGTAATGCTTGCATCTCATGTGCATGCATGCCGTCTTTGTTTGTTGCACTGCTACATCTGATTGTGCAAGTTTGTAATAAACCCGCCGCGCACGTGACGGCCGGTATGTCGGTACGTGTCTGGTGTTGTATATTTCTACGCGTGATTTTATTTTCATATATATAAATAAAATGTATGTGCTTGTGTCCATCTTACACCTAGTTGCACGTTTGGAAGTCTCCTCTTTATTCCTGCTGCTGCCGACACTTTTTGCGTCGTCGGAGAGCCTCCCATCTCCCACCCTCCCCTTCGCTTTGTCGTTGGCATTGAGAAAACCCTTTCGGTGTTGGCGCCCAAGCCTTCGGCGCCGGCTCGGTCCATGGCACCCCCACAAACTGCTTGTCCCTGCAAGGCAGCAACCATATCGGATCAAAACGTCATGGAAAAATTGAAGGAGAATAGATCCGCATTGAAAAAAATAAATCGGATTCACCGTGGCTTCATGACTCCATCCGCGTCGGCCTCTTAGTGAATCAATTTCTTTTTGATGATGATCGGTTGTAGTATGAAACAAAACCACTCAACTGAAAAGGGGAGGAGACAAAACATGCAATAAGCAAGCACCGAAGTCATTCCCCATTGATGGAATCAACGAACTGAACAAGAAAACAACGAACCGAACCGTATCCCCTTTGTTGGAATTAGGGGCGCACCACTTTGCTAGAATCGGACGTGACTGGTGGTCAAGCAATGAAGCAAGCACGAACTAGGCTCGCCCATTTGGTGGAGCTCGAACTTCATCCCCTCGATGGCATCACATCCAATCTAGTCTTCTCCGGCCTCACACTACCCCAGAACAAGTAATCAATGTCGGGTCTCAACACCTCATCACCGCCAGAAAACGAGCCGACAGTGGGCAAGTGGCAGTGATGGGATTTTTCTATCACAGTAGGTGAACCTAAACTGGCAGTGATGGTTACTCATCCCTGCCGGTTCTATTCCAAACCCGGCGGTGATAGTCTTAATATCACCGCTGGCTGGGTAAACGAACCGACAGTGATTTATTGAGTAACACTGCCGGCTTGCAGTGTAATCAGCAGTGGTATCCCTAAGATCACTGCCGGATAGCTAGGTAGTTGAGGCGGCAATGATTGTTTGTGTAACACTGCCGGTTATATATTTTAACCCGACAATGGTCTAATTTTTCCATATTCCAATTTCTTAATTTATTTTATTATTTATCTGTAATACTTTTTATTCCCTATGGTTACTGGACTGCATATTTAAAGTATCACATACATCACACATCTATCAAGATTTATAATACAAACATTACAATAATGTATATATTACAATGAAAACGTATATATTACAACATCGTTTTCTTCATGTCTTTAATCTTCATCCTTTCTTCTAGACTAGTTGTATTCGCAGCTAGAATGTTGAAATTTCCCTTCATGCGCGACCTCTTCCATAATGAAGGCTGCTACCTCGTCTTGCAATCCTCTAATCTCGAAGTATAACAGCTCTTGGGTACTAACTTCCTCGTGCTGTTGATATAGCAAGATGATATCGAAATACACAAGTGTTAGCCAAAACAATAGTGTGTTTTATTGAATTAACCGATATACATGAAATGAGAAACATACACACCATTCTATTTCCTTCCGTTGCATCCTTGCTGAGGTACTGGTGTATTGCCCACATCACTTAGAACATGTATTCGTTGCTGGCCTTTAGCTGTTGTATCGTTGCTGGCCATCAGCTGTTGTAGGGTATGCATTTGCATATAATCAACTGAGAAAAGGTTATTCCTGTTCCTGTCTATATTTTCCTTGACTCTGTGTGACAATAAAAAGTATCAAAGATGTTGAAATTAAAATGTGCTATGTCATTAGAAAATTATATGTTACTGGCTTCACTTACTGATTTAGCACGTCGAGTAGGTCATTGATCTGATCTAGTGGCCTTCTGTTTGAGTCCCACACCTCAATACGTGATATTGTCAGTTTGATATCTGGGAGGACGTAATGGAACCTGCCACTAGTAGAGAACAAATCTTTCATCCGAGGCCAAAGTGGGCTCTAGTCCCGGCATTTTTTGCGCCCGGGACTAGAGAGACCTTTAGTCCCGGTTGGTGTCTCCAACCAGGACTAAAGGTCCCTGCCCAACGGCTACTGCGCTCGGCACAGTGGCAGGGGACCTTTAGTCCTGGTTGGTAACACCAACCAGGACTAAAGGTGGACCTTTACTCCTGGTTGGAGCCACCAACCGGGACTAAAAGTCCTCCAACCTTTAGTCTCGGTTGGTAACACCAACCGGGACTAAAGGGTGACCTTTTAGTCCGGGTTGATATTACGAACTGGTCCTCCTCATTCGAAGACTGGCTGGTCAAAACACTTTATGTAGGGTTTGCGCTAGGCCACAATAGCCCCCTTGCTCTGATCAAGACATGGCCTGTCTTCCTCGGCGGGATAATCAATGGGTATCCTGTTGTACTTCATTGCCAGGGTCATATCAATGCTGACCCTAGTGTACCCCAATGGCATTGAGCGACAGTGCAATAGCATCCCTTCTTGGGCAGGCCAAGCCTGGCCGATCGCCACCTCCACATTTGTTCACTGCTGGGGCATGTACAGCTTGACGGCTTTGGGTTCAGTGATGCTGTTCACAGGATGAACTGCATTTGCCTCTTCCTCATCAAGCGGGTTTGATCCGCAGCTACTGCAGCCCTTGAGCACTAGGTTCATGCCTGACGAAGCAGGCCCGGATTGTGCCGAGCAAATGTTTTATACATATGCACCACTCTCGCCTGCACTTCTGATTCCACTCTCGCTTGCACTTGTGATTCCACTCGAGCTTCCATAGTTGCTATTATTCGTTCTTCCATTGCCTTTAACTGCCTTTCTTTCTCTTCTTGTCGTTCCGTGGCTCTCCTCAAGTGGCTCCGATAGGAGGAAGACTCAGCCTCGAATGCTATGTTCTAAGGAATATCTCCAGCCCCTCTTGTGCGACCAGGGTGCTCCTTGCTTCCGAGCGCTTGGGTGAGCACGTCCTTCTCCCGGTCAGATTTGCGGGTCCCTTTCAAAACCTCCTCATTGAATGTGGCCGCCTTCCAGACGAGGTCCTCCATGGCATTGCTTGGGATAGCAAGTGTCCCGTCAGGGTTGTAGTATGCCCCCACGTGAGAAGGTACAGGACCGATCTGACCTTCCAATCAGCAGTCTGCGGCCTAATGCCGCGCCGTTCCATTTCCTCAAGTTCCATGTCCCATTGAGGCACTTTCATCGTGTAGCCAAGTGAGCCGAGCTGATGAGGAGTTTTGTTCTTTGCGGAGTTCGCCTTATTCCTTGTACTCGCTTCCCTCGCCTCATGGGTTAGCTTGTATACCTTGAATTCCTCCCAGAAGTCCTTCTTGGTGTAAGTGTTCCAATCTGGCGCTCATTATCCTCCTGGACTAACTTGTTCATTTCAATCCTGATGTTCTTGAATGAGTTGGCCTTGGCCATGATGTGTTTGGCGCTCTTCTTGACTACCTCCTCATCAAAAGCAGGTGGGAAATTAAAATACTCTCCAAGCTTGCCCCAAACTAATTCCTTGTCACTATCAGGAACCTTCCACTCGTCATTGTCTTTTCTGGTCCACCTTCTATACTTTAACAGGATGAAGTCCCTTATGAGCGCCCCGATGATGCTCTTGTATGGGCCCAGCATGGAAAGCGGTGCTACTGGCTCCCCTAGTTGGTCGAAGTCAAGGATCGTTACTCATTAATGACTCGTAGAAAGATTGGTCTTGCCTTGCTTGGTCCTGCTACCCGAACCACTTGCTCCGGCTGAACCTGCTTGGAAAATCATACTAATCTAAGACCCAACTCATGTAATATCGCCTAGCTAGAGTGACTACTTCGTAAGTAATGATCTCAATTACCTCGTCATATTGATCGAGCTGGAGGAATCTGCTAGGGCTCTTAGGAGCTTTGTCGTTGCCACCTCCCTCGTTGGCACCTTGCTCACTACCACCTTCCTCGTTGGCACCTTGCTCGTTTGTCGGACCTTGCGGCAGTCGTGTTCCAGGGATTCTCTACCGTTTCTTGGTCTCGTCTGTCGGGATTGCGACGGGTAAAGTAGCGGCGACGTGTCATGGTTGCTGTACTGTAGGGGACGTATCCTTCACAATGTAAATAACGCAAGTTTAATATCACATAAAACAAAGATACAAGAAACAAGAGGCATACCAAGTTTGGAAACCCCGTGCGTTGATATGGGGATATCCTTGGCCATGTATGGAAACCCGATGCGTTGCTACGGGCTATACCAATCATACAAATCCCGTGTGTTGCTATGGGGATATCCTTCGCCATGTATGGGAACCCCGTACATTGCTACAGGCTATACCAATCAAAGAAATCCAGTGTGTTGCTACGAAACATAACAAGTATTATCTCCTAATTACTTCTCCTATATGTATGATGTACAAATTCACATAGAGCACGATGTAACTTATATAAGGTATTTGAATTCACTGCCCATGGATTACTTCGATTCACAAATATCAATTACGAAGATTTGGGTGTACTTTACATTACCCAACTTCTAGTTAACCACTGTTTGCATATCGGTAATGACAAAAATGACCCAGTATCATATCTTCCTATACAATCTTTGCAACTTCATCTGATATGGTAACCCTTATCACTAAGGTAAAAATGTAAGTTCCAGTAGCAAGTTTTACGTAATCAACATTATGTAGAGATTTTTTAATAAAAAATGAACACTTTAAATGTAGTGAAAACTGAAACTAATTTAGAGATTGTAAACTTTTGGGGTGCATCATCATCACATTGGTTTGGTCCACCATCCTTTTCATCAACAACAATTTCAATGCAGATTTCATCAACAAAAATTTGAATGCGGACATCATCAAACAAATGGAAGGCATCACACAGATGAGAGAGGAGCTCACCATGGATGTGAAGAGGCCAGTGGCGATGGTCCTCAGGGGATCGGTGTCGAGGCCGGCGCTGGGGCACGAATTGGTCCATGGAGGTCTGCCGACGAGAGATACAACATGGATAAGCGATGAACGATTAATAAGGCAGCACAAAGAGCAGAGAGATTCAAGTAAACAACAAGGGGTGTCCACAGAGACACTTCATCGAACACTTGGCGGGCACACACCTTGGCAAGGGAGGGGAACGATGGAGAAGCATACGATGGCCACCACAGAGAGGTGCAGCACGCTGGGGAAGAGGAAGGACCGCTGGAGAGGACGACTGTCGTGGGTTTAGAACCATGGCAAGCATCGTGTTGTTCGTCGAGGGGCCGATGTGTGGCCCTTCGGTGGCTTGAGCACTCAAAACAATCAGGGACACAAAGGATTTATCCTGGTTCGGGCCTATGAGCCCTACGTCCAGCGTTTTGGTGCTCTTCATGTTAGGAATGCTCAATCAAGAGTTCTTACAATCGAGGAATTGAGAGAGTGCTCAGAGGAGTAGCGCTATGTTGATCTAGGGTTTTTGATGAGATCGTATGGACAACTGATCCCCATTCGATCATCCCAAGCTCTCATGATCTGATTGATCCTTTTCAATTGATCCCTTCTACAGGAGCCTATGCCCCCCCTTATATACTGAGGAGGGCATGAGGTACAAAGCGGGCGGTTCTCTACCAAGGGCTTCTTACCATGGGCTTTGGTCTTCGTTGTCTTAGCGTTGTCCCAGTCCTTCCTTGTCTTGTAGCTGGGGGCCGACCAAAACTCAACCACTCAGTGACGCTTCTTCTGCAACCTGGTACTGACTGCCAGGTGATGTCTGCCACAGCGGCGCCTTCCTTGGGTGAGCCTTCTTGTGGCTTCCTTGGAAGGTCAGGCTCCCTTGAGAGGGGCTACCAAGCGGGCCTAGAGCCCCCCGCCTCATGGACTTTAGGGGGTTCTTTGTCCTGATGCGTCATACCCTAGGCTGACAATGCCTCGCCGTTGTGGAATGGGATGGCGGTGCACTGCTTCTACGCCTGTCTAACTCTGAGCGCCTGATAGATTCTGGAGCTCACTTCTGGCTAGGCTTGGGATGGTTGTTCACCCAGAGCCAGGGTTGGAACGACCACAGGGGCATCGGCTTGGCTAGGACTCCCCTTTGGGTGGGAATCCATGCATCTTGGCCAAGCCCTTGAGCGCCGAGCAATGGTGACTTTGCCTTCTTAGGCTCACCCTTATGATATCAAAGATTCCCTCGAGGAAGGGCCATCTATGGGCTGCCGAACCATACCTTTTCTACCAAAGGGTACGTGCGAGCGTACTCGATGGGTACGGCCCTCGAGCCCCCGACTGATTCGGAGAGCCAGCCAAGGGGTCAATCAGACTATCGCACCCTTAACCTAGGGACTTAACATACCTCTATGTTAGACTCTCGTCAACGACATCGATGCTGGTAGAGTTGACGGTGTCGAGGAAAGAAGCATAGCCCTTGGCGGGGCACACGTGCATGAAGGAAGGGAGCGGCCCCAGCGATGAAACAGGATGGCACGACAAGCATTGCGGCCAGTGAGAACTCCAACAGCGAGATTTGCTTGGCCACGGGGCACATGTGCACGGGCGGCGTTGGTAGCGGTGGCGGCAGTGGTGAGGGCACTCCATGGGGCGGTGTTAGCATGAAATTTTTGTCCCGTGCTGAGGGCACACAAGCAAGCCAGAAGGATCTGCTCGATGGAGTTGTAGATCCGTCTGGCTTCAGCGCAAGGATGGTCGATCCTGCGCACTCCTCTCGAGACATGCCAGTCAATTTGACCCTGCAATTGACAAGGAGAGAAAGCTAATCAGTAATTTAAGGCGGAACATGCCAGTGTTGCTAGACAGTCCCGAATGTACGGCTCTGAGAGCCGATATGGAAGGAGATCGACTAAATAGTCGATTCCAGCATATTTATAAGAATAAACCAGTTAAAGCTCGTGAGGTTGTGTAAGAAAAATCGGTTATCATTCAGGATGAATATCGTTATTTAGACAAATATTAGTCAATGTCAATAAGATGTCAACAATAATTAGTTTATGCTAAGCCAATGACTGCAAGTAACCGAATCCCTTTTATATAAAAGAAACAGCTCATCATCATTTAACCATTTAATAAAGATAAATCTAATAAACATATTAGATCTCATCTATCGCTATGACTAGTGGGGCATGAGGTAGAATCATGTAGGCCGTAGAAACAACAATAGATTCGACGACCCTAACTCATTACTAATATCAGTGGGGCTTGAGACAGAATCATGCAGGCTGTGATACAATAAAAAGATCATGGGGCTAACACATCTTTCAACCTATCTTTACTTCAATGGTCTCGTGACATGAACTGTTCGTGAAAGCACTCGATATCGGCTAAAACAATCGATTTAGGCATAGCCACAGTTAAGGTCATGCCCTATCAGGAACAGATCTACCAAATAACGATCCCCACTCCACGGTGCTAACAGTGGGGTGTGAGGTAGAATCACACAGACCGAGATAACAGGCCATGGAACGGTTTTCGCTAGCCAATAGATCTATTCAAGACCAGACATGCCTAACCGCACACTATATACGATCAAGATTGATATAAAACAGTCGATAAAACATAACTTATCGTTTAAGATACAGATTAGATCAATTTAACAAATGATGGGTTAAAAAAGATATAAGGTCGATCTAGATCAATCCCAACCGGGCGAAGTGATATTACTGTAATTAAATAAATAATGAAAGTAATAAGCAATATCGGTAACTTAATGAATCTATCCGAAGGAACGCCACCCTTATATAGAGCCAATAATTTGACCTTAATCTAGTTCGAGCAGTGGAGGTCGACCGGATCGATGCAGCTATACTTGAACTAAACAAGAGTCGATAAGTAACCTATACCATAGTCGCAGTGGAGGTCGATCGGATCGATGCAGCCGTACGAATAGAAGTATAAGCCATGACGGTACTTACAGACAAGCCGGAGGTCAGCCGGACCGATGCAGCCATGCTCGCTGAAGAACTCACCGAGATCTACTCTACTCCTACTCCTAAGGGGTGGCCAGAGCCAAAAAAAAGTAAGAAACTTGTATTTGATTGAATATGTCATTTTACAATGGCCGGGGTCCAATTTTTATACCCGGAGCCTAAACATGAATCCTACCCGAGCACGACTCGTTACAATCTTTGGCATAAAAAAACATTCCTAATTTAAGATAACTTGGACCCTAATCTTTCTCTTTTTTGTAGAGTCCAATATGTAGTTTTCTGGTGCCAACCGTAGCTTATCATCACTATCTGCTGACGTCATCCAAAGAGATCCGATTCCAAAGTTGTATCTGAATCAACTGATATCAATCCTTATGCAATCGATTCCTTGATGGGCACAATTTTGGAAGCCTTCGAATTCCCGCGTTCTTCTCCCAAATTTTGGTGTAAACACGTGCCCCCAATTTTGGGATAAAAGTGATTTTATTCCAAAATTCCTATTTATCCGTTTACCACACCGCAATCGTCCTATTCCGAGATATACGCGCGACTCCTGACTTCCTGGGTCGAGTCTTATATAATATCCCAATAGTATCTCTTTCAACTCACTTGGCCTGTTTGCTCTCTCCTTCTTTCTTGAGCCAACTTTAACAGTTGACGCCGTCATCGCCAAGGCCTCAAACCCTAGCAAATCCTCTGTTCTATCAAGTCGTCGTCCAAGCGATCTTCGCCAGATTCAAACCTATTTTGGCTGCAATTGTGACCATCAACCACGTCCCTGAGGTATGCCTCCAAGTTTCCACTCTCCAAGCATCGACCGCTACCTTGTATTTCTTTTCTTCTCAAACTCATTTCGTCCAATTTCTAGGAAATGAGGAACGAAATCTTGATTCCATCAGTTGTTGCTTCTAATATCTATTTTATTGGGCTTATGGGTGACCTTGATCCATCTGATTTCATCCATCAAGAAACCAACCAAATCCCCTTCAAACAGTCTATAGTAGATTTATCTTCCTGAAACACTAAGACCCCCTTCAGAAATTAGCCCAAAATGCCTAAGGGATGGAGAGACTAGTTTCATAGAGTGTCCAAGAAAAAGGGTGGAGATTGGGAACTTTATGATCTGAATCAATGCTTGACTCTTTCGTTGTCTAGGATGGAGAGGAACGACTCACTTTGATTGCTACATCTTATTTCTGGTCCACCACCCTTAATGCCTTTGTATTTGGTCACGGCCCAATGACCATTACCCTGGTCGATGTTTACATGTTGACCGGCCTTAGAATCACTGGATCAATGCAGCCTTATGAGTACTTGAGTGCTGGCTCCAAGAAATTAGCCAAAATAGCGGACTGTATAGGATGGGCCAGTTACATTCTGAACCACGTTGGAGATGGATCAGCTGTCAGCGAAAGGGAATACGTGGCCTTCCTGAACATGTGGCTGGAAAGAATCATTTTCTACGGGTCATCTTGTGGTCCAACCTACGATCACAAACTCATAGCGGAACACCTAGCATTAGGCAAGGATATCCCTCTTGAAAAGTATCTGCTAGGAGCTACTTATCATCTGATGTACCAGGTGGCTGCCCAATTACTGAAGAATGAACCAGTGCATGCTATCAGTGGCCCCTGGTGGTTGATACAACTGTGTCTTAACCTGTACATGCACAAGATTGTAAGGCTTGATCTCAGAAACCTGAGTTTTCTTTCCTCCATCTTTGATGAGGAATATAGAGGCAAAGAAGGAAGAACCCGTCAGTGTACAAGCTATGGTGAGGCTACATCTTCACTGAAGAAATTAATGAAAACTCATGCTGCCTCCACCATCATGACATATCAATCCTCAAAGTGCAAGGCAGTTCAAGGGACAACCTAGAAAACCACTATTGGGAAGAGACTCCACAGAATGAGACCATTAGCTGCTCAGGTAAACAATTTATCTCCTTCTCAAAATGTTATCCAACTGCTGATCCCATTCATTCACAGCTATCGAGCATTGCGTCCCAACCTACTCTAGGTGCGGGATTGCTATCCCAGGCATTTGACTCAGCACCAACTGAACCCCCATCGGCTGATCCTCAAAAGGAGTCGATTTCGGTTGAAATAACCGATGCTTCCATAATAGCAGAAAATATTAGTTTTATCTTTGATGCTTGTCAGAGCATTTTCTTTAACTTTTTGATCTGCTCAGCTTCCATTCTTCATCTGGCTTCTTACCATGCTAGGTACTTTCTTAGGAAATACCAACGCCAGAGCAGGAGTCTGACAGTCCATTTAATGACCCTGTCGGTGTCGAAGGTGATCCTATTGCCATCGACATTCACACTATCGATTCCCCAGCTCAGCATGCAACTGATGGTAAGGAAGTTATATGTCCCTTTTATTCTTCTACAATAATTGTGAACTAAAATTTTCCTTAACATTGTAGATACCAATGTTGAAAGCTCGGAGCCGATCCAACCAGACACTATTGGTGCACCATTAGCTGTTCCTCCTCTTCAGATAGAGACTACAGAGAAGGTACGGTATCTTCTTAACCATCCATCTTGTTATGAATTGACTCAAACCTCCTAATTGAGATTTCCTTATACATAGGCACTCAATCTCCTAGCTCTGAGTTATTCCTTTAATCTTGGGGAGTATCTGGATGAGGACGAAATCTGTTCGTCAGCCATCTCCTTCGAGGAAACCTTGCCAGAAGAGACCAAGAATCTGCTAAGGGATGTTCTACCAATATTTGAGAAAAATATAGCCGATTTGGTTGAAGACACTGATCCAATGCATAGAGTCTTCTTAGCCATCAAGGGTAATCCATTCCCAGCTCTCTCCAGAGTCTTGTCTCCTTTTTCTATCTTTGAAGATCAGGTCCTGAAGGTGAAACAGGCTCAGAGGAATCTATTTGATCATGAAACTTTATTGGCCAAGGGGAACTCTAACAGGCAAGAGGCCAAAGAATTGTCACAGTCGATTGATCACTTGAAGAACTCCTCCCTTAGTATTGACCCAGAATTGTCTGAACTGGAAGCCAGGCATGTAGAACTTGAGAAGGAGCTAGAAAACATGAAGGCTACCACTGATCGTCATAAGTCCAACCTAGTTCAAATACCTGATGCCATTCAACAAAAGAAACAGGAACTGTTGGCCAAGGTCAGAGAAGGCAGAGCCATCCGAAGTAGCCTCGAGAGTATTCCTAGATCAGCCGAAGAAGATAAACAATAGATCACAGAACCTGATGCTATTCGGCTAGAAGTGTTGAAAGCGATCCAGGATGTTCTAGAATTGTAATTCATGTATCAACATATGTTTTGTGTAGAACCAATGACAAACATACTTCCCATTGTCTCACTATGTTTTTCTTTGTTTCAGCCAAAGAGCTAATTTGAAAATAGCCGATTCCAAACTCCCGATCTTAATCCAATTAGGTCTAAAAATCCGACCTTTATTAAGAGAACCCCTCGATCTTCTATCCTTAGTCACCCAACACCGTATTCTCTTTGGCACTAGTGAGGCGGCTCTTCACCTTCTATTAATTGCGGTTGCCTTTTGCACGTCTCGAGGCGTTCACCTCTTCGCTCCGTGGCTTCAAATACCAGCTGAGGGCTCCGGCCTCGATCACATCTACACTTGCAACCGCTCCTGTTCCTTTGCACTTCTCCACCCCCGTACTCTGTAGCATCCTTTTCCCTTCCCGTAGATCCGATGGCCGGTGAGGACAGCCAAGGCAAGCGTGCAGCGGAGGAGATTCCAGAGGAAAACATGCCAGCGAGCCAACGCCTTCGATGCATGAGGTGAGATCAACATCTTTTGTTTGTGATGATGGACTATTCTGATTCGTCTGTAGATTCATTTTGAATGATAGTCTTCGTCCTCTTCCTAGGGCCGGCGAACCCTCTAATGCGATATCTTTTGCGTCGGCCTCATCATCGGACTCCTCTGACTCATACAACGGCGCTTCCTCTGAGAGTGGAGGGCGGCCCAAGACCGCTATTCCAAGGTGACTCGGGAAAATGGCCAGCTCGAGATCCGCCTCGAGGTCTTTTAGGCTGCCCTTCATGCGGCCGAGGAGGAGGCCGGTGCTGTTCGAGCGTGGCTGGCCAAGTCTGACGCTGCGGTGGCGGGTAAGATGAGTTCCATGAATGCTTCTATTCTGATTTCCACTGTCTTTATCTTGATAGTTCTTCTATTTTCTATGATCGTTAGCCCTGACAGTGCAGTTTGAGTCCCTCTAACTAGCGGCAAATGTGGCTACGGGTGCCGTCAATGCTCGGGGATCCCTCATCAACGTTCGCCTCCAAGACATTCCCGCCCGCGTTCAGGAAATCGCCCTCCACGGCGTTCGTCATGGTGCGTCGGTGGCGCTGACCGTGGCACAAGTCTGGACCGGGTATGAGCTCCATGCCATGGAGACTGGCTTTCCGATGGGCGATGGCCCCGAGGAGCATGAGGATTTGTTTGAGTTTGTCATCGTAGTGGAGGCCATTGTGGACATCACATCTGCTCAAGATGTGGTGAACAAGGTCTTCGATTAGCTTCTATCTAGGGCAAACTGATAAATGAAACTTTTTGTTCTTTCATGAATGTATCTCAGTGCAATGCCCCTGTATGTGTCATGAATGTCTTTGCTTTTATTTTTTGGTCTAGAGGCGATACATATCGTATCGTCTTTTATGCCTTCGAAGATTTTTTTTCATTTTTGAACTAGAGGCAATACCTTTCTGGTACCGGCTATTAGAGCCAACAACTAAATGAATTGGCTATCAAGTGTTGATCAAATACCAGGATAACATCCCTTTAAATGTTTTTCATCGATCGCTATTGATAGGTTGCACTAGAACTTTTTAGACCAAAGGTTAAACGATCGATCGATCTAGGCCAAGCATCTCATTAAGTGAAATAAAACCTCCTTTAATAGATCTATCAACTCTGAATAGCACTTATGATTCGACTTAGCATTCACATACATCAGCCTAAACCTATCTCTAGGACCAATGCTTATTCTTCCTTAATCCAATGGCCGACGTGAAGCCGTGACTATTTAGTAAAACAAACTCTCAGAGCCGATTGCTTGCATTGGCTGTTGGCTTTCATTGTTGATTTTAATGAAGCCTCCTTCCCATAACTTACCAAAAAGCATTCGAAGTCTCCTAGTTCCCAAAAGAGTGGATCGGCCGTTGCAATGCTCACAGACTCATCAGCGCGAACTAGTTCGACATCATCTCCATGCCATTGAATCAAACACTAATGCATGGTCAATGGTACACAATAGTTCGCATGAATCCAATCACGACCAAGGAGCAAACTATATGACCCTTTTCCATTGATGACGGAGAATGTGGTAAGCAGAGTCTTATTCCTGATCATCAGTTCAACATTCATTGCCCCCCAGGTCTTGGACGTGTTACCTCCAAAGTCCTTAAGCATCATGTCAGTCTCAATCAGATCTCCTGGTCCCTTACCAAGTTTACGAAAGGTGGTGTAAGGCATGAGATTGATAGAAGCACCTCCATCCACTAACATCTTGTTCATCGGCTTCCCATCAACAAAACCTTTCACATATAAAGCCTTTAAGTACCGATGCTTGATTGGTTTATCAAATATTGCTTACTGTATAACAGTCAACTTGGCAACTATCTCCTCATACTCCGATTCATCGAAATCTGAATAAACTTCTTAATCTGTCGGAGCTCTGAACTCTGATGGCAACAGAAAAGCCCTTTGAATATTAGCCGATGGTTGCCTTTTATCGGCTGTTTGCTTAGCACGCCATACTTGAGGTTTACCAGATGCCTGAGCCTGTTCCAACTCTCTATTCCTTAGGCGTTGCACACTTCTCTTCTGGCTTCTTGTCAAACCTCCTAGACACCATTGGCCTTCCTGCCAAACATATTCTCTCTCATTGTCTTCTTCTTCATAATCAGCCCAGTCTTAATCAACAAATATTTTTCCAAGCCGATCATGAACACTTCCATTTTTTAAGAGCCGATCCATGTTATTGTGATGATATGCATCTTGAGCATGGATAGACTGGTGGTTGGTTTGAGATTGCCTAAACTCCCAATATTGATCGCTGCACTCTGGACAATTATTCTTGGTAGGCAACTTCAATCCTTCGTTCTAGCAATGTCTCAAGAAAGGACAATTCCAATGTGATTCAGCTTGTTTCTTTTCATACATCTCTTTTTTCAATTGACGCTGGTATTCTTGCTCCTCTAACCAATGCTGATAATCCTTTTCTTTCTGCTGCTACCACTTATTCAACAGAATCTGAGATGTAACCCGCGACTTTGTCGCCTCATCTTTTGATGTTTCCCCTGCTCATATTGACTCTTTTGCTTGTTGCGATGTCTTCTAATTTCTCTATACTCGTTGGCCGATATTTGCATCTCGGGATCGACTGTTCCAGCTTCTCTTGATTTGATTGATGTCAGGACCTTAGTTTTTCCTTTGAGCAGCCTAGCATCAACCATGTTTTGATCTCTTGGGAAAGGATTATCATCAACTTTCATTTTTCGAGGTGTATCAAATTTGAGTCTTCCTTGTTGAATAGCCCTCTGTATATGCTGCCGAAAAATTCTACATTCATTGGTGAAATGAGAAGTAGCATTATGGAACTTGTAGAACTTCTTATTCTTCAACTGGTCAGGGGGCAACATAACATGATTATCGGGCAACTTGATCTGTCCCTTCTCAAGCAGGAAATCGAAGAGCTTATCTAATTTTGTGATGTCAAAGTCATAGCTCTCCTCGACTCCTCTTCCCCAAGAATTTGGCACCATTACTATCTTTTTGCCTCAATTTCATTCAGCCACGACAACCTCTTCTTCATCTTCATAGCCGTCATCGACTGAATATGGATTATAAGCTTCAGCCACTGTGGTACTTTTTTGGAATCGGGTATCTCTGCGCATACTCTGGAATTGGCTATTGAGCGCCACCACTCGTTGAGCCAATTGACCTAAGTTATCAAATTCTTGTCCCAACAATTTTTCTTTCCATATTGGCAACATCCCTTGAACAGCCAAATCAGCTAGTTGATCATTAGCCAAATTTAATAAGAAGCATAGATTCCTAGTCTCTCGGAACCTCTGAAGAAACTTAGTACCTAATTCGTTAGTTTTCTGTCTTATAGTTGTCAAATCGGTAATCTTCTTTTCTCCAGTCCTAGTATAAAAATATGTATAAAATTTCTTCTCCAGATCAGCCCAATTGGCAATGGAGTTGACTGACAGTGATAAAAACCAAGTGAAGGCTGGCCCTGACAGGGACAAGGAGAAGAAACGAACTCGATGGGCATCTTCAACGGATGCCTCGCCCAATTGTGTAAGATATCAACTGACATGTTCTATGGTGCTTGTGCTGTCTTAGCCAGTGAACTTGGCAAACTCTAGGAGCCTATAATTTGTAGGAAGGATGTGCCAGAACGTGTGTCGGCATGAAATTTTCGTCCCGTGTTGAGGGCACACAAGCAAGCCGGAAGGGTCTGCTCGATAGAGCTGTAGATCCACCTAGCTTCAGCGCAGGGATGGTCGATCCTACGCACTCCTCTCGAGACGTGCCAGTCAATTTAACCATGCAATTGACAAGGAGAGAAAGCTAATCAGTAATTTAAGGTGGAACATGCCGGTGTTGCCTGACAGTCCCGAATGTGCGGCTCTGAGAGCCGATATGGAAGGAGATCGACTAAATAGTCAATTCCAGCATATTTATAAGAATAAATCAGTTAAAACTCATGAGGTTGTGTAAGAAAAATCGGTTATCATTCTGGATGACTATCGTTATTTAGACAAATATTAGTCAATGGCAATAAGATGTCAACAATAATTAGTTTATGCTAAGCCAATGACTACAAGTAACCAAATCCCTATAAGAAACAGCTCATCATCATTTAACCATTTAATAAAGATAAATCTAATGAACATATTCGATCTCATCTATCGCTATGACCAGAGGGGCATGAGGCAGAATCATGCAGGCCGTAGAAACAACAATAGATTCGATGGCCCTAACTCATTACTAATATCAGTGGTGCACGAGGCAGAATCATGCAGGCCGTAATACAATAATAAGATCATGGGGCTAACATATCTTTCAACCTATCTTTACTTCAATGGTCTCGTGACGTGAACTGTTCGTGAAAGCACTCGATATCGGCTAAAACAACCGATTCAGGCATACCACACAGTTAAGGTCATGCCCTATTAGGAACAGATCTACCAAATAACGATCCCCACTCTACAGTGCTAATAGTGGGGTGTGAGGCAGAATCACACAGGCCATGATAACAGGCCATGGAACTATTTTTGCTAGCCAATAGATCTATTTAAGACCAGACATGCCCTAACCGCACACTATGCACGATCAAGATTGACATAAAATAGCCAATAAAACATAACTCATCGTTTAAGATACAGATTAGATCAATTTAACAAACGATGGGTTAAAAAAGATATAAGGTCGATCTAGATCAATCCCAACCAGGTGAAATGATATTGTTGTAATTAAATAAATAATAAAAGCAATAAGCAATATCAGTAACTTAATGAATCTATCCGAAGGAACGCCACCCTTAGATAGAGCCGATAACTCGACCTTAATCTAGTTTGAGCAGTGGAGGTCGACCGGATCAATGCAGCCGTACTTGAACTAAACAAGAGTCGATTACTAACCTATACTAGAGTCGTAGTGGTGGTCGACCGGATTGATGCAGCCATACGAACAGAAGTATAAGCCATGACAGTACTTATAGACAAGCCAAAGGTCGATCGGACCGATGCAGCCCTGCTCGTTGAAGAACTCGCCAAGATCTGCTCTACTCCTACTCCTAAGGGGTGGCCGGAGCCGAAAAAAGTAAGAAACTTGTATTTGATTGATTGTGTCCTTTTACAATGGCTGGGGTCCAATATTTATACCCGGAGCCTAAACATGAATCCTACCCGAGCACGACTCGTTACAATCTTTGGCATAAAACAAAACATTCCTAATTTAAGATAACTTGGACCCTAATCTTTTTCTTTTTTGTAGAGTCCGATATGTAGTTTTCTGGTGCCAACCGTAGCTTATCATCGCTATCTGCTGACGTCATCCAAAGAGATCCAATTCTAGAGTTGTATCTGAATCAGCTGATATCGATCCTTATGTAATCAATTCCTTGATGGGCACAATTTTGGAAGCCTTCAAATTCCCGCGTTCTCTCCTAAATTTTGGTGTAAACAGGCGGCATGGAGGTCAGGGTCAAGGGTGCCACGGGCGCACGGACGACGTCAGTGGCGGCGGTGGTGAGGGCAGTGGTCCTCACGGGCAGTGTCAGTGGTGGTGGTGCTCCTCACGGTCGGCGTCGGTGGAGGCTATAGCAGTGGAGAGGGTGGGCGAATGAATTTGAAGTTAGAAATTTGGGCGCCGCGCGGTTGGCTTATATGGGGTAGGTCTTCACTGCCGCGTGAATTGAAGACCTGGCAGCGATGAGGGCCACCAATGTTGGGTTGCTTTCCTGCCCAGCAATGATGGGAGGACATCACTGCCATTTCCCAATTCCACCCGGTAGTGATGTCCATGGTAGGTGTTATTTGTTTAGAAGAATTTGAGATTTGATTGAAATTTGATTTTCAATTTATGGAAAGTTGAGAGTGAGTACTGAACTGCATATTTAGTACATACAATGTCAACATCTAAGATAATTTGACAGATCAAAATTTGAATTTTAAAATCTCATAATTTCAATTATTATTTTGGCAACATCACAAGGAGCGGCTTCCCCAGCTGACAGCTGGGCCCACGGTTGGCAGCGGCGCCCGCTGCACAGGCGCTGCGCACATGAGGGCGGTGAGGGTGCTTGGCTAGAAGCAGGGCGGCAGCTGGGCCTATTGCCCACTTGGGCATGAGCAGAAGATGAGGAAAGAAGTGGGCTAGAAGAGCAGGGCGAACGGGCTAGGTTGGTTTGGGGTGAGAACAAGCTGGGCTCAGCGGGTGCTGAGGCCATTTATGGCCTGCTGGCTAGGAACTGAGGAGTGGGGCGGATTACTGCCAGTGCTCATGCTGGGCTAGGCCGCAGAGAAGGAAGGGAGGCCGGCTAGGCCAGGGAAAGAGCAGGGCTTTTGGAGAAAAGGATTTTCCATTTTCTCTCATGGAAAAAGATAGGGGTCCTCCCTATTTTGATCTAGGGATTTTGGAAAAGAGAATACCTCCAAGCACAACCAAACAACAGCCAAATCACATATGCAACTTACTCTAAATGTGGTGCACAACTTATTGTAAATTCCCTTTGAAGGAGATGAGAGGGAGTTAGGGTTTTAGGTTTTAGAAATAATAAATCATGGTATGAGTTGTATGTTGAATTCGAGTGTGGCTCGAATTCAACCAAGGTTTTAATTTATCTTAAAAACATTTTGTTTGAAAACACCTCTTGCCATGTTGTTGACCTGGCCAGGGCCAACTTCACAACAAGTGGTTCGTTGCAAAATGTTTTGAAGTTCGGATTTTGAAATTGGGGCAGAAAGGAAAAACTTTTGACTAAAGTTTGACCTAACATTTACATGCAACACACATTCAGGCAAAATTTTTTGAAAATTGGGATTTTTCTATTACACAGAATTACGGGATGTTATAACTAACTTATGCATGAATGAGATGTTGACCCGTGTGTTGCTATGAGCCATATAACTAACGAGTGAGTCAACTAACTTATGAATTAAAAGTCCATTTATACAGAGTATACAAATTCAACTAATTAATCTTAGATGTTGACATGATTATTTTGGCAACTGTACAAGGATAGCCTCATCTTGGGACCGAGTACCATAAGGAGCTACCCCAGATTCTCGCCAGATTCTTCTACCGTAGCTGGAAATGCAAACACAACTTCACCAGTGTGAACGGTGAATACCCCTCGTTCTCCTTCTTGCCCTTCCCCATTCAAGATGTCGTGATCTCAGATAGCTTCTAGGCCTCATCCTCTGATGGTACTCTAGGTTTCATTATGTTGTCTGCAATCTGATGACTAAGAAATGGTTGCAACTGCCGAGTAGCAACCATTCTTGTGGTTCAGCTTACTTGGGGTTCGATCCGATAGTCTCCTTGCACTTCCATGTGTTTGAATATGGGATCAACGATGATGACTCCTTAGGTATCAACATCTACTCATCTAAAACTAGAGCATAGATCTTTAAAGAATCTGAATGGGGAGAAGGTACTGTAGTATCCACATATGGGAAAGGTGTGTTTATTAATGGTTTTATGCACATGCTGGAGTTCATCCAGATAGTTGCTGTTGATATGGAGGGAAAGACATGGAGGAAAATTCGTAAGCCAATTGGTGATGCAATCTCCATCCATGAAGCTCAGGGTCAGTTGTGTTTATGTACCGCTGATACTTTAAATAGGTATGAGCTTTCAATCTGTATCCTTGAAGACTATGGTGCTAGAAAATGGACATTGAAGCATAAGGTGACCACACTGAAGCTATTTGGAAAGTAGAATATTGAAATTGGTACCGAGGTTTGTGATGCGGCCTAAAGAATGATTGCAGTTCATCTAGAATAGAATTTGATTTTCCTTGTTGGAGAGGACAAAACACTGCTTGCAAATGACATGAACCGCTGTAAAGTTCTTGTCCTCCTTGCCCGAGCCATCGGCTATCCTAGAAATACCTGGAAACTATTATGTATGAGCGGCGGACCTCACTATCTTCCTTATGTTTCCTTGTTCATGGAATCATTAGTAGAGCAGTAAAGGTGCATATGTTGTATTTTGTTGTAATTACGTCATGCCTTTATTCAGGTAGGTAGTTGTTTTGATTCTATATATAGACCAATTTGAGCTTGGTAACTAAAGAAATTGTGTGTTGAACATCATTAATTTTCCTATTTTGTGCAGCAGTAGGAGTCAGAGTGGTTTTGAACAATTTTCTTGCATTGGCTAAGGGAGAATGAAGAGGGGTTCCATGGTGCATTGCCTACCAATCCGAAGAAAGCTTTGCCTTACAAGTAGGAGTACCAATCTGAAGGAGCAGAGCACATCTACCTTGTTTCGTTACGTAAGTCTGTTGGGACCAGAACCTTTATTCTGCTATCTATATACCGCTTGTGTTAATTCATCAGTTGACACAGTTGTTATGTTAGTATCGATTGTTATTATAAAAAGTACTCTTGATTGTAGACATGATGAATGTTGTGTAAAGATTATATCTATATGGTGTGTTCAGTAAGTTATTAAGACCCAGCTGAATTAGTAAATAAATTGTGAAAATTGAATGCCATCACCGCCACTATTCGTCTGATGCGGCAGGGGTCAATAGTGTATCACCGCTAAATCGTTTAATAACCCGACACCGACAAAAGGATTATCACGGGCGGATCGTACAGCAATGTGACGGTGATCATGCCCTACGACCAAGCAGTTCATATGCTGAAGCGACGGTGATGTTCGCCTCGACACAGACGATCCATGCTCCAATGCAACGGAAACAAGGACCAGATCACGGATGGATCATAAGTCAATACGATGATGTTAGTGTATATCCACAGAGGCAGGTCAGGCCTCATTGCGAAGGAATAAAGATCTGATCACGGACGGATCATAAGCCATGCGGCGGTGTTAGTGCATACCCACAAAGGCGAGTCGTGCTCTAATGCGATGGAAGTAAAGACCTTATCACAGACGGATGATAAGCCAATACAGCGGTGTAGTGTACACCTCAGTCGGTCTCAAATAGCGACGGTGAGGGCTATGACTATCACTACCGATAGCTTACTGCCGAGGCCTCATCACAGCCGGTTTGCACCACCAACCGGCGATGATGATGTGCTCCTCATCACTGCCGCCTCGCCATATGAACCGGCGGTGAAGATGTTTTTCTCCGCCAGCTTGTTGTATGATATGGCGGTGATAACCATGCTGCAGCATAATAGAATTCATAACTTTTTCAAATAAAGTCAAAAGAAAACAAACTTTATATCAATTTGTAGTTGATGACTTTTCATTTGAAACCATTTGCGGTCTCAGAATTCATTTTGAAGCACTCAAATTTTAAAATTAATTTTTTTGAATTATACAAATGACCTTAGATGAAAAAATAACCAAAACCAATGAGATCTACAACATTGTAGTTGACAACTATTTTATTAGAAATCATTTATGGTCTTAAATTTGTATCTAAAGTTTTAAAATTTTAAAAACTACAATTTTCAAACAACCTTGGATGGAAAATCAACCAAAAGCAAAGTTGTAGATCTCGATGACAATGACTACTTTGTAGTTGATGAGTTTTTCATTTGGAATCATTTGAGGTCACAAAAGTCTGGCTGAAGTTTTGATGTTTTGAAATTCAATTTTATTAAATGACCTCGGATGGCAAAACAACCAAAAATAAAATTATAGATCTTGATTAGAACAACAAATTTGTGGTTTTTGACTTTTTTATCTGAAGCCGTTTAGGGTTCTAAATATTCATTTTAAATCCTAAAAAGTGAATACTAGGAGAATGGATATGCTATACAGACACATGTGACTTAGGAGTGGAGTGGTTAGAGGAGAGTGGCTAGAGGAGTAAAGGACAAAGGTCTCAGGTTCGAATCCCAGCACCACGTACCATAAAAAATAGCATGGACTTGGAGCTGGAGCAGTTTCCCGGTATCATGAAGCTGGAGCTACTTGGGGGGCTTCCTAGGATTGAAACAAAATTTTTTGCTATTTTTTGGCCCGTTTTTGGGAATTTTGAAAATTAAAATCACCACCGGCTGGTAATACAAACCGACTGTGATAAGCTATTATCACCGTCGGTTGCAAACCATCTGTGATGAGAATGTCATCACCACCGACAGTTTACTACTGAGACCGAAAAGCGCTAGTGATGGGCTTTACGAACCGCTTGTGATAGGTCTGAATGTAGTAGTGAGTTTTAAGTTGTCTAATTCACCTCTCTTCTTAGGTGTCATGGTCCTTTCGCATACATCTAAAACAGATGAAATATTTAGAATATACACTTGCAACATAGCCATTGCAACATATGCAATATCTAGATCTACTTTTGCAACATCCAGATAAAGCAACTGTAACATACTTTTGAAACAGATCAAACATTTCGAACATAGACTAGCAACATATGTGTATAGCCATTGCAATAAATGTAACATCCAGATCTAGTTTTGCAACACCCAGATGAAACACTAGCAGCATACTTCTAAAATAAATGAAATATTTGGAACATACACATGAAATATACGTGTATAGCCATTGCAACTTATGCGCCATCTAGATCTAGTTTTACAACATCTATATGAAACACTTGCAACATACATCTGAAAACACCCAAAACACTGGAAACATATGTTTGCAACATGTGTCTTTAGGGCAACATCTCCTTTCTGCTTGGGCGAATGGAGGCTCACCGACGTGTGGAGTTCAACGGTGTAGAGCTCACCTGTGGCATGGAGCTCGACAGCGGCGCCCAGAGGGCAAGGTGGGGCCAACATGACGGACGATGCAGAGGACGGGTGGGATGACCGGCGGGCGCCTGGACGCTGAGGAGAACGCCGAGGTGTCACGGTCGCGGAGCTAGGTGGCGGTGCACAGACGGAGAGGTGGGGGCCATGTGACGGCGGTGATAACACAGAGGGTGCATGGGATGGCTGGCAGCCGCCCAGACGCAGTGGAGAATTCCAAAGTGACACAATCATGGTGGAGCTGTGGAAGGCCGTCGCGGCGCGGTCGTGGTGGAGCGCGGTCGCAGCACTGCGGACGTGGACGAGCGGATTCGATTGGGGGCGTGTGGACGAGCGAATACGAGTGTTGGACCATTGGGTGTCGCGGCCCACCAACGGGAGCGTCCGTAGGCCCGGGAAGCCGGCGTCCGGGCGGACGGACACCCTACGGGAAGCATTTCTGATCTAAATATAGTGTATATTTAAATGCATAGCAAATGCTAAATCCGTTTAAAATTATAATTCTTTTGAGTTTCTTTACCTTGATTTTGACCGCTCGTCTTATTCAAAAATTTGTTCAAAATATCACTTCTTTTGGTATGTCTTGCTTTATTAACAAAAGTTCTTCAAAAATGACTTAAATTTGACTATATTTGCACAATTTTTTTGAATAAGACGAGTAATCAAACTTGGGGTAAAAAAGTCAAACGGATTATAATTTGGAACCGAGGGAGTACTATATATAAAAAAAGAAGGCAAAATGTCTTATAAAGCCGACCGGCATTGATCAACTGGAGCAAGGTTTCCGGTCACTGCAAGCGGCCGGCCGGCCTTCGTCGTTCCATTCTCACTGCTCTCTTGTTTTACATGAAGCGTCTATATAGTGTAATGTAAAACTCGCCTGACGGCCGGGATATATATACAGGCGTGTATCCACGTGGACAGGTAAGAAACACATATACATGCACTGCACGGTAAACATGTCGGGAGAGTAGAGCATCGTCTGCACTCTGCACTAGATTGCAAAACCGGCGTCTGCCTGGGTGGACTGGGCAGCCGGCCGGCCGGCATAAAGCTCGCTCGGTCGGTCCCCCCACGTCGCTGATTCGCTGCACGACACCATTATCTACGATTCAGTCTCGTACATGGCCCCCGGTGAGATCAGCTCCAACGTCCCGTGAGGGCACATATCTTCGGTTCTTGTCTCACACACAGGCCATACTTGTTGGATCATCGTTTACCTAGTCAAAGTTCTTCGATCTCATGCTAGCTAATCACGTGAGCAGGGCCTCTACTACGGCCTTTGGGCCTCCACTTGACCTGAAAAATATGTTGTGCCGTCAAAATTGGCGCCTTTTTTGGATGAGGAAGTTATAACTTTTGGCTGGACCTACTACATACTAATCATGGGCACAATACATCTTCTCTGTCTGATCATAGAAACTAGCAAATATGTCCTGGTATTATAATAGGAGAAAAAAAATATTTGTGCGCCCATAAACTAATACTCCCTCTGTCCCATTATAAGTCATTGCAAATTTTTTAGAGAGTCAAAGCATCTCAAGTTTGACTAAATTTATATAATAAAATAATAATATTTATGATATAAAATAAATATCATTATATTCTTTATTAATTATATTTTCATATATATACATATTTAATGTCTTAAATCTTTGTAATTCTCTCTATAAATAATTTAGTCAAACTTGAGATGCTTTGACTCTCCAAAAAGTTGTAATGACTTATAATTTGAGACGGAAGGAGTAGCATAAAACTCAGTTATACCTTGATTTATGACCCACATCAACTATTATCCGCTTTGAATTTGTGACAAACTTGGCTCTTTATTTTAATTGAAAAAGGGGATATAGGTTGAATGATAAAGAAGTGGCGACGATGGAATGAAGGCAGTAGAGTTCAGACAGGGACGATATAGTATAGGTTACCCGTTCATAAAACAGAAAAAAAACTAATGAGATGCACAACAATGAAACTAACAAACATCTATCTAATTACTTGAACATTGAATAACATCGAGCACAACTCCATCACAGCACAATTGTAAATTGGCATTAAATTTAAGTTGGTATTAAGTTTTGGTACGGCCCTTTCTTGGGCACGCAAAAAGCTGGACACCTCATGCAAGCACAAGTGTCCAAATGGACCAACGCTTAGAGCAGCAAAATGCCATTAGACAAAGAAAATTACAAAGAACAACATACACAAATTTGAGCCAAAAGAAAAAAAAATGCCAAACCTTCCAATGCCTACCTTAAGGATCAAAATTTCAAACTTAGCTAGATATAGGCTGATAGATATCATTAGCAAAATATGTTGAGTTTTGTACCTTTAGATTTGGTCGGACAATGGTGTGCACGCCGCCTTCTTACCATTTTTTAGATAATGGAAAGTATCATCTAACTTTATCCTCTTAAGAGATAAAGTCAGACCACACTTATTACATGGTAGGGGCAGAGCCAGTCTATTTTTAAGCATCTGCATGTAGGGCATTCCTACATGAGGATCCTTAAGAAAACCACCAACAAAAATAGGTCTATTTCTAAAATGGTTACCTTAGTCCAGTCACTACTAGAAATTCACTTTTAGAGGTGGTTGTTATAAGCGGCTACCACTATAAATCCGTTTCTAGACAACACATATATATAAAGTTTACAAATTCTTCATATGTAATCGGATGAAGCCATTTTTTATACTAAAATTCTAGAACTTGATGAGAGGTCTACAACTTTGTAGTTGATAATATTTTCATTTAGGAGCATTTAGGTGCCCAAATATTGTACAACTTTGTCAGGATATTTTAAAAAGATGATTTTCGAGGATGATTTCTATACACAAGAGACCTAAAGAAAATCATCACTGAAATTCAAAAGGAATTGTCCTCATGTTGTTATTGACAACACAGTTGTGTAGCTAGTGAGATGGTAATAAAAAAGACTCCCATGTGAAGGAGGTTGTGGCTTGGATCCTGAAAACAGTTACATAAGTGTGTGCATTTTTGTAGAAAAATTCGTATGGCTTACGGTTTACCTGGCCATGGGGTTATGTGGTGGCGTGGCATGGACGTGAAATTTATTTCCTATTTTCTCACACTGTTTTTAGAATTGATTTTACGCTAAACAGCAATAGTGAAGGTCCATTTATATTGGCGGTGGATTTAATCAAATCTTTAGTGAAAACAAATATTATTTTACTGATGGTGATTTTCATGCTAGTGTAAAAGGCTAGTGAAAATGCTCTAGCCCTTTCGTACTGGCGGTCAAAAGCACTAGTGAAAATCAATTTATTAGTCAGTTACATTGTTGTTTGTGTACTAGTTGTTGTGAGATGGGAGAGGAAGAACACGAAATTATAAGAGACATGGAGATAGACTTAGTCGATCTGTTTGGGACTCCTCCGTTCCATGTTTTTTTAGCTCCGCTCCATGTTTTTTAGTCAAATAGATACAACTTCACAAACTTTGCTCTAGGAAAAATGTAGAGTTATGAGAGCACATAAAGAAACGATTCAGAAACTCTAAGTTTTTGTGGAGCTGCTCCATGATAAAATTTGTGGAGCAGAGTTTGTGGAACAGTCCCAAACATGCGCTTAGAAGGTTTTATTCCAATGCGACGGTCGAACGGCATCGTTTTAGGCATGAAAGTGGTCTAGCCGCTACTCTGTCCGGACAGGTAAAGATGTCATCCAGGGTGGAGGGGCCACTGAAGTAACGTTGATGATTTTGGATGAAATCACATCTTTATTCGACCTTGAGGTAGAATCTAAGCACCAACATAGAGTTTAACCGAACGGGGAGACAGACAGCAAATGTTCCCAACTGGACGGTTAACTAACCAACTACCAAAACCCCAAGCCATCTTTCACATTTTCGTTTCTCACGGCTATATAAGGACATGCCTGCCTACAGCACAGAATCACAAAAGCACAGCCTCTCCACTATCCAGTGTGGTTAGCAGCACTGAGAAAGATAAGAGTAGCAGTAGCTAAACAGACCACACACCCAAACTGATCAAACAGCTAGTGAGCATGGCTAGCAGAACGATAGCTCGTCTCTCCTTGGCGCTCGCGGCCATCCTTCCTGTAGCTCTTGCCACCTTCCCCCACCGCGCGCTCCTCCAGTCCTGCCAGTCCAACGGCTCCATCCGCGGCAAGTCCGGCAGCTGCAACCCTGATAACGACTCCGTGTGCTGCGAGGACGGGAAGGGCTACACGACGTTCGCATGCTCCCCGCCGGTGACGACCCGCACCCGCGCCACGCTGACGCTCAACAGCTTCGCGAAGGGCGGAGACGGCGGCGGCGCGTCCAGCTGCACCGGCACGTTCTTCGACGACGACGTGAAGGTGGTGGCGCTGTCCACGGGGTGGTTCAACAAAGGGAAGCGGTGCCAGAATAGTATCGTGATCAGGGCGAGCAACGGCAGGTCCGTGACGGCCATGGTCGTAGACGAGTGCGACTCTCTCCACGGCTGCGACGATGAGCACAACTTCGAGCCCCCGTGCGCCAACAACATCGTGGATGGGTCCCCGGCGGTGTGGAAGGCGCTCGGGCTCAACACCGACGATGGGGAGGTGCCCATCACCTGGTCCGAGGCGTGACGACGATCGAATTTGTTGCAGCAAATAAAACACGGATAGATGGACACTCGCTCTGGCCGGTCGCCTACTCTATATAGTAACACAATTGTGGTTGTCATCGTCATCGGTAGTACTCCGTACGTAGCACTACTATATATATACGTCGTCTGCGTACGACGTTCTATTTATAGGAATAAGCTTATCCATATATGTATGGGGCCCCTATATGTATGCGTCGCTTTTATCGATCTGTTAGGAAGTGTCAAGTGTGCAAGTGTAATGTCTTGTTTTGAATAATGCAAAGTGCTGTTTCTCGAGAACTTGGAAAATGAGGGGCTGTTTGGATCCCTTCATTTTGGAGGAATTGAAATCTACTTAATGGATTAGACTATTTAGCTTGGAATTCGACATTTCATAACTTTTTTAAACTCATAAATAAGTCTATCTCAAATTCATAGGGTGGGAGATAGAAATAGATTCTATTGATCACTATGCTATAATTCTACGATCCAACTTATAACAAATTCTTCAATTCACTTCCCTACAATAGATATGTAACATATACACCGGTAGAGAATAGAGCTTTACTCCCGGTGGGGAACCCCCTCTAGTCCCGGTTCCCCACCCGGGAGCAAGCATCCGGGACTAAAGGGGGTCCTTTAGTCCTGGGTCAGGAACCGGGACTAAAGGGGGACCTTTAGTCCTAGTGGGTAACACCAACGAGTACTAAAGGTGCCTCCTGACATGCCACGATGCCCGGCACTCTTTAGTCCCGGTTGGTAATACGAACCGGGACTAAAGTTTTTTTTTTGTTTTCTTTTCAAAATAGGTTTTCAAAGTCGTATTGTACGCTGCTAATTATATATTTATACACGCGTATAGTATGTTTCGGTTCAAGCACAATGAACGTATTAAATCACACAATTCAAGCATATATATATATATATATTTATTTATTTATTTATTTATATATATATATTTACATGCATGCATGCATATGTGTATTTTACATTATATTATTTCATGTGCATATATTACAAAAGATTGTATTACAGTTGTTGTGATATAACAAGTTTCCTCTCATCCTCTAGCTTGGCTTCCATGGCAGTGTTGGGTCGAAGTAGAACTCGCCCTTGGAATCGATGACTTGGTCATTAAAAAATCCAGCTATAGACTCTTGAATTGCTTTGATTTGGTCTTGCCGTATGACCTTTTCCTCCAACCATCGAGCCTACAGGTTTGAATTAAAGAAAAATAAATTAATATATGTACATACATATATATATATATAAAGACATAGTAACACAATCAATAATAATAATTAAATGAATATATAGTGTATTTTTAACGTACTTTGAGTCTCTCTGTAGGAGTTTTTTGGGAGACCACCTTGATAAACTTGCAAACATAGTAACCACAGTAGTTGTTCCCCTGTTCCTGCCTCAGACACCACTTTACGAGAAAAAGATTTGTCATCCAATCTGGTGATCTGGTGAAAGCTATATGTTTAATTAATAAAGATGATGCGATTTAGGGGACTTACTTTCAAAGGGATTACATTCAGTGGCGCTTTGCATTTTTCTATGTGTTGCTTCTCAATAAAGGTTTTCCAAACACTGCCCAATAAAAAATTTGCCACGTCATCAGATATAGTTAATCATCATATTTGTGTGTATATATAGTTGCTAGAGATACCGAAATTACCTCTGGATAATATCTATCATATCTTGGTAGTCTTGTTGTGGTTTTCTCATCGAGTCATAGATTATCAAGTGACTTTTCACCAGATCGATGTCCATCAATATCCAGTGATTGCTGCATGTGTTTATAGGATATAACGCATAACACTCATTAATTAACTAGAATCAACATATGAGCCATTAAGGATGATCGACATTATTAACACTCACTTGAAGTTGTAGGGAAAGAGTATATCCTTCTTGTGGCGTTGGTTCACTGAGCAGTTCATGAGGTTACTCTCTGACTCAGACTTCCAATTAGTCTTTGGAGTAACTGGGTCTTTGAATACTATATGGGGATCAACAAAACCAATTTCATTGCAGTCTTCCTTTCTGAGCTCTGTCATTGTAAATCTGCATATATATAGTACTTGTTAGGATAATTTATATGCATATACACACATATGATGAGTTTAATAATAGATCGAAAGAATTATTACTTACAGGCAATAGCAGCTAATGATAACTTTGTCTAGAGAGGTCAGGTGGCATAGTTGTTGAAATTCTGCAAAGTCAACATACATAACATCATCGCCACAGAACCAATGTTCGTCTCTAATTCTAACACCAACGCAGAAGTTTCCACCGGTAGACGCCTGCATGTACCACTTCTTTAGCATGTACATTTGCGTCCCCAGATCAGATAAGGCTTGAGGGTTGTATAGACTCTGGCCTATTATAAATTTTTTCTTTCAAATATCAACCTCCGCCGCACTCTCAATGTTTCCATCACCAAACATCTGGTAAAGGTCGAGACCAGTCTCATCAATAAATTCACCAAGGTGATCCAAATCGACATCCGGAGGTATGTTTGCCTGATGCATTAATCCTAAATTCGAACCATATTCATTACCAACAACTAGCGGGGGGACTGATTGGTGCGATTATTGTCCGAGTTGTGCAACTCCTTTCCCTGCCCGCTTCTTTTTCTGTGCCGCCTCAATTGACTTGGTGAGAGTGCGGTCATAGTCCATTAACATTGATTTGGACGGCTTACGAGATTCCCGCTGTTGTTGCTGATAAGAAGCCACCTTTTTTCTTAGAATATCTGGAGCTACGAAGAAGTACTGTTTCTCTGGGTTTCTCCTTGCTTCTTGATTCTTTTTAAGTTTGTCATAGAATCTGGACATATCTTTTTTATATGCATCAGTTCCTTCTTCCTTCTCTTCAGATATTATTTTGGGAATAGCCCTTGGTTTCATGGTGGCTTTCTTTGCCGGCGGGGACTGGTTCTTCGTTTGCGGGGCTGGCCTCTTGCTAGTACTTGGCTTCTTGGTAGGCGGGGGTGGGGGAGGCGTTAGAGACCTCCTTGGAGGTGGTGGCAGCGGCATTGGAGACCTCCTTAGAGGTGATGGATACGGCGTTGGAGACCTCCTTGGAGATGGTGTGGATGCAGCCTCGCCTTCCAACACATTGTCATTGTACAGAGCACTATGATGATCTGGCGATTGAACAATTGGATTTAGGTTGGGGGAGGATCTGCTACAAAAAAGGAATGACATATTATTATGAGCAGATTGTTAATTATTTAAGCCAATATAAATTAATGATGTAGTGTTTTCATCTGCACCTATGGTGAGGTAGTTCAGGAGGAGGTGGAGGCGACATCCCGGGAATGATGATGTAGCGCTTGCGCCATAGAATGAATGACTTCTCTGCTTCTCCGAGAGTCTTCTCGCCATCACCTCCAGGAATGTTAAGAGGCAAATCACTAAAACCTTTTTCAGCTTTATCTACCGAGATGGTAGCATATCCTTCTTGGATTATATTCCCATGAATCTTTGGTGTCTTGGTTCGGTCGATAGGATTAACAAGACCGATAGCCACCTTGATTGTGGAATTCCCCTTCAGAATGTGTAGCTCACACGATGTACAAGGTTCTGTGACGTCATCCACAGGGAAGCGCAGTCCTGTGTCCCCTTGATTTGGTATGTCTATGGAAGCGCAACTGCTTTTCAACTGAATAGATTAGCTAATGTTGATTCCTGGCTCTGATGTCTGCTTGCTTGCAGTCACTGCTATTTGCACTTGCCTTCTGATTTCCTCCTGCATTCTAGCTTCAAGGTTTTTCCCGCTCCTGTGCTTCACGCACCGCTTCCTCCAACCTCTGGAGCCACTGTGCCTCTTCTTCCTTCTTTCTCTGACGGCTTCTGTAGGAAGGTCTGTCCTGAGGGAATCCATGCTCCCACAAGACACTTCCTTTGCCTCTAGTTTGGCCACTGTGTTCAATAGTCCCAATGGCGTATGTCAGTTCATCCTTCTCTCTGTTGGGCTTGAACGCACCACTAGCAATAGCTCTCTGAGCATAAAACAATCTTTCTGCTGCTTCTTGCAGTCTTGCGCCATAAATGCACTTCCCTGTCTCCTGGTCCAGTGTTCCCCCATGAGCGAAAAACCAATTCTTTGCACGCTCTCCCCACTCGAGTGATTCTGGTGTGATACCCTTGGCAAGAAGGTCTGCTTTCATTTTGTTCCACTTCTTAATGGCAGTCGGGTAGCCACCTGATCCCAAGTTATGGTGGTATGTCTTCTATTGGGCATTACGTTGGTTCTGTATCACCTGACTCACACCCTCTTCCGACGTCTTGTACTGTACAAACTCATCCCAATAGGGCCTCTACTTCGAGATCAGGCCTGGGATAGTAAAATCTGGTGCTATGTTCTTCTTGACATACGTCGTGTATAGGTGTTTCTTCCAAGTCTGAAACTAGGTGGCCATCTTCTTCATTGCCCAATCCCTAACTCACTCCTTCAATTCATCACCATCTATTATATCATCATAACCATTTGTTTGGAGCGTGAAATGTTCCAAGACATCATTCCAAATTAACGTCTTGTCATGATCGGAGACAAAACTGATATGAGGAGCATTGGTCTTCTTCTTCCATTCATGGGTACTGGTCGGGAGCCGGTCCCGTACAAGGTAACCACAGTGGTGCATGAATTTCATTTTATTTGGCCCCCCCGGTTCGCCTGTATCCACATTGAACTCCGAGATGATGAAGCGGCCCTCCAATGGCTTTTTGGGACCTCAAACATTTTTACTCTTCGTTGTAGTTGTTGATGTCGATCCAGTGGGCTACAAAACATAAACATTATTTTTAATGTCATGAGCACACATAAGACATATGATAATATATATAGCTAATAATAAAAAATATATACTTGGCCAATATGTTGTTGCTCATTTTGTTCAAGAGCTAAGTACTGACTCCCGTCATCTGCATCCTCTTGCACGTTATTTTTAGCACCATCATCGCCGGCAACTTGAGTGCCAGTGTTGATCAAATTCATCATCAACTCCTCCTCATCCATGTTTATCGGGTTGGCCATCTAGCTTCAAAAAACAAAACCAATATATAGTACATCAGATGTTTGCTTACATGCGTAAAATCTACGAACAATATGCATTATTAAATCTTGCCCCTCGGTCACGGACGCAATTCACCACACTACGGCGAACTGCGTTGGTACTAGGGCGAATTAGGGCTATACATAAATGGCCGAGGGCGAATTGCGTCGGTGACTAGGGCGAACCACATCAGTGACATCAACAACGTGGTTCGCCCTAGTCACCGACGCAATTCGCCCTAGTGTGATTGTTTAGCGTTAACGATAACGATAATATGAATGTTGATCGACTAGGCCACAAGAGAGGGCGGTGTGACAAGAGTGGCGGTGCTCCACTCCGCCGTATATATATTTGTACACATGGGTGAACGAGGGCGGCGGTGCTCCACCGTATACATAGAAATGCATGGGCGAACGAGGGCGGCGGTGCTCCGCGATGTATATATACATTTATATGAATACAAATGATGTATATATACATGTCGGCGTAGTGGCCGGTGTGCTGACGATGACGACGTGAGGCGGGTCGGCGTGCTGACGACGACGACGTGAGGCGGGCCGGGGCGGTGTCGGTGCGTGATGTTGTGATCATATGTACCATGTGAACCATGTAGTCATTCATCATATATCTTAAACTAAACAAAGTCACTTTATTAACTACAATATATCTTATGCCGACACGTAATATGAATGTTGATCGACTAGGCCGCGAGAGAGTGCGGTGTGACGAGAGTGGCGGTGCTCCACTCCGCCGTATATATGTTTGTACACATGGGTGAACAAGGGCGGCGGTGCCCCGGCATATACATAGAAACGCATAGGCGAACGAGGGCGGCGGTGCTCCACGACGTATATATACATGCATATGAATACAAATGATGTATATATACGTGTCGGCGCGGTGGCTGGTGTGCTGACGACGACGACGTGAGGCGGGCCGGTGTGCTGACGACGATGAGACTCTCTTTGTGCATCCTCTCCACACGCGTTGCACGCTCGCCGATGACACTCTTGTGCATCCTCTCTATGGCTACGGCAAGATGGAGTTGCGCTTGCTCCTCGAACCCCCGTACCCTGTCCAGGGCAGGGTCTGCGATGGTTGTGGTGAGCCCACGCTCAGTCCACGACGGCCGAGCCTTAGAGCTCCGCCGGAAGGCATCACGGGATTCGCCAGTGACTTTTGGAGACAACAATTAAGGGCCGCCAGAGTAGGTTCGGGTGTACAAGTACCGTACAGCCACTTGGACGGCAAGGCTGTTGACTTGCACATGGCGTGCTTCAAGGAAATGATTCACGCACCGCAGCTTCGAGAGGCCACCTACCGTTACCAGGATGTGGGTGATGGCTCCCAGGCGAGCGACCCTTATATCTACGGCATGGTTGAGTACATGCTCCCTAGCTACCAACAGAAGGCTTGAACCTTGAAAGGCTTGAAAGGTACGGTAAGATTGCTCTCGTCGTTGCTAGCGTTGTCTTCTCACTGGTTTTTGGAACCCAGCCAATGGCCATGACAGCCACGCGCCATTGCCACGAAAGCCGAGAGACGAACTCACCTCGGGCGGGCGCGGTGGAGGGCCACGGACACGCGTGGTGGAGGGCCGCACGAGGTCGTTGGCGTGAGGTCGGCGGTGGTGGAGGGCCGCACGAGGCGAGGCGTGGGCTCACGGAAGACAAATCAGCGGCGGCGCGAGGAAGAAGAGAGAAAGGGTGGCGTTGTTCGACGAGGAAGAAGAGGAGGGGATCGATCTGCGCCAGGCACTGGCGGTAATATACTCAGGAGATTTACTCCCGGTGCCAGCCACCAGCCAGGAGTAAAGGTCCTTTACTCCTGGTGCGTATTACCAACTGGGAGTAAAGGTCCCTTTACTCCCGGTGCGTGTTACCAACCGGGAGTAAAGGGTTTTTTTGGCGGGCCATGAAACTGCAGCCCACCTTTACTCCCGGGTGGGCTTCCCACCCGGGAGTAAAGGTGGCCTACAGTTTCGTTTCCCGCCTGTTTTGAGCAAAAATTTTTAATAGAAATATGGATTTTCTTGTTAAATACATAGTAAATTAAATAAAAGGTATAAAATTATTTTGTTAAAAATATGGATTTTCTTTTTCTTTATTGCACATAGGAAAAATGTATAACCTAACTTTTTTATTTTTTGTTATAATTATAAAACATAATGTAACTAATATTTATTATTTCGTTAATGCAAAAATGTAGTGTTTAATTAAAATTATTAAAACTATTGGTTTTGGACAGAAAATTTATTTTCACATCATTTTAACGTTAATATTTTAATTTTTTATCACTCAATATCCTAATTTAACTTTTTGAGAGAGAAATCCCACCAAATCAAATATTGATTTAATTTGAAACACGACATCATAAACATCTGAATTCACAATTATTACATAATATCTCAAACACACACTATATTAAATCACTATATCATCAAGTGGGCACAGCAGTGAACTTCTTCTTTATGTATGTCCCTTGGTTATGATCATGTCGTAACCATGGAGTGTCCTCATCATTTACCAAGATGCTAGGGTCTTTGTTCACTTTGAAGGGCGAAATTCGGTCATACTTTTCATAATCTGCTGACATGTCCGACTTGTCCTCAATTCCCATGATGACTCTTTTCCCTGAAAGCACTATGTGGCGCTTTGGCTCTTTGGTTGAGTCATTATCGTTTTTCCATCTTTTTGGTTTGGTAGACATATCATTGACATAGAACACCTGATTCACATCCTTGGCAAGGACGAATGGTTCATCTTTGTACCTAATATTACTAAGGTCTACTGTTGTCATTCCATACTCATTGTCTACTATTACCCCGCCTCTAGTCACCTTGACCCATTGGCACTTGAACAATGGGATCTTCAAAGTAGGTGCATATTCTAGTTCCCATATTTCATCTATGCGGCCATAATATGTCTGCTTATTCCCATTAGGGTCTATGGCATCTATGCGGACACCACTATTTTGGTTGGTACTCCTTTTATCTTGGGCTACTGTGTAGAATATGTTCCCATTTATCTTGTACCCTTTGTATGTTACGATATGCCATGATGGTTGCATAGCCAATAAATACAGTTGCTCATGGATGCTCTCATCACCTTGACATTTTTTTCACAACCAACTGCTGAAAGTTTCCTTGTGCTTACGCGTAATCCAAGGTTCAGTCTTCCCTAGAAACTCGGATCGTAAGAGATCCTTGTGTGTTTCAATATACGGATCTACCAAAGAGGGGTTCTGTAGAACTGTGTAGTGCACGTTATTGAAATAATCATCCTCCGTACCAATATATGTTTTCCTCCCTAGTGTCCCCTTTCCGCTTAGTCTCCCCTCATGTCTCGATTCAGGAACACCAATCGAGTCAAGGTCGGGAATAAAGTCAACACAGAACTCAATGACCTCTTCTGTTCCATAGCCCTTGGCGATGCTTCCTTCTAGGCGAGCATGGTTGTGAACATATTTCTTCAGGACTCCCATGAATCTCTCTAAGGGGAACATGTTGTGTAGGAACACAGGACCGAGAATGAAAATCTCTTTGACTAGGTGAACTAGGAGGTGTGTCATGATATCAAAGAAGGAAGGAGGGAACACCAACTCAAAGCTGATGAGACATTGAACCACATCATTCTGTAGTTTAGCTAGATCAGTTGGATCAATTGCCTTCTGAGAAATTGCATTGAGGAATGCACATAGCTTCATGGTGGCAAGATATACATTTGGAGGTAGAATTCCTCTTAATGCAACTGGAAGTAATTGCGTCATGAGAACATGACAGTCATGGGACTTTAAGTTAAAGAATTTCTTCTCTGGCACATTTGTAATACCCTTTATATTCGAGGAGAATCCAGATGGTACCTTGATGTTGCTTAAGCATTCAAACATGATTTCCTTCTCCTCTTTGCATAGAGTGTAGCTGGCAGGACATAAGTAATGGCGTCCATCATCTATCTTCTCTAGATGCAGGTTGTCTCTTTCTCTCAAACAACACAGGTCCTGTCGTGCTTCAAATGTGTCCTTAGGCTTTCCATACACACCCATGAAGCCTAGCAGGTTCACACAAAGATTCTTCATCAGGTGCATCACGTTGATCGAGCTACGGACCTCTAGGACTTGCCAATCGGGTAGCTCCCAAAATATGGACTTCTTCTTCCACATGGGTACGTGACCGTTAGCGTCGTTCGGAACAGGTTGGCTGCCATGTCCTTTTCCAAAGATGACTTTCACATCATTGACCATATCGAGTATATCCTCACCGGTTCGGTTGCAAGGCTTGGTCAGGTGGTCTGTCTTCCCTTTAAAATGCTTGCCTTTCTTTCTTACGAGGTGATTTGCAGGAAGAAATCAACGATGGCCAAGGTACACGACCTTTCGACATTTTTTCAAGAATACACCTCTAATATCACCAAAGCAGTGTGTGCATGCATTATATCCTTTGTTTGACTGTCCTGACAGATTACTTAGAGCAGGCCAATTATTGATTGTTACGAACAACAATGCTCGTAGATCAAAGTGTTCCTGTTTGTACTCATCCCACACACGTACACCTTCTTTATTCCACAAAATGAGAAGTTTGTCAATAAGTGGTCTCAGGTACACATCGATGTCATGGCCAGGTTGCCTCGGGCCTTGGATGACCACAGGAATCATAATAAACTTTCGCTTCATGCATAACCAAGGAGGAAGGTTGTAGATACTTAGAGTAACAGGCCAAGTGCTATGACTACTGTTCTGCTCTCCAAAATGATTGATACCATCTGTACTTAAAGCAAACCTTAAGTTTCTTGCATCATTTGCAAACTCCGGGAATTCTCTGTCGATTGCTCTCCACTGGGACCCATCAGCAAGGTGTCTCAACATATTGTCTACCTTACGGTCTTCTTTATGCCATCGCAACAATTTTGCATGTTCTTTGTTTCTGAATAGACGTTTCAAGCGTGGTATTATAGGAGCATACCACATAACCTTGGCAGGGATTTTCTTCCACGGACGTTCGCCCTCAACATCACCAGGGTCATCTCGCCTGATCTTATACCGCGATGCATGGCATACCGGGCATGCATCCAATTTCTCGTACTCTTTGCCACGGTATAGGATGCAGTCATTAGGACATGCATGTATCTTCTCGATTTCTAGCTCCATAGGATAGACAACTTGTTTTGCTTCGTAGGTAGTGGCGGGCAATTCATTGTCCTTCGGAAGCATCTTCTTTTGGATTTTTAGTAACTCTCTAAATCCCTTATCAGATACACCATTCTTTGCCTTCCATTGCAGCAATTCTACTGTGGTTCCCAACTTTTTCTGCCCTGCATCACAAGTTGGGTACAACAATTTGTTGTGATCTTCTAGCATCCGCTCGAACTTGATCTTCTCCTTTTCACTTTCACATTCTCTTTGTGCATCATGAATGACCTGACAAAGATCATCAGCAGGCTCATCTTCTATGGCTACCTCTTCTTCAGCTTCTCCCATTGTTCTTCTTCACCTTCTTCCATTACAACGCCGGTTTCTCCGTGCTTTGTCCAACAAATATAGTTTGGCATGAAACCCAACTTGAACAAGTGTGAATGAAGAGTCCTTGAGCAAGGATATTCCACCGTATTCTTACATATGGCACATGGGCAGCACATGAAACCGTCGTGTTTGTTTGCCTCGGCCATACGTAACAAAGAATGCACGCCGTCAATGAACTCTTGGGAGCGGCGATCAGCATTGTACATCCAATGCCGGCTCATCTGCATTACATGACATAAATACCATATTAAAACCTAGATCATAATTAATTATTTATACAACATGTGTGCCACCACAAAAGGTAAAAATTTATGAAAGCATCGCTACAATGTAGACAATCCCAACTACCACTAAAAGAACTAAAGCTAAAATACATTTCAGGAGCACAAGGATTTCGCGACCAATCTCAACTAAAACAGACAGATCCCCCGATTGTGCAACATCTTTGGGCTTCTTCGGCTGGATCACTGCCTCATTAGCCGCCGTATCTGCCTGTTGTGCAAGATATTTTTGCACGAGTTCAACATACTCTTCCTCCCAGTAGAAGCCTGAACATCGTCCACTGTCATCCCATTGAAATTAAAACAAAAAATTAGAACTTTAATCACAACCATCATGAAAATAGGTATAAACTAACCATAATCATTAAATACGATAAAATAACTCACATTGCGATCTGGACACTTGTAGAATATACGATCCTTATTGGAACCCTCCTTCTTCACTCGGTACTCCATCACAATCTTCGTCTCATCACGACACTTGCCGCATGGAATGAGAGGGAGGCCGAGGACCCGGAAGCAGTTGCCATTTACTCTCTATACTCATTTTTTAATACACTATAAATTTCTCATTTTATAAACAAATAAAATTAAGAAACTATAAAATTATCTATATCTCTAAACAATGATATTTTTAATGGTCATTGTGTTCTCATCTTTTACTGCGGTAGGTAAGTAATTCACATGATATTTCCACAAATTAACAGAAGAATGGGAGTGTACACACATAACAATTGATTATCGTTTATATTTATATATATACTACGTTTGGGTACGGTGATTGACAGACTATTGCGACGATATCGGGACGTGTGAATAAATAACCATCAGTACTAGTTGACCTTGCTTACGTGATCATCTCGGCGAGCATTTCTCCATCGGACAGCACCGTACTTGGCCACGGAAGAGCTCTGATTCTACAAGGAAGGGAACACGGTCTTCCACGACTGTTGCTGCTCTCCCTCGTAGAATCAAAGCTCCTCCTTGATGTCTGTTACCGCTTGGCAGAGAACATGCTCACCGAAATGAACACGGTCCGCTAGTTCAACTAGCTACTTTAACCTTCCTTCATGTAAATATGCAAGCTTGAAGTGATTTTGAGCTCAAATTGCTTACAAATGAAAAAAAACCACAATAAAGAACCATATATATATAGTGAACAAAATGGGATAAGACAATGATGAAACATGAGAGTATGAAGTTGGTAACCTTTAGAACCGAAGAATCGACGGAGGAATCAAAGAAATCGATGGAGGAATCGAAGAATGGATGGAGAAAGAGCAAGAACACTGCTTAAATTTGAACTTAAGCTCTCGGGCGAGCTCAGGGAGGAAGAAGACGGCCAGCAGGATTTATAGCTCAAAAACATGTTTTAATAAATAACCATCCATACTAGTTGACCTTGCTTACGTGATCATCTCGGTGAGCATTTCTCCACTGGACGGCACCGTACTTGGTCAAGGAAGAGCTCCGATTCTACGAGGAAGGGAACACGGTCTTCCACGACCGTTGCCGCTCTCTCTCGTAGAATCAAAGCTCCTCCTTGATGTCCGTTACCGCTCGGCAGAGAACATGCTCGCCGAGCTGAACACGGTCCGCAAGTTCAACTAGTACAGATTTTCTATAATTTTCTAACTATTTTCTAAGTTTTTCATTTCATAAAAAGTTAAAATAAAATGTTTAGTCACGGAGTCCATAGAAATGACCATATTTTGACCTAGCAATGCATTGTCAATTGTCATTGCATTGCATTGCACCCCGGACCGGACTCCGGACAAGAAAATACTATGGTCAATCGATGCCGTTCTTTGTCGTACAGTCGCACGGCGACGGCCGACGGACCCGTTCAACCACCAAATCTATCAGGCCCGGCTGTTCGGGCGTATCGTCAAAAGAGAATGGATTTGCTTTCTATTGCACGGCCTTGCATTGCATCTGTCATACCAGTCAGAGGCACTTGTCCCTATACTCATTTTTTAATACACTATAAATTTCTCATTTTATAAACAAATAAAATTAAAAACTCTAAAATTCTCTATATCTCTAAACAATGAAGTGTGCTATGCATGCTACAAATGAACGGTGAATACTAGTTTTTAATAGCTACTTTAACCTTCCTTCATGTAAATATGCAAGCTTGAAGTGATTTTGAGCTCAAATTGCTTACAAATGAAAAAAACCACAATAAAGAACCATATATATATAGTGAACAAATGAGATAAGACAATGGTGAAAATGAGAGTATGAGATTGGTAACCTTTACAACTGAAGAATCGACTGAGGAATCAAAGAATGGATGGAGGAACAATGGAGGGAGGAAGAACACTAGTGCAGTGAGCTTCAAAATGTGCTGAGCTCGGGCTCGGGGAGGAAGAAGGAGACGGCCGATATATAAAGGGGGGACCTTTAGTCCCGGTTGGTGGCTCCAACCAGGACTAAAGGTCCCTCCCAACGGCTCCTGTGGTAGCAGAGACCTTTAGTCCCGGTTGGAGCCACTAACCAGGGTAAAAGTCTACCTTTAGTCCCGGTTGGTGGTTCCAACCGGGACTAAAGGTCTCTGCCACCTCTGTCTGGTGCGGTAGCCGTTGGGAGGGACCTTTAGTCCCGGTTGGGGCCACCAACCGGGACTAAAGGTATCTCTAGTCCAGGGCGCAAAAAATGCCGAGACTAGAGACCATTTTGGCCGAGGATCAAAGGTCTGTTCTCTACTAGTGATAAGCATGTCCCTTGTATGCCAAACAAAAAATATAAAAATATATTCCATATGCTACTATATTAGCTTAATTAATCTATGTCTAAATTATAATTATTAGAATGAATTCAATTTCAAGGATCCAAACGGGCCCTAAGTGTATTGTTTTTTATGTTTTGTAGATAAAACGAACATTATGGGAACTTGTACTCCCTCCATACTGGTAAAGAAAGTCGTTTAGGATAGCATTTAACATATCATGGAGTGATTAATTGGAGAGTACTTTCTCTATTTGCCCTTATTAAATATGGTTGCGGGTATCTCCCATGCAACAAACATCCATATTTGGAGCGGTGAGAGCGCCGCGGCCCGAGGCATGGGATCCGCGTTCGATTCCTCTCAGGCTCGTTAATCTTGAGATCGTCAATTTTGCATGTCTGTGCCGCGTGATTTTTTCCCTTGCCGCCAACTTCTTCAAAACGTGCTTAGGCACACGCACTACGGGAAACACGTGATTTGCCGAGTGCAAAAATCTTTGCCGAGTGCCAAATTTCGGGCACTCGGTAAAGACCTACTTTGCCGAGCGCCCCACTCGGCAAAATATGGCACTCGGCAAAGAGGCCTTTGCCGAGTGCCTGGCACTCGACAAAGACCTGCACTCGACAAAGGCTATCTTTGTCGAGTGCCTGGCACTCGGCAAAGATTTGGTAGGGGCCTAACGGCATCCAGCGGCGTCCTCTTTGCCGAGTGCCTCCCGTTTGGCACTTGGCAAAGAATTTATTTTGCCGAGTGCCAAAACTTGGCACTCGGCAAAATATTTTTTTTTGGTTTTTTGCCACCAATTTTTTTTGAAGCTTTAGTACACTACCACAAACAACGTGTTTAAATTTGGGACATTTTCATTGCCTTTTGGCATATTTCTATAGTTTATTTTGTTTTGTTGAATTTTTCCAAAAAATGTAAGTTTGAACTGCAGGTGCATCGAATAATGGATTACATTGGTTCAAAAAATGTTATTCTTGTTTCTTAGTGTAAATTTAGGCTAAATCCAGGAACTGTCTTGAAATTTCGATCAACATGCTCACGGGGCAATGCTGCCAACTTGCGTGGGAGTGGTTTTTTAATTGTATAAAATGTGAACGAATTCCAAAAATCATGAAACTTGTCGAGTTGTCGCCATATCGTATGCGTATGCCGTGGAAAAAATTTGAAAAAGTTTCGACCACGTGGTCACGTACGATGCTCACAAACCAGGACATCTCCACATGTGATATATATGGTTGTTTATTCCTTTAGCTTGTGTGGCCCTCCTGTAGATACTCATGAATTCGCTTCTCCTTTATGCAGCAACAGTCGGGGGGTTCGAACCCGACTCCTCAATGTGGCCCTTCTCCACAGGCCGGGTGGACAACTGGCCCTCCTCAAGGTGGCAGTTCACACTCCGGGTGAGGAGGCTGGCAGTAGGTACCGTTTATTTGTTTCTTTTCATGTTGCATGGACTTGTGTTAGACTTAGCCTTATGTTGGACTACTACTAGAGACATATTTATATTGTGATGGATATTGTCATGGATGATGCGAATGTATGTGATGGATTATGGACAATGGATTTGTATGTGATGGATTATGGATGGTGGATGTGTATGTGATGGGTTATGGATGTGTATGTGATGGAATATGAATGTGTATGTGATATATCATGTGCTATGTGTTGATATATATGTGATTTCTTTGTTTGTGCTGATGGAAAGCAAAAAACCAAAAAAATAGCATTTTCCCCTCTTTGCCGAGTGCCACACTTGGCAAAGAGGGCTTTGCCGAGTGCCGTGACCATGGCACTCGGCAAAGCTGGGAAGCAGAGACCTAATTTCTCAGCTTTGCCGAGTGCCAGAGCCATGGCACTCGGCAAAGATTTTTTTAAAAAAAAGAAAAAAATTTCTTTGCCGAGTGCAAGAGTATGGCACTCGGCAAAGAATTTTTTTTTAAAAAAGAAAAAATTCTTTGCCGAGTGCCGCTGAGGTGGCACTCGACAAAGAGGCCGTCAGAGTTGACGTCAGATTTATTTTTGCCGAGTGCTGACGTGACACTCAGCAAAGGCTTTACCGAATGCCCGATATGTGGCACTTGGTAAAGAAACCTTTGCCATCGGGTTCTTTGGCGACTGCTCTTTGTCGAGTACGGCACTCAGCAAAGCCTTTGCTGAGTGCAATAGGGGCTTTGCCGAGTGCCCTAAGCACTCAGCAAATCATGTGTTTCCCATAGTGCAGATGATAGATATCATTAGCAAAATTGTTAGATTTTGTTGGACAATGGTGTGCAAGCCCTTCTTACCATTTTTTACATAATGGAAAGTATCATCTAACTTTATCCTCTTAGGACTTGTTTGGATTGGATGTAGTCGGGTTCACATCAATCCACATGTGTTGGAATGGACTGGGGGTGAAACCCTGGTAGAGAACAGAGCTTTACTCCCGGTGGGGAACCCCCTCTAGTCCTGGTTCCCCACCTAGGAGCAAGCATCTGGGACTCAAGGGGGTCCTTTAGTCTCGGGTCAGGAACCGGGACTAAAGGAGGGCCTTTAGTCCTGGTAGGTAACACCAACCGGGACTAAAGGTGCCTCCTGACATGCCACGATGGCTGGCACCCTTTAGTCCCGGTTGGTAATACGAACCGGGACTAAAGGTTTTTTTTCTTTTTTCTTTTTTTTTCATTTTTTTGTTTTCTTTTCAAAATAGGTTTTCGAAGTCGTATTGTACGCTGCTAATTATACATTAATACGTGCGTATAGTATGTTTCGGTTCAAGCACAATGAACGTATTAAATCACACAATTCAAGCATAGAAATATATATATATATATGCATGCATGCATCATATATATATTTACATGCATGCATGCATATGTGTATTTTACATTATATTATTTCATGTGCATATATTACAAAAGATTGCATTACAGTTGTTGTGATATAACAAGTTTCCTCTCATCCTCTGCTTAGCTTCCATGGCAGTGTTGGGTCAAAGTAGAACTCGCCCTTGGAATCGATGACCTGGTCATTAAAAAATTCGGCTATAGACTCTTGAATTGCTTTGATTTGGTCTTGCCGTATGACCTTTTCCTCCAACCATCGAGCCTACAGGTTTGAATTAAAGGAAAATAAATTAATATATGTACATACATATATATATATAAAGACATAGTAACACAATCAATAATAATAATTAAATGAATATATAGTGTATTTTTAACGTACTTTGAGTCTCTCTGTAGGACTTCTTTGGGAGACCACCTTGATAAACTTGCAAACATAGTAACCACAGTAGTTGTTCCCCTGTTCCTGCCTCAGACACCACTTTATGAGAAAAAGATTTGTCATCCAATCTGGTGATCCGGTGAAAGCTATATGTTTAATTAATAAAGATGATGCGATTTACGGGACTCACTTTCAAAGGGATTACATTCAGTGGCGCTTTGCATTTTTCCATGTGTTGCTTCTCAATAAAGGTTTTCCAAACACTGCCCAATAAAAAATTTGCCACGTCATTAGATATAGTTAATCATCATGTTTGTGTGTATATATAGTTGCTAGAGATACCGAAATTATCTCTAGATAATATCTATCATATCTTGGTAGTCTTGTTGTGGTTTTCTCATCGAGTCATAGATTATCAAGTGACTTTTCACCAGATCGATGTCCATCAATATCCAGTGATTGCTGCATGTGTTTATAGGATATAACGCATAACACTCATTAATTAACTAGAATCAACATATGAGCCATTAAGGATGATCGACATTATTAACACTCACTTGAAGTTGTAGGGAAAGAGTATATCCTTCTTGTGGCGTTGGTTCACTAAGAAGTTCATGAGATTACTCTCTGACTCGGACTTCCAATTAGGCTTTGGAGTAACTGGGTCTTTGAATACTATATGGGGATCAACAAAACCAATTTCATTGCAGCCTTCCTTTCTAAGCTCTGTCATTGTAAATCTGCATATATATAGTACTTGTTAGGATAATTTATATGCATATACACACATATGATGAGTTTAATAATAGATCGAAAGAATTATTACTTACAGGCAATAGCAGCTAATGATAACTTTGTCTAGAGAGGTCAGGTGGCATAGTTGATGAAATTCTACAAAGTCAACATACATAACATCATCGCCACGGAACCAATGCTCGTCTCTAATTCTGACACCAACGCAGAAGTCTCCACCGGTAGACGCCTGCATGTACCACTTGTTTAGCAGGTACATTTGCGTCCCCAGATCAGATAAGGCTTGAGGGTTGTATAGACTCTGGCCTAGTACAAATTTTTTCTTCCAAATATCAACCTCCGCCGCACTCTCAATGTTTCCATCACCAAACATCTGGTAAAGATTGAGACCAGTCTCTTTAATAAATTCACCAAGGTGATCCAAATCGACATCCGGAGGTATGTTTGCCTGATGCATTAATCCTAAATTCGAACCATATTCATTACCAACAACTAGCGGAGGGACTGATTGGTGCGATTGTTATCCGAGTTGTGCAACTCCTTTCCCTGCCCGCTTCTTTTTCTTTGCTGCCTCAATTGACTATGTGAGAGTGTGGTCATAGTCCGTTAATGTTGATTTGGATGGCTTATGAGATTCCCGCTGTTGTTGCTGGTAAGAAGCCACCTTTTTTCTTAGAGTATCTAGAGCTACGATGAAGTACGGTTTCTCCGGGTTTCTCCTTGCTTCTTGATCCTTTTTAAGTTTGTCATAGAATCTAGACATATCTTTTTTATATGCATCAATTACTTCTTCCTTCTCTTTAGATATTATTTTGGGAATAACCCTTGGTTTCACGGTGGCTTTCTTTGTCGGCGGGGACTGGTTCTTCGTTTGCGGGGCTAGCCTCTTGCCAGTACTTGGCTTCTTAGTAGGCGGGGGCGGGGGAGGCATTGGAGACCTCCTTGGAGGTGGTGGCAGCGGCGTTGGAGACCTCCTTGGAGGTGGCGGCTGCGGCGTTGGAGACCTCCTTGGAGATGGTGTGGATGCAGCCTCGCCTTCCAACACCTTGTCATCGTACAGAGCACTATGATGATCTGGCAATTGAACATTTGGATTTAGGTTGGGGGAGGATCTGCTACAAAAAAAGGAATGACATATTATTATGAGTAGATTGTTAATTATTTAAGCCAATATAAATTAATGATGTAGTGTTTTCATCCGCACCTATGGTGAGGTAGTTCAGGAGGAGGTGGAGGCGACATCCTGGGAATGATGATGTAGCGCTTGCGCCATAGAATGAATGTCTTCCCTGCTTCTCCTAGAGTCTTCTCGCCATCGCCTCCAGGAATGTCAAGAGGCAAATCACTAAAACCTTTTTTAGCTTTATCTACCGAGATGGTAGCATATCCTTCTTGGATTATATTCCCATGAATCCTTGGTGTCTTGGTTCGGGCGATAGGATTAACAAGACCAATAGCCACCTTGATTGTGGAATTCCCCTTTGGAATGTGTAGCTCACACGATGTACAAGGTTCAATGACGTCATCCATAAGGAAGCGCAGTCCTGTGTCCCCTTGATTTGGTATCTCCGTGGAAGCGCAGCTACTTTTCAACTGAACAGATTGGCTAATGTTGATTCCTAGCTCTGATGCCTGCTTGCTTGCACTCACTGCTATTTGCACTTGCCTTCTGATTTCCTCCTGCATTCTCGCTTCAAGGTTTTTTTCCCGCTCCTGTGCTTCACGCACCGCTTGCTCCAACCTCTGGAGCCGCTGTGCCTCTTCTTCCTTCTTTCTCTGGTGGCTTCTGTAGGAAGGTCTGTCCTGAGGGAATCCATGCTCCCACGAGACACTTCCTTTGCCTCTAGTTCGGCCACCGTGTTCAATAGTCCCGATGGCGTATGTCAGTTCATCCTTCTCTCTGTTGGGCCTAAACGCACCACTAGCAGTAGCTCTCTGAGCATAAAACAATCTTTCTGCTGCTTCTTGCAGTCTTGCGCCATAAACGCACTTCCCTGTCTCCTGGTCCAGTGTTCCCCTATGAGCGAAAAACCAATTCTTTGCACGCTCTCCTCACTGGAGTGATTCTGGTGTGATACCCTTGGCAAGAAGGTCTGCTTCCATTTTGTTCCACTTCTTAATGGCAGTTGGGTAGCCACCTGATCCCAAGTTATGGTGGTATATCTTCTGTTGGGCATTATGTTGGTTCTTTATCACCTGACTCACACCCTCTTCCAACGTCTTGTACTATACAAACTCATCCCAATAGGGCCTCTACTTTGAGATCGGGCCTAGGACGGTGAAATCTGGTGCTATGTTCTTCTTGACATACGTCGTGTATAGGTGTTTCTTCCAAGTCTGAAACTGGGTGGTCATCTTCTTCATTGCCCAATCCCTAACTCGCTCCTTCAATTCATCACCATCTATTATATCATCATAACCATCTGTTTGGAGCGTGAAATGTTCTAAGACATCATTCCAAATTAACGTCTTGTCATGATCGGAGACAAAACTGATATGAGGAGCATTGGCCTTCTTCTTCCATTCACGGGTACTGATCGGGAGCCGGTCCCATACAAAGTAACCATAGTGGTGCACGAATTTCGTTTTATTTGGCCCCTCGGTTCTCCTGTATCCACATTGAACTCTGAGATGATGAAGCGGCCCTCCAATGGCTTTTTGGGACCTCGAACATTTTTACTCTTCGTTGTAGTTGTTGATGTCGATCCAGAGGGCTACAAAACATAAACATTATTTTTAATGTCATGAGCACACATAAGACATATGATAATATATATAGCTAATAATAAAAAATATATACTTGGCCAATATGTTGTTGCTCATTTTGTTCAAGAGCTAAGTACTGACTCCCATCATCTGCATCCTCTTGCATGTTATTTTTAGCACCATCATCGCCGGCAACTTGAGTGCTAGTGTTGATCAAATTCATCATCAACTCCTCCTCATCCATGTTTCTCGGGTCGGCCATCTAGCTTCAAAAAACAAAACCAATATATAGTACGTCAAATCTTTGCTTACATGTGTAAAATCTACGAACAATATGCATTATTAAATCTTGCCCCTCGGTCACTTTCGCAATTCGGCACACTAGGGCGAACTGCGTCGGTACTAGGTCGAATTACGGCTATACATAAACGGCCGAGGGTGAATTGCGTCGGTGACTAGGGCGAACCACGTCGGTGACATCAACAACGCGGTTCGCCCTAGTCACCGATGCAATTCACCCTAGTGTGATTGTTTAGCGTTAACGATAACGATAATACGAATGTTGATCGACTAGGCCGCGAGAGAGGGTGGTGTGATGAGAGTGGCGGTGCTCCACTCCGCCGTATATATGTTTGTACACATTGGGTGAACGAGGGCGGCGGTGCTCCGCCGTATACATAGAAACGCATGGGCGAGCGAGGGCGGCGGTGCTCCGTGATGTATATATACATGCATATGAATACAAATGACGTATATATACGTGTTGGCATGGTGGCCGATGTGCTGACGACGACGATGTGAGGCGGGCCGGCATGCTGACGACGACGACGTGAGGTGGGCCAGGGCAGTGTCGGTGCGGTGGAGGGCGTCGTCGGCGCGGAGCGGCCCGGGCCGGGGCTGCGGTCAATGCGTTGGAGGGTGTGGCCCGCACGTCGGGCCGAGGCTGTGATCAAAAGGAGTATATTATATATCATGCATGCATGTCCACATGTTTTTTTTCTTTTTGCAAAACACAGTACAAACGTCAATATATAGCATTGCAAACCGGCAAAAAAAATAAAAAAACCCAAGAATATCAGGTATCGACAAGGTGCACATAAGATTCTCGATCTATTTTTGTGATTTGAGTATTGTGTGACTACATTTTTGCACCAAACAAGTACGGGCCTGGTTCCCTGCCTTCACTCTGACCAGGCTCCATAGGGCCAAGTTGAATTTGTTTAGTTGCCTGGGCCCCCGTAAGCCAAATCAGCCTATTAGCCTGGCTCCAGAAGAACATGGGAGCAAGTTGTTTTCTAGGGGCCAGGCTCGCTGCTCGATTCCCATCACCTCCAGCGCTCGACTTTGCTTGCCTCCGCTCGTCCCCGGTGGCCCTCCCTGCAGTCCCTTCTTCCACATCCTCCGTCCACACCACCGGCCACCGGAGTAGACCAAGCCCCTCGCTCGCCTCGTGCTCCCTCTGCTCTCTCCTCCGCTCTGGGCCACCGCGACAGAGCGTGCCGCGCCATGGACGCGGTTGAAGCAAGAGAGTTCGCTGGCGCTCGCCCACGCCACGCTCAGCGCCGCGGCCACCCTCCTCCACCTCCCTGTGTCAGCGGCGTCTCCGGACTTGTCGCTACACATCAGCCTACCGAGCAGCACGGCGGGTTCCAAGCCACGGCACCGCGCCATCATCCTCGCCATGGCCGGCCATGTGACCCCGGCCGCCATGCCCATACTGTGACTAGCCGCTGAATGGCAAAACCCTAGGCACTAGGAGAGAGAAAGCCGAGAGCTCACCTCGGGCGGGCGTGGTGGAGGGCCGCACGGGCGTGCGCGCGGTGGAGGAGGCCGCACGAGGTCGTCGGCGTGAGGTCGTCGGCGGTGGAGGGCCGCACGGGCGCACGCGGTGGAGGGCCGCACGAGGCAAGGCACAGGCTCCGATGTCACGGCGGCGGGCTGATGCGCAGGCGAAGACGAATCGGCGGCGGCGCGAGGAAGAAGAGAAACGGCGGCTGTTCGACGAGGAAGAAGAGGAGGGGATCGATCTGTGCCAGCCACTGGCGCTTATATACCAGGGAGATTTACTCCTGGTGCCAGCCACCAGCCGTTAGTAAAGGTCCTTTACTCCCGGTGCGTGTTACCAACCGGAAGTAAAGGTTTTTTTTGGCGGGCCACGAAACCGCAGCCCACCTTTACTCCCGGGTGGGCTTCCCACCCGGGAGTAAAGGTGGGCTGCAGTTTCGTTTCCTGCCTGTTTTGAGCAAATTTTTTTAATAGAAATATGGATTTTCTTGTTAAATACATAGTAAATTAAATAAAAGGCATAAAATTATTTTGTTAAAAATATGGATTTTCTTTTTCTTTATTGCACATAGGAAAAATCTATAACCTAACTTTTTTTATTTTTTGTTATAATTATAAAACATAATGTAACTAATATTTATTATTTCATTAATGCAAAAATGTAGTGTTTAATTAAAATTATTAACACTATTGGTTTTGAACAGGAAATTTGTTTTCACATCATTTTAACGTTAATATTTTAATTTTTCATCACTCAATATCCTAATTTAACTTTTCGAGAGAGAAATCCCACCAAATCAAACATTGATTTAATTTGAAACACGACATAATAAACATCTGAATTCACAATTATTACATAATATCTCAAACACACACTACATTAAATCACTATATCATCAAGTGGGCACAGCAGTGAACTTCTTTACGTATGTCTCTTGGTTATGATCGCGTCATAACCATGGAGTGTCCTCATCATTTACCAAGATGCTAGGGTCTTTGTTCACTTTGAAGGGCGGAATTCGGTCATCCTTTCCTTAATCTTCTGACATGTCCGACTTATCCTCAATTCCCACAATGACTCTTTTCCCTGAAAGAACTATGTGGCGTTTTGGCTCTTTGGTTGAGTCATTATCGTTTTTCCCTCTTTTTGGTTTGGTAGACATATCATTGACATAGAACGCCTGATTCACATCCTTGGCAAGGACGAATGGTTCGTCTTTGTACCCAATATTACTAAGGTCTACTGTTGTCATTCCATACTCATTGTCTACTGTTACCCCACCTCCGGTCACCTTGACCCATTGGCACTTGAACAATGGGATCTTCAAAGTAGGTGCATATTCTAGTTCCCATATTTCATCTATGCTGTCATAATATGTCTGCTTATTCCCATTTAGTTCTGTGGCATCTATGCGGACACCACTGTTTTGGTTGGTACTCCTTTTATCTTGGGCTACTGTGTAGAATATGTTCCAATTTATCTCGTACCCTTTGTATGTGACGATATGCCATAATGGTTGCGTGGGCGCCGCCATCGTCTACGGTGCGCCCGGCGCGCCGAATCGACACCGGCTGTGCTTCTGGAGGGATGGTGATTCTCACGCTATTGACCCACATGTTTTGACGTCAAGATGCAGAAGGCTGAAGTGGAGGACATCATCCACTTCGATGGGGCCTTCTACCTTCTCACACCAGCTGAGTATGTGCACGAGATGAAGCCGGTGCTGCTTCCCAACGGAGAACTAAAGATTGAAGCGGGGCACACATTCTACTTCGCGACCCCAAACCATTATGATCGCGAGGTCATTGGTCGGTACCTGGTGGAGTCCTGTGGCGAACTGCTCATGATTGTCAAGCTTTCAGATGCTAAATGATGGCCGGGGGCAGCGGGGTCATTTCCCGTGCCGGTGCCAGCGTGTCAGCATGAGCTGGCGTGCCACATAGGCGAAAGTGGTAAAAATGAAAGGAGCGCGAACTAAAACGGCTAAATTTGTAAGCGTCATTCTAAAAGTACGATTCCTGTAAGTGACGATCGTAATAATGGTAAATATGTAAAAAGCCCGAGAGGGAGGGGCTGGCCGCCGGGGAAGAGAGGGAGGGGCGGGTGCGTGCGTGTGTGCGGGCCGGCTGGGCCGACGGGGTAAAATCCCCGAGTGCTCCGATCTGGCAGTCAGCAAAGTATTTTTTTATTTTTTTTAATTCTTTGTCAAGTGTCGTCTGTCCTGTCACTTGACAAAAAGTTTTTTTTTAAAAAAAATCTTTGCCGAGTGTCCCCGATCTAGCACTCAGCAAAAAGGGGTTTTTAAAAAAAAATTAAAATTCTTTGCCGAGTGCCAGCCGTCCTGACATTCGGCAAAGTGTCTCCTTTGCTGAGCGCCAAACGCAGACACTCGGCAAAACCGTTTTTATTTTTTTTCTTTCTGCCCCCAAACTTTTTCTACAATTCTCATACAATACCTGGTACTGCATATTCCATTGTGACACATTTCTCGGACTTTTTCTATATTTCTTTAATTTATTTCATTTAATTGAATTTTCTTGGATAATTCAAATTATAACTGCTAGTCATTCGAATAATGAAAAAAATGAATGGGAAAATAATATTCATATTATTTAGTATAATGTGAGGCCGTATCTAGGAACAGACCACCAATTTTGAACATCTTGTTCACGAAACATGACCATGAACTTGTTGTCGAGTTGTTTTTAAATTCTATAAAAAGCAAACGAAGACCGAAAATCTTGAAACTTGTCAAGATGTTATGATATCATATGTGGAGGCTGTGATAAAAAATTAAGGAGGTTTCGCACAAGTTTGTCATGTACGATGCTTGCCACCTGGTCGGCCTCTCACAAAATCACGAAACTTCTTTGGACATTCTTCGGTTTGGAAGGATCGTACGTGACAACGTGCACGAAATCTTCTAAAATTTTTATCATAGCCTGCACATACGATATCACGACATCTCAACAAGTTTCATGATTTTCGGACTTCGTTTGCTTTTTATGGAATTTAAAAACACTTCGCACACAAGTTCACGGTCATGTTTCGTGAACAAGATGTTCGAAAATTCGGGTCCGTTCCTGGATACGGCCTCACACTACACTTAGTAACATGACTATCATTTTTTGAATCATTAAATTCCATTATTCGTATCACGTGCAGTTCAAATTTATATTTTTCGAAAAAATTCAAGTAAACAAAATAAAGTAGCTAAATATATAAAAAAGCCACAAAAAGTCCCCGAATTCTAACGAGGAGTTCCTAGTACTTTAAAAGGGTTGCAAAAAAATTTTGAAGGGCAAAAACAAAAAAAAAACTTTGCCGAGCGCTGTGGCATGGCACTCGACAAAGGGGGTCTTTGCCGAGTGCCAAGTGCCGAAGTTGTTAGGCACTCGGCAAAGACATTTCAAAAAAAATATTGAATCTTTGCCGAGCGTCGTATCAGGGGCACTCGGCAAAGTATTTTCCAAAAAAATCTTTGCCGAGTGCCTAACAGCAGGAACTCGGCAAAGAACGACGTGGCCGAACACCGTTACACGGGGCAGCCTATGCCGAGTGCCGCTCTTTTGCCGAGAGTGTGGCACTCGACAAAGAAGTCCTTTACCGAGTGTCTTTTTTTGCCGAGCGCCCGGCACTCGGCAAAGAATTCTTTACCGAGTGCAATTCTTTGCCTAGTGCCCGATTTTTAACACTCGGCAAAACAGTTTGCACTTGGCAAAGGCCCTATTTCCAGTAGTGGATACAATGGAGCAACCATGACACCTATCGTTGATTTGCACACATGTTTACATGCATGCATTCTCGCCCCCCCCCCCCCCCCCCCCCCCCACACACACACACACAAAAGCAACCATGACACCTATCGTCGATTTGCCACACATGTTTACATGCATGCATCGAACGTATGAGAGACTTATGTAACCTTTATTTTCAATTATTCCTCCTAAATGTAAACAATAGTTTCATGCGTTGGATGCATGTGTATGAACACATGTTGCAAATCCACGGTACGTGCCCATGGCTGCTCCATGAAGACCGTTATTATTAAACTTTTCTCCCTCAAGCAAGCTTGCCTGACGAGGAGGGGTGGTGTAAGCCCATTTTATAGGGCGTGATTGGTAGCCTTCTCCTTCAAGCCTATTTTGTATCTCAGATCCAGCCAGGCTGTCGTTGTGGACTAGATTACTTCGATTGGTCAGCCCAACACGAACCTAAGGTCAACGAAACCTTCTGGACCCTTCTACAGTCTGCTTGCATGTAAGGCTGGACGAAAAACTCGAAGCTCGTTAGCTCGCTCGGCTCGTGGCTGGCTTGACTTGGCTCGGCTCGGCTCGTTAAGATAACGAGCCGAGCCGAGCCAAGATTTTAGCTCGTTAGCTATAACGAGCCAACTCGAGCCAGCTCGCGAGCCGTCGACGAAATATGGTCGGCAGTTTACCTAGGGATATGCCCAAGGTAGTAGATTATCAGTAGACAGATGCACAAGCTACAAACAAGATGGTGACGCAAGACAGACACGAGGTTTTATCTAGGTTTGGCCACCGTGAAGGCGTAATACCTACGTTATGCGTCTGATTGTATTGTTGTATGTAAATGAGAGATGTTTTGACAGGGGTCCCCTGCCCGCCTTATATAGTCTGGGGAGCAGGGTTACACATCTGGAAATTAATCCTAACCAGTTACAATTGTCATAGGTAGCTGGATAAGGATTCCTATTCTAACCGACCAGGATCTTGCTTGATCTCCATGTCTGCCTTGATTCCTTGCACGGGAATCCGAGCAGATTGGTCGGGCCACGCGTCGTCTTCTAGTGGGCCAGACCCCGTGGTCCGGGCCAGCCCAAGCCTAGCCGTAAGGGTATAGGGGTTAATACCCCCACAGCTAGTCCCCGAGTACCATGTATTATGTTGCGACATGCCATTCGATCTCCTTCGGCTAATGTGATCCGTCTTCATGTCATCTCCAACTGGTTGAAACATTGACCAAGCGAATGTGCCAGTATTCTGGTCAGTTCAGAGAGCAGTAGACCACGATTATAGACAAAGATTCCGGTTGTCCGAAGAATGCATGGTGCTCAAGAGAAAAAAGAAAAAGATTTCTTTCCTGATCAAGTGTGCCCACTTGTATTTCTGAAAAGAAATGTAAGTGACCCTTGCACAGTAGTAGTTATGACCAACAGTCAGAGCGTAGGGGTCGATAAAATAAGCACATTCACCGCAAGGTGAAGTGTGCCCACTTAGTCCCCGAGCCTGGTAGTAGGTGACGTAGGCACGTGGTGCCAGGGTCTAAAAAGAATTTCCAATTAAGTTGAGAATCCAATCATCGTACAAACGATGCGAGATGCACCAGCAGGTGCATCGTACCGATGTAGTCCTCGAGCTTGCTAGAAGGTGAGGTCTGAGCCTTGTAGCAAGGTCTAAGTGAGAAGAAATAAATGCCTCTCAACTGTATGCGAGTACTAATCACATATAGCCGAGGAGAGCAGTCTCCGAGCAATGGTCGGAGAGTGCTCGGGGCAGTCCCCGAGCAAAGCATGGGTAAACGACAAATCCCCGAGAATAACCGTAGTCAGTTTAATCCTCGAGCACGAGGGCGATCTAGACAGTCCCGTGCACGAGAGTGGTCGGAATAGTCCCTGAGCACAATAGTGGTCTGGACAGTCCCCGAGCACGATGGTGGTCTGGACAGTCCCCGAACACGATAGTGGTCTGGACAGTCTCCGAGCACAAGGATAGTCGCGATAGTCCCCGAGCACGAGGGTGGGCGGGATAATCCCCAAGCACAAAAAAGTGTGGCAAAAAACCATATGCCACTTGTACTATTATTTCATTTAGTTATTTTTTTTGCTCTAACAAGTCCAATCTGACACGTCTGGTCAAAGAAGTAGACGGGTATAGCATGCCATACTACCTTTTTGTCTTGTCAAACAAACAGTTGCGTGGCACCTGTCAGTAGGTGTGTCAGCGTGGGCCCTCCCACACTAGCAACGAAGAGGCGCATATATTGGCGTAGATCTCAAGGCTGTGAAAACAACCGTCTGCGGCACATGCACGCGTCTCCCAAGAATTCTGGGTAGACAAAACGGCATAACTCTTGGGTTAAATACAGTATAGGATAGGTAAGTTACTATTTACTGAACCCCATTGCCATTCGCAGCCACAGCTTTCTTCTTCCTCTCGCCAACCCTAATACATCCAAAATCGCCACCAATCAATCCGCCTCTATTTCCCCGTTCACCAGCAAGTCCAGAGTCATGGCAAAAAGTGATACGCAGAAGAAAGCAGGGGTCATGGCGAAGGAATGGTGGAAATCGAGAAGCAACAAGCAGACCATTAAAGACCTCGTCACCATGGGGGTACTCCACAACAAGGAGCTCGTAGGATGGCGTGCGCCGGAGGGCGTGGGGTACCCCGATCCACAACTAGGTGAGATCGCAGTGTTCGAGGATTTCTTTAAACGGGGATTTGGGGTTCCGGTACATCCTTTTCTTCAGGGGCTCTGTCTTTACTACGAGATTGGGATTTGCAATCTACATCCCAACTCGATCCTCCTTGTTGCCACTTTCATACATCTCTGCGAAGCATATGGCGGCTTCCAGCCCCATTTCAATTTTTTCCGCCATCTTTTCTGTCTGTGGAAGAAAGGAATCAGCGTTTTGATGATAGCCGGGGGTGTGTACCTCAACCTCCGTGATGGCATGAAAGCCCAGTACCTACACTGCCCATGGAACACGTCGCTCGACAACTAGTACAAGAAATGGTTCTACATCCACGAAGAGCCAAACACGATCACGCTATGTGACGTGGGCTACATTTTGGTGAAGAGGACAAGCTGGTCGGAGAAACCTGAGCACCTAGAACAGATTCCAAAAATATTTGGAAAGATCCCGTGGAAAAACTGGATGGTCCAAGCATGGTCATTAGCTTCATCAGCCGATAGATCCAGCCCTGCTAGAGGAGAGTACATCCTGGCTATGAGTATCAAGGGAGTGCGGACCCAACGAGGACGAGGCAGGAGGCACTTGACAAAATCGAAGTCAAAGCCAGAATTAGCGAGATATTTAACTTAGCCGGTCCAAATTATACCAGATTGAGTGACATCGAGCATGCTTTCAAGCTTGCCTGACCTCCCCCAAAGGTAACTCATCTTGCCCTGTACCCGTAGTCTTATATTGTGGTAGGATAAGTGTAAACTTACTGTGTTCACTCATTTTTGTTGCCCAGGTTAATGGTCGGGATAGAGCGATAGTGTTTGTGTGGCCACCCCCTGGAGTGGAGTGGCCACAAGGAGCTGGTCCCACCGCCCAGACCAGCGTCGAGATCGAGGACGAAGACGTCGACTAGGCGGTGCTCGGAGCTGGAGAGGAGGCAGCGGCCATAGCCGCTGGTAAGCGGCCGGATGCCCCCAAACAGTTGAAGAAGAGATCAGCAACCACCTTGCTCATAGGGGCGCTAAATATTAATGAGCCTGAGGGGGGCCCGAAGGAGAACCCGATCAGCAAGCGTCGACAGGCGATTTTTGCCTGGTCAGATGATGACGCAGAGGAGGGAGAGGATGCAGACACCTTTTGACTTGTCCCTTGAAAGAGGAGGAAGCAACTGGAGTCGATGGAACAAGGTGTCTCCTCCGCGCCTATTGGAGCCACATCGCCAATGACGGTGAAGGATGTAGCCGGGTCGACCTCAGGAGTACCTAGGCAAGGAACACGACCGGCGATGGGAGCGACAACTCTACCGAGCACGCCACCGACCACTGCAACACAAAGGACGAGTGGTGGAGGGGTTGAGCACCAAGGCCCAGCGACAGTGCTGGATGTAGAGGGAGAATAGGAGTCATCCGCACAGCACGTGGAGCAAGTACGGCCGAAGAGACGCGCCTTCTCCACATCATTCCGTGCTTCCAACATGTAAGTATTTGTAACCTTGATGTAAGTTAGCAATTTGCATTGAATATGATTGCCTTCTAAACTTATCTCGGATGTACTAGTTCGGCGTCCATGGAAAGTCCGGACCAGCTAGCCAGAAGTAGCGTGGCTCTGCCAATAAGCTTAGAGCAGACTGCCCAGCAGCCAGCCACCGAGGAAAGCCATAGCAGAAGATCCGTCGGGGCCTCAGCAAGCGAGCAGTCAGACAACAGTCCCCGAGCAGGTGATCGAGGGACCAACCGAGCTGGGCATGAGTGCTCCGAGCGCTAGACCTACTAAGGGCAACACCTCAGCGTCGATGGTGAAGGAGCAGACCGAGGAGCAGCGGTCGGAGGTGAGAGCACAGCCCACATTTACCGACGCTACAGCTCGTGGGAAGGCTGTGGTGATCACAGATGCTACTGACACCGGGCCAGCACCAGGACCCGAAGAAGAGCCCAAAGAGGACGAGGTGGAGGAGGTCCTAGACCATACACAAGACAAGCGACAACATGTGTTTGTGTCGCATTGGCGGAATGACCAATGGGTTGTCCATGAGGAAATCCCGGAGGTCAAAGAAACCAAGAAAGTTGAACGAGCGGCGAAATGGCTTGTAACGGAGGTGCAGGTAAGCTTTGCTTCACCCCTGGTCTTGCTGTCTAGTTGTAGTTGTCTTACTTAGCTATCTGCACACATGACTTAATGAAGACCGCAAGGTACCACAAGAAGTGCTTCGACCAGATCGAGGGGATCGCTGCAAGCAACAAGGAGATGATGGCGGAGGTAGAACCCTTGCGCCAGTGACTTGAAGCTGCCAATCATGAAAAGATGGTGCAAGAGTCCCAGAATCAGAACCTAGTCATCCAGCTCAGTAATAAAGAGCGGGAAAGAACAAGTAAGTAGCCATTTTATCATACCGACTACTGACAAGCGCTGTTGCGTTTTTGGTAGTAACAGCTATAGTGCAGGCTTAGAAGCTAAAGTGATCCATCTCCGAGAGGAGAACAGTCGTGCGGTCGTCGAGTGTAATCGCCTGAACGAGAACAACAGAAAACTAGCGCAAGACCAGTCGCAGCTCTGGGACCACACGACCAAGATGACAGAGGAGCTAAAAGGTAAGTTGTCCAAACCCCTTTGCTCATTTTTGTTGCCTGCCGTAGTTTGGCATGGTTTGACATTTTAATAGCGTGTGCGGTTTGCAGTTATAAAAGTCAATGCAAAGAAGCATCTAGAGGCCATGATAAAAGACCGTGACGGTTGGAAGGCGCAATGCCAAGAGATCACCAAGGATCGTGACACTTGGAAAAGCCGATGCCAGGAGGTGGCAAAGGGCATTTTGCCGGTCCTTAACCTCATCGATCCGGCGCTAGTAGAAGATGCGCCAAGGACGCCACAGCTGAGATTGATCGAGAGATGCCAAAAGGCATGGGGATGGTTCTAGGAGTTCATGAAGGAGGCAGGAGAGTACGTAGGCACACATGTGCTGAGCATGGTACGTGCTCACTACCCCCTTATCGATCTCAAGCGCCTGGAGGCTAGATACCCAAAGGAGGTAGATCTAGACAAGACCGAGGAGCTACGGATGACCCAGCTGGACTTGTCGGTGAAAATAATTGGCGACATTAACCTTTGTGGAGGTGCGACACCACCCGTACAAGGAACGTCGTCAACAAGTCAGCTGGGAGCGCCTTTATTTTCAAGCCAGCCGGCGAAACCTGCGGTCTCGACCAGCCAGGCGTCGGCGGGGCCATCTTCTTCAGCTCGATCAATGCCAGAGTCCCTAGGACCCGAGCACGATGTCAGGCCCAGCGAGCAGCAGGTGTCGCGTTCCCCGACCAGCCATTAGTGTAGGCTATAGCTGTAGAAGAAGATGTAGTTGTGTTATTGTAAACTTGGACCTTTTTAGACAAGCTTGTAATAATGTAACTATATATCAACATGAGCTTGTTTGTTTTGTAGAAAACGTGTTTAAGCTCGGATATCGTGCTGATGTAACTAAGTTAGAACGTGTTGGCGTTCTATTTAGTTGTACCAATTTAGTCGACACGTCATCCTGAAAGGTTTGTATGGCCCTGGCTTGTCTTGCAGTCGGAGTGTGAGGTGCGTAGCTTGTGCACACGTAGAAACACACAAGTAAAACCAGAGAGCACCTGCCGATCACCCATAGCGTAGAGAGCAAATCCCATGCACGTGTTGGGAGGAACCGGAGACAGGGCCTGCATCGAAAACCCAAGAAGGAATGGTGGTCGGTTTTAACTGGTTGAGTTAGAATAACAATAGACTTCGAAGTGACACATTAGAGTGGTCGGAGAAATCATAATAGCTTTATTGAAATAAATCAAAAGTACAAGAGGGGTACATATCTTAGTAGTTAAGCATAGAAACGCCTAAGCTTGTTGATGTGCCATGAATTGGGTATGTCTGTACTATCTAGGTGAGCTAACCTATAAGATGTTGGGCGTGTAACCTCCTTGATCATGAAGGGCCCTTCCCATGGGGTTGCGAGTTTGTGGACGCCAGTCTGATTCGTCTTCCACTTTAGGACCAGGTCCCCAACCACGAAGAAACGCTCCTTGATGTTCTTGTTGTAGTACCTGCGCAACACAGCAAGGTATTTGGCTGTACGTACACAAGAATTGAGCCACTTCTCTTCTACACTATTCACTTCTAGCTCTCATAGTTCATTGGCCCTGTCTTCATTGAAGTTCTCTACCCATGCTGATCTAAAGGCTATATCAGCTAGGAGCACTGCCTCAGTGCCATAAACCATAAAGTATGGTATACGCTGGTATTATGACTGGGCTGGGTTCTGAGACCCCAGACCACGGCTGGTAACTCTTTGAGCCATCTTCTGGGAGCTTTGTCATTCTCTCTATACATCCTCTTCTTAAGTGCATCCAGGATCATACCATTTGCCCGCTCGACCTGTCCATTAGCTCTAGGGTGTGCCACTAAGACATATTTTACTACTATGCTCCTTTCATCGCAGAAGTCCCAAAAAGCATTCCTAGTGAACTGAGTACCCAGATCAATGATGATGCTATGGGGTATGCTGAAGTGATGGGTGACCTGGTCGAGGAACACGACAGCCTTTTCTGAAGATGCCTTGACCAGGGGCATGTACTCTATCCACTTGGAGAATTTGTCGATCAGCACAAAGACGCATGTAAATTTCCTAAGGGCCGGTTTGAAAGGCCCGATCATATCCAGTCCCCAGCATGTGAAGGGCCAAGAGGCTGGTATAGTCTAAATCTCATGTGCTGGTACGTGGATTCTCTTGGCGAAGAACTGACAACCTTCACAATGGTGGACTAGCCTCTCTGCATCGGCTATGGCTGACGGCCAATAGAACCCTGCTCGGAAAGCCTTGCCAACCAGCGTTCTTGAGGCCGCATGGTTGCCGCAGGAGCTAGAGTGGATTTTGTCTAGGAGATGTTCACCATACACCTGGGTTATACACTGCATCAAGATTTCCTCCTTCGCGTTCTTGCGCCACAATTTGCCATCAACGAGCAGATACTGCTTACTACGACGCATCAGGCGTTCGTTTTCTATCCGGTCAGTGTAACCGCTACCATCTGTCAGGTACTTGATGCAAGGTACTCTCCTGTCAGGCTCCTTAGTGGTCGAAGGTGGTTTGGTGGTGTTTGACGCCAGAACCGTAGCCACCAACAGCTAGTCTGGAGGCTTGTCGACCGTGGGATCCTCTTCTTTGATGGAGGGCACGAGGAGGTCTTGGACAAATACGACATGTGGTACTTTGGCTTGGGATGATCCTAACTTTGACAGCACATCTGCTGCTTGGTTTTTGTCTTGGACCACATGTGTGTACTCAATGCCATAGAACTTGCCTTCCAGCTTTCTGATCGTTTGCAGTATGCATCCATCTTTTCGCTGGTCATATCCCAGTCCTTGTTGAGTTGGTTGATGACCAAAGCTGAGTCTCCATAGACATAGAGACATTTGACATCGGGCTCAACCACAATGCGTAGATCGTGTAGGCATGCTTCATACTCGGCGGCGTTATTAGACGCCGGGAAATAAATCCTGAGGACATATCGGAGCTGCTCCTTAGATGGTGATATGAAAAGGACTCCTGCTCCTGCGCCATCGATGTTGAGAGAGCCGTTGAAGTACATCTTCCAATACTCAGTGGGCCCCTGAGAGGCAAGTGTGCTTAAGTCTGTCCACTCGATAATGAAATCGACAAGTGCCTAAGACTTGATTGTAGTACGGCTTGTAAATTCTAAGGAGAAAGGGCATAGCTCCATTGCCCATTTGACAATGCACCCATTTGCATCCTTGTTGCGAATGATGTCTCCTAAAGGGTACTCAGTCATGACCACCATGCGATATCCGTCGAAGTAGTGTTTCAACTTTTGGGATGTGATTAGTATGGCGTAGATCAGTTTCTAAATATGTGGGTACCTAGTCTTGGATTCATTGAGCACCTCACTGACAAAATAAATTGGTCGTTGTACCTTGTAGACGTGGTTGGGCTCGTCGTGCTCGACCACCATGGCAGTGGAGACCACTCGATTAGTTGCCGCGATGTAAAGCAGGAGGGTTTCGTCTTCCCTGGGAGCAGTGAGGACCGGAGGTGATGTAAGGAATTGTTTCAGCTGTGTAAAGGCAGCGTCTGCTTCCTCTGACCACTCAAACTTCTTGGATGCTTTGAGCAGCTTGAAAAACGGTAGTCCTTTTTTGCCTAATCTTGATATGAAATGACTGAGGGCAGCCATGCATCCGGTAAGCTTCTAAACATCCTTCACCTTTTTGAGGGCAACCATACCTCACTAAGTTATCTGGGTTAGGGCATATGCCGTCTTGACTGATGATGTTGCCGAGCAATATACCAGATGGAACACCAAAGATACACTTCTTTGGGTTTAATTTCCATTGGAATTTGTTAAGGGCTACAAAGGTACATTCCAAGTTGTCAACATGGGTGTATGCTTCCTTGGTTTTGACAACTACATCGTCAACATAAGCCTCGACGAGGTCGTCTTTTATCTCGTCTTTGAGGCAGGCCTGTATGGTGCGTTGGTAGGTAGCCCCGGCGTTCTTGAGCTCGAACAACATGGTCATGTAGCAGTAGGCGCCGAAGGGTGTGATGAAGGATGTCTTGATCTGGTCATCCTTTTTGAGAGCGATCTGGTGATAACCAGAGTAGCAATCGAGAAAGGAAAGCAACTTGCAACCAGCAGTTGAATCTACGACCTTGTCTATGCGAGGTAAGCCGAAGGGGTCTTTAGGGCAGTGTTTGTTGAGATCAGTGTAATCAACGCACATTCTCCATTCATTATTCTTTTTGCGTACAAGAACCGGGTTAGCTAACCATTCTGGATGATACACTTCTTTGATAAATCTGGTTGCCAAAAGCTATGTAACTTCTACCCTAATAGCCTCCTTTTTGTCGTGAGCGAACCGTCGTAGCTTCTACTTGATAGGTTTGGCCTTGTCATCGACATATAAGGAGTGCTCGATCAAGTTCCGAGGTACACCGGGCATGTCAGCGGGTTTCCATGCAAACACACTCACGTTGCTCCTCAAGAACTTGGCGAGCGCGTCTTCCTATTTAGGATCTAGGTTGGCCCCGATAAGGGCCATTTTGCTGGGATCACCGTCGACCAGCTAGATCGCTTTGTGCTCTTTGGACTTGATGTTCTTGCGTGGGGCCTCGAGCTCTAGGATCTCTAGATGGTCAGCTAGGGTCTTCTTGGCATCGAGCGTGGTCTCAGCCATGCGAATAGAGAGGTCATGAGCCTCTGCTATTTTGAAGCTGTCATCCTCGCAGGTGTAAGCTGCGTATAAGTTGCCCCTGAGAGTTAGAACCCCCTTCTCGGTAGGCATCTTGAGCACCAAATAGCTATAGTGAGGTATGGCCATGAACTTGGTGAGCGCTGGTCGGCCAAGGATAGCATGGAAGGTGCCCTCGAAGTCGGCAACCATGAAGTTAATGTAGTCGGTGCGGAAGTGGTCTAGGGTACCAAATTGCATAGGTAGCGTGATCTACCCAAGAGGTATGGAGTTCAGTCCAGGGAGAACACCCCAAAACAGTGCCTCGTATGGCTTGAGATTAGCCTAGGTTATCTTTAGGGCTGGCAGACTGTTCTTGAATAGTATATCGATGGAACTGTCGCCGTCAATCAGCACTCTATCGAACTGAACCTTGTTGATACAAGGATCGAGAACCAGAGGAAAATGCCCTAGCTCAGGTATTGCAGCCCATTGGTCCTTTCTGCTGAAGGAGATCTCACGGTGAGACCAAGGAGGGAGCCATGGATCGGCAATGCGGTTGTTGACGTTGGCCACGTTCAAGCAAGCGCGGGCGAGCAGCTTGTGTTCTCGTTTGGTCTCGATGGACACTTTGCCCCCAATGATGGTGTGGATGCGATCGGTTGGCTTGATGTACTTGTGATGGGGATCTACGTCTTTATCATCGTTGTCCTTGTTACACTGCTCCCCTACGTCGTTAGGCTTATCAAATGTATCCGGAGCCTATTGGCGCATGTAGATAGATTTGAGAACACGACAATTCTCCATGGTATGATTTGACTTGGGATGGAGCTGGCAGGGTCCTTTCAATGCTTTGGCATAGTCTTCTTTGTAGTTGCGACGTCCGCCACCTTTTTTAACGGTGTTGACTTTGTTGTCATCTTCCCGAGCACGCTTGCCCCTATAATCATCATGGCAATTACGCCGCTGATTACGGTGGTCGCAGGAATTGTTGCGCTGGTTGTGGCGATCAAAATTGTCATTCTGACCATGGTTACCGTGGTAGTCGTCGCGGTGTGGGGGGTGGTCAGAGCGTGGAACCCTTGCTGCTTCTTCGATGATTATCTTTTTAGCATCATCGGCATCCACATATTTTTAGCAGCGGCTAGGAGCGCTGTGACCGATTTAGGTCTTTTGCGGAGGAGCTTGTCCCTTAGGGCATCATGGAAGCAGAGACCAGTGATGAAAGCTTCAATTGCCTCGTTGTCGGAGATTGATGAGACCTTGATGCATATCTCTGAGAAGCGTCGGACGTAGTCGCGCAGTGGCTCATCTTTGCGATCTCGAATCCACTGCAGATCATATTTGTTGTTGGGTTGTTCGCAAGTAGCAATGAAGTTATCGATGAATGCTTGCTTGAGCTCTTGCTAGGAATCAAAGTAGTTCGCCGGCAAGCTGACTAGCCAATGGTGGCCTGCATGGCCGATGGCGACTGGGAAGTAATTAGACATGACGTGCTAGTCAGCCATGGCTAATCTGCACGTGGTTTCATAGAGCATGACCCATAACTCAGGGTTCTCCTTACCGTCGTACTTCTGGAGTTTTTCGAGCTTGAAGTTTTTGGGCCATATGACTTGGCGAAGGTGAGGAGTAAACTGCTTCAAACCCGGAGGGCTGTGGGTAGTATCATATTCCATACGGCGATAGCTTTCGTGGGATGCACGATCGTTGGCTCTTTGGTTAATGCGATCACGCAGATCGCGTTCTCCGAGGGAATAGCGGAGATCGTTATTGCCATCATGGCGATCTTGATTGCCACACTGGTTGACCCTGCGATCATGGTTATCATGGTGATTGTCGTGGTTGTCTCATTGATTATCATCCCGGTTGTTGCAGCGGTTGTCATCCCGACCCCCATCATGACCACCGTTTCTGCCTTGATGGTTGTCTGATGGGTCATTGTTGCGCGAGCCACGTTGGTTGAGTGACTATGGGTGACTTGAGTACTGGGGACTACGGCTTGATTTGACTGAGACGGACAGAGCCTGAGCTTGGTTTGCAATCTCTACGGTCTGGGCCATAGCAGCCATCAGGTAAGCTTGTATATCATCACGAACTGCCTAGATTTCCGGGGTGTTGGGTAGTCGTTGCATTGTTGCCATAGCAACAGCTACGTTGGCGCTTGGAGTCCTGAAGACCTGCTTGTCCCCTACCCTATCAAAGGCATTGTTAAGATCGCATGGCTGGACCCTTATGCATCGTGCCTCCTCTTCTGCCTCGGCTTCGGCTTGTCGGCGATTAAACCAGTCAATATTACGTGCTTCGCGTGCTGGCCTTTCTTATTCTATGTTGCCAACTGCCGGTGGTTCGTCATTACTAACAACATTGATCAAGTCTCCTCACCTTGGTGGGAAGGATGGGAATCATGGGAACCCTAGGGTGTGGTCGGGGATATCCAGATCGTATTCAACTCCTTCATTGTCATGATGCTGGAGCTCGGTGTGGATGGAGCCATTAGATGTGATGCCGGACAGGGAGCTTGAGCCGCTCTCTTGAACTATGTTGACCGATCCTTCTTGATACTCCTCAATCTGGACCATGTTGACGAAGTTGCGCAGGCCGTAGGGCTGAGCCTAGTAATTCTCCATCAAGGATTCTCACTCGGAGAGCCAGAGACCCATTGCCGGGGCTGATCGGCGACGAACGGAGCGCCCTTCAGGAGTAGATGTGACCATGAGATCTGTACTGAAACGACCCCAATTTCCATGAATGGAAATCCATAGTGTCGAAGTGTAATACGATCATTGTAGATCATATTACCCAAATTCCAGTCGAATATCACATCCATACAACGATAATATCAGAGTACAAATAGTGCGGAATTACATAATTTATTACATCGCTGCATTGGCGGAATCAAAAGTAGCATTCATTCAGAACAGCTTGAAGATAAGATCACCAAACTTGAGCGTAGGCACGAACCCCTCATCCGTCAAACTCCTCGGAGCTATACTCCTCAGCAGAACCTGTGTGCCAAAATTTATCAGTACGATTTGTACTGGCCACTCCCAACCCTATGAGCATTGCTTTGTGGAAATTGGATGCAAGTTGGGTATAAGCAAAGTGAACCTATAAGGCTGGGGTTTCCTATGCATTAGCATATCGGTAAACAATAATATTTTGTCAAGTTTTAACACCATTCCCACACACATTCCACTCCATTCCCTTTTCCGAGCCAGGTTTCGATCCTGGGATCGACATACCACCTTCTCCATACCATCGCCATACCATACCATCGCTCAGTCGATAGGCCAACTCCCTCTCGGCACTGTCTCAAGGCCCGTAGCCCCTGGCTACGACCGACACTCTCTCACGGGGGAAGAATAGAAGGACTCATCTCACTATCTAGTTTAAGTGAAACCCAGGAAAGGTCCATAGCCGACAAGTTGGCACATGTATCGATCGATCAACCATACACTCTGCAGAGGTTTTACATAACCACAAGATTCGCCTTCCTCGCTGACCGTCGTCAACTAGGCTGATTCCGGCCGCTTGCTAGCCTAGGATAATGCCACTCTACCATTCAGCCATGGTTCACCCCAAGTCAAGTCTGGGGTGGCTAAAACTGTGAGTCATGAGCCGGGTCCACAAGGTCTCCATGAAGTCTCAGAAGGGTGTGGGGGGAAACCCTCCGCGCCTCATACCTCCTTACACTGTTCGCTATCAACCTAGCAGTAGTGGCAGTATCCTAGCAAGTAGTCTAGCCATCCCGCACCATATAGGGCGAGTGGTACGTAAGGCTTCTCGGTGAATCTGAGTACTAGTAAGTCCTTAGGGGTGACCAAGCCAGAATGTCTCCATCAGGGTTTCCATTTACCGTGCCACCACAGCACCTCCATCCCGGGCTCCACCCGTCACGGGTTCACACCTAGGTCCACCTCATATACCATTTTACCCACCACAGGTATCCATTCCAGGGGTGCCCAGGTAGCAGCCCATGGCAAGACTTGCCCCAGGCTCGTCGTATACTCCAACTTGGTCGACACAACCCTCACCCTCCACACACCCAAGTCACACACGCAGCACTCTCCCCATAGTCTAGGTAACACCAGTTTCCACCACGCACGTAGTATAATCATAGTAGAAGTATAAGTAATGAAATATATAGCAGCAAGCGTGTGTCTAGCCTAATAGCAGGGTGTGCTGGGGTAAGGTTGCATCAAGGTAAAGGCTTTCAAGCAAGCATACTACCATGCAAGTCCTAGCATAATATAATTGTAGCAGTAAAGTAAAGTGATAGCAGTTCTATATTAGCCATGCGTAATAGGTGCTACGAGATTGGGTGGGATGTGGCACCTTTAGTGTAGTCGTCTCCATTCTCCTCACGGTACTCACGGTCCTCGTCCGTCCGGTTCTTCTCCAAGTCTGCAAACGACAGCATTATAGTCACGTTAGCGACGTCTATAGAATAGCACAAAGAAGCAATGAAAATTCAAAAGAACCAAATGCACTCAAACATGGGTCCATTGCGTAGAGCTTGATTTTAGATGAATTTTGGTCCTGGTTTCGTATTTTTCCGAGGTCGTGTGAATTAGTTATGAATTTCCAAAGATTAAATCTATTTCTGAAAATGGAAAAAGGCTGAATTAATCCTGGGCTGACACGTGTCATGCTGTGGTTGGTCCACGTGGCTTGCTGGCATCAGCATGACGTCAGCACCATAGTTCCGAGCTGACAGGTGGGGCCCAGCTGAAGTCAGCATGATGTCATCTACGTCGTCCACACCAATAGGTGGGGCCAAAGGCTATTTGGTCACTGACAAGTGGGTCCAGTCAAAGTCAACATCGGTCAACGATGAGTCAATGGTCAACAGTCAATGGTCAACAGTCGAGGTCACAGACATGTGGGCCTAGTTTGCTGACGTCAGCAGCTGATGTCAGCGTGACGTCACCTTGGTTGTGCTGGCTTCTGACATGTGGGTCCCACGTGATGTCATCATGATGTCAGCATCTGACGTGTGGGTCCAGGGTGTCCGTGTCACTGACAGGTGGGGCCAGGTCAACGGTCAGCGTTGACCAGTCAATGGTCAATACGGGCTGGGTCCGAACTGGGCCGGTTGGTCTTCGGGTTGGGCCAGTCTAGGCCGGGCCGGGCCGAACACGTGGCATGCTGTGACGCTGCCATGTCATGGCCATGGGCTCTTATTAGGTTGTGGTCCATGGCTACGGTCTACAGTGGACCAAGTGATGCTGGTCCATGGAACATAGACTGGTCTACGGTGGACCGAGTCCACCCGTCGCCTCATAGGCGTGGTCTAGGTACTCTGGGTGCATGCGCAGGTGGCCGGCAAGGAGGGGTGTTCCCCTATTTTTCCCGCGGCGGTGCTCCTGCCGGCGGCGATCTTGCTTTGAGCCCCCATGGTGGCGCTAGTGTCTGATTGGTGTTGGGAAAAGCTTCCCCGGGCCACGGCGGCTACGTCTGCGGGGTCAAGGTGGCGACCAGAGCTCCCTAAGGTGCTGGCCATGGTGAGCGACGGCTCAGCAGTGCTTGACGGTGGCGAGGTCGCGCACGCCGGCTCCCCGGTGGCTAGTGCTGGGCAGATGGGGCTTCTACGGTTCCGTGGGTGCACGACGAAGGCGTCCAAGGCTCAAGCGGGGCTTCGGTCTCCTAGGTGGCCGTTAGGGGCTCCAGCAGCCATGGTGACACGGTGCCGATGGCGATGCGCGCGCTGGTGCGCTACGGGCTCCAGTGGGGTGGTCACGGTGTGTTACTGATGTGTGCGAGGGTGCGTGCATTCCTAGTGGCTGAGGCAAGGCACTAGCCTACGCGCTCCAAGCGTGGAGCGCCATGGCCAACGGTGAGGTCCGGCGGCAGAGAGAGACCGGAAGAGGGGAAAAAGCTCACCGTGGTTGGCGTGGAAGACTGTATGGCGATGCCGTGTCGATTCGAGGCCGTGCAGCTCTAGTGTGGCCGTGCAGTGCTGTGCCGAGCCACGTCAGTGACAAAGCGCCGGCGTCATCTTCGGCTCCGATGACCTCCCCCTCTGCGGCGGCTTCGGCGCTTTCTTCCTCTCCTTCCTTCCCCTTCTCCCTCCTCTCTCTTGGTTCCAGTGCGCAGCGTATGGCCACCAAATGGCAGCGGGTGATGGTCGATCGCTAGGGCTCTGGGGCTGGGGCTCTTATAGCCGGGGCTTCGAGCTCCACGGCGGACGGCTGAGGATTGCGCCGAGCGCATCGAGCGGCTTCGCGGGGCATGGGTGGTTGGCACGGAGTTGGCATGGGCGCTGCGCCAAGGGGGAGCAAGGCCATGGCTCGGGCGTGACCCCCTGGCCCGCTCTGCACTAGCTGTCGGCCTCCGGTCGGCTAACGGTTGGGCACGGCGTGGGGAAGATGAGCAGGGGATGGCTAACGGGTAGGGTCCGCTGGCAGCGACTGTGGCAAAGGGAAGAGGGGCACGCGGGTGAACAGCGCACGGCTAACGCGCGGGCCCAAGTGGCAGTGGCAGCTGGCGGGGTTGGGCGCGCGGGCGGCCGCGGTAGCCTGGGCCTGCTTGCTGGGTCTGCGTGCGCGCGCTGGGCTGGCTAGGCCGAGCGGCTGGCTGCGAGGTCCGCTTCTTCTTTTCCTTTCTTTATTTTTCATATCTCTTCCATTTGTTTGGATTCAAATTTAGTTTAGAATTTGAATTCATAGCTGAGGTAACTTATTCATTGGAGTTTTAGGGAATTTTTATTTAATAATAATTTTATGGTTTATTACTTTAATGGAATTGTTAAGCATAACATAAAGCAAATGAAGATCCAAATCACAATTTAAGTCAACATGTATGCAACATCTATTTGTTAGAAATTAAATAATCATAATCAACATATGACATGCTATGCTTATGTGTCGACTTAGGTTGGGTTACTTCTAATGCAACTCCTAGGTTGGGTTTCAATACATGACACTCATCACTACATGGGAGTTTTTAAGAAAAAATTTTGTAGTTAGTATTTTTAGGTGTATGGATTTTTGGGTTGTTACAGTCCTACCCCCTTAACAGAATCTCGTCCCCGAGATTAAAGCGTAACGTACTCTTCAAAAAGGTAGGGATATCATAGCCGGAGGTCAGACTCTTTTTCCCATGTTGCTTCTCTCTCAGTATGATTACTCCATTGAACCTTGCACATAGGAATAGTCTTGCTACGGGTCTCTTTGGTATCTCTGCCCAGAATTCTGATAGGATCTTTATACTCAAGTGTATCTTGAATGTCAAGTGTACCAGTTGGGACTGCTTCATCGGGTACTCTTAAACATTTGCGTAGCTGGGATACATGAAATACGGGATGTACACCCGTCAATTCCTCAGGTAACTCAAGTTTGTAGGCGAGCTTTCCAATTCTCTTGCAAATCTTGTATGGGCCAACAAATCTAGGGGCAAGGTTGCCTTTCACATGGAATCTGATAGTTCCACGTAGCGGGGATACCTTGAGATAGACAAAATCTCCCAGATTGAACTCAAGTTCTCTTCTTCTTTTGTCAGCGTAGCTCTTGTATCGACTTTGGGCAATTCTCAAATTCTCCTTCACTTGAGCAACTCCTTCGGCATCTTGAATCTTAGCGGAGTCAAAGAACGATCTTTCTCCTGGTTGGGACCACATCAAAGGTGTCTTACAAGGTCTACCATACAGAGCTTCAAATGGCGAAATCTTGATACTGGCTTGGTAGCTGTTGTTGTAAGAGAACTCCGCATAGGGTAGGCATTTCTCCCAATCAAAGCCAAAATTCAGTACACTAGCGCGAAGCATGTCTTCTAAGATCTGATTTATCTGTTCTGTCTGTCCATCTGTCTGTGGGTGGTAAGCGGTACTAAAATCAAGTTTAGTTCCAATAGACTTGTGCAGAGCTTCCTAGAATCGGGGCACAAATTGAGGACCATGATCAGATACAATACTAGAGGGAGCTCCATGCAGTCTAAGAATATGCTCAACATATAGATCTGCTAATTTCTCGGCGTTGGTCTTGGTCTTTACTGGTACAAAGTGAGCAATCTTGGTCAAGCGATCAATAATCACCCAGATGGAATCATTGTCTTTCTGTGAACGAGGAAATCCAACTATGAAATCCATGGATATGTTCTCCTATTTCCACTCGGGTACGTCAAGAGGCTTTAGCAATCCTGCAGGCCTTTGATGTTCAGCCTTGACTCTGTTGCAGGTGTCACAACGTGCCACATGTCCTGCAATGTCTGTCTTTATGCCTTTCCACCAGAAGTGTTTCTTCAGGTCTTGGTACATCTTTGACCCTCCAGGGTGAATACAGTATTTGGAATCGTGAGCTTCTGACAGAATTTCCCCTCGTAGTACTGGGTCAGATGGAACGCAGATTCTGTTCTTGAACCAGATGGTTCCTTGTTCATCTTCTTGGTGGTTGGTCTTGTAGCCTAGTTTCATTAGACCACGGAGATACTCAATCTCTTCACAACTTTTTTGAGCTTGACGGATGCGATCTGTGAGATCATACTGTATGCGGAGCTCATTCAGCAAGCCATGCGGTAGTATCTCTAGTTGGAAATCATCAATCTCTCCCTTGAGCTCAGGTGGTACTGATTCAGTGATCAAAGTGTGATAGTAACTCTTGCGACTAAGAGCATCTGCGACTACATTAGCTTTTCCCGGATGATAGTGAATTTCCAAGTCATAGTCCTTGATAAACTCAAGCCATCGGTGTTGCCTCATATTCAAATCTTCTTGAGTGAAAAAGTACTTCAAGCTCTTGTGATCGGTGTAGATGTCACACTTGTTGCCTATCAAGTAGTGTCTCTAGATCTTCAAGGCATGCATAACTGCTGCTAACTCCAGATCATGGGTTGGGTAACAGTTCTCGTGTTCTTTCAACTGTCGAGAAGCATAAGCTATCACTCTTCCATCTTGCATCAGCACACAACCAAGTCCTTGATGAGATGCATCACAATAGACCACGAAATCTTTGCTGATATCAGGCAATGATAGCACAGGAGTTGTGGTAAGCTTTAGTTTTAGTTCCTGGAAGCTTTGCTCGCACGCGGGCGTCCATTCAAACTCCTTAGTCTTCCTCAGAAGGTTGGTCATTGGACGGGCTATCTTGGAGAAGTTCTCAATGAATCGGCGATAATATCTAGCTAATCCCAAGAAACTTCTGACTTCTGTCATATTGCGGGGCTGATCCCATTCTTTCACAGCTTCAATCTTGGCTGGATCAACTGCGACACCCTCAGCTGATAGTACGTGGCCTAAGAAGGCAACTTCCTATAGCCAAAACTCACATTTACTGAACTTTGCATATAGCTGATGTTGGGCTAGTTTCTCAAGCATGGTTCTCAGATGATGTTCATGTTCTTCAGCGGTGGTTGAATAGACAAGGATGTCATCAATGAATACCACCACGAACTTATCCAGTTCATCCATGAAAACTTTATTCATTATGTTCATGAAATATGTGGGAGCATTCATGAGTCCAAAGGACACCACAGTGAACTTAAACTGCCCATACCTAGTCATGAAAGCTGTCTTCGGGATGTTGCCCTCTCGAATCTTCATCTGATGATAGCCAGATCTGAGATCAATCTTGGAGAAATACTTGGCACCTCTAAGCTGATCAAGTAAATCATCAATCCTTGGAAGGGGGTACTTGTTCTTGATGGTAACTGCGTTCAAGTTCCGGTAATCAATGCACATTCTCATTGAGCCATCCTTCTTCTTGACAAATAGAATAGGGGATCCCTAGGGTGAAGCACTAGGCCTGATATACCCCTTCAAGATGAGCTCATCAAGCTATTTCTTGAGCTCAGTCAGTTCATCAACTGACATGCGATAGGGCCTCTTGGCAATGGGTCCCGTTCCTAGTAACAGATCAATGATGAACTCAACATCACGGTCTGGTGGCATACCCGGTAATTCTTTAGGGAATACATCGGGATAGTCTCTGACTACTAGCACATCATGAACTGTCTTCTCCTCTTTTTGTGATCCTGAACTTGCTTTAAGGGCACATAGGATAGAGGTGGACTTTCCAGACTGGGGTTCACATCTAACGACTTGGCCTGATGGGTGGGTCGCTTGGACATATCTAGGTGAACATGATATGATACCTCGGTGAATGGTTAACCAATCCATACCTAAGATGACATCTAGGTTAGTGGAAGGTAGCAGGGTTAGGTCGGCTCTAAAGATAAGACCCTCAATGGTAAGACTCACTCCATTACAGATGTGGGTGCACTTTAGGTCTCCTAAAGGTGAGCTGGTGATGATAGGCTCTTCCCGTGGGGTTACAGATAGGTCATGTTCTTGTGCAAACTTGGATGATATGTAAGAACAAGTTGCTCTAGAGTCAAATAGAACTGATGCAGTATTTCCATTAACTAAAAACATACTGTACACAATGTCAGGGGCAGCTTGTGCTTCCTCGGCGTCCAGATGGTTGAGACGTCCACGAGTAGCTGATCCCTTGAACTGAGACTTCTGTGCAGCTGAGTTCTGAGGGCACTCAGCGGCTTTGTGACCTGGTTGGCCACAAGCAAAGCAGGTGAAAGGTGTACCGCCTGTAGGGGTTGACACGGGTGCCTTCTAGTTCCCAGTGCTTGGTGCGGAGCGGTTCTGTGCTGGGCGTTCATTCACTGTGTGGGGACGGTTGAAACGGTCCTGACTGTTGCGGTCCTGAGCATAACGGTCTCGGCGATAATGATCCTGAGCAGGGCGGGAGTATTTGGCGGTGTAGCCTCCATTTCCCCTACTCGATCCAGGGTTGTCTTCCCTATTGTGGCAAGAGCATTCCCTAGATGGTGCATCTCTGCAGAACCTCTTGCGATCACAATCACAGAGAGACTCCTCAGGCTTACGCTTCCTCTCCCTATACTCTTCTCCAGCTTCAGCACGGTCCTTCTCAATCTAGATGCAGCGATCCACCAGAGCACGCAATGTGTTGCTCTCAATACCGCCAAACTTCAGCTTGATGTGCGGGTTAAGTCCCTTGCGGTAATAGTATAGCTTCTCCTTCTCAGAGTTCACAACATAGGAAGGTGCATAGCATAGAAGGTTAGTGAAACGGGTAGTGTACTCAGTCACCCTGTCCTTTCCCATCTTGATGTTGCGGAACTCCTCGGCTTTGGCCTCCATGATACCCTTGGGAATGAGGTACTCAGTGAATGCTTCGGCAAACTCATCCCACGAGATGTTGGTAGGGTCCTCATGGGAATCACTGAAACTGTCCCACCAGGCGCGTGCTACACCCGTGAGCTGGTGTGTGGCAGCTCCAACACACTCATCATCAGTGAAAGTAGTGAGGTCAAGCTTCTTCTCCATTTCCTTGAGCCAGTCATCGGCTACAAGCGGGTCAGGGTCAGTGCCATCATAGGTAGGTGGCCTTAGCTTCAGAAATCCCTCTAACTTCCTTTGGAAGTCGTTCTGCTGACCTCCTTGACGACGGTTTGCTCCTTCAACAAGAGCTGCAAGAAGCTGGGTCTGTTGTGCCATCACTTCTGCCAGGTTCGGCGGTGGTGGTGGAGGAATGTTCTCCTCAGGCGGCGGAGTATTCTCTAGGTGGAAAGGTATCCCTCCACATCCATGGCCACGGCCATGACCATTGTTGTTGCCACCACGTCCCCCATTGGGTTCAACTGGTTCAGGGGTGGGCGCACGTCCTCGGTTCATTAGGCGATTAGAACGGCGGTTCGGCATCTACAACACGGATAATAGAGAGTTTAGTGCTTGTGCCATAAGTGCTTATAATTCAATATGATTACATGATTTTGACGATTTAAAGAAAAACATTTATGCTATCCAACACTCATTACAAAAGGAGCAATAAGATTCATAAAGATGCAATAAGATCCGAAACATTCATTACATGGTTTTTATTACATAGCATCATCTCCAGTAGCTACACTTGAAGACGTGTGAGAATCGTTCTACTCATAGTGTCTCATAATACATCTCATAAGGGGTACATCATGGGGTACAACTTACGGAAGCTACTGACATGACTCATGACCACGCAGGGTCATCTACTCTAACTCATACACCGCAGCTAGGATACGACTGTTCTCGATCTCGATCTCCTCGTTAGACTTGTGAAGTCAGGACACGTACTTCAAAGCCTCAGTGAGCTCCTCAGTAGGCTTGGCTCCAGGTAGGGTAGGGCAGGCGTCTAGGTTGAGGCGAGTTGGGGCTAACTCAAACTCCTCTATCCTAGGCTTCGTCTTACTGCGAACCTCCTTGGGTAGCTGATCCCACATACCCTTCATCTCCCTGAGGCGCTTCCTGTCAAACTTCTACCAAGCCTACCATGTCCTCTCACACTTGTCCTGTAGGTACTCAGTCTGCCTGAGTGCCTTGATCAGGTGACCCTGGTTGCAAATGGCCTTCTTCCTGAACTCCTCTAGCTCCTGAGTCAGGGTCTTGTTCCAAGATTGGATCTTCAGCATATCAATCCCCTTGGATCTCTCTCTGTCTCCTCTGCGGTTGAACTCAGCCTTCTTGTCATCCAACTCACTCTACAACTCCAAGACCTTGCTGTCGAGGTAGCAGTTCCTATTGCCTAGGTCGGCTGCTTTGTCCTGTAAGTCAGCGACCTTGGCTCTGTGGTCCTTCTCATGACGGTTGAGCTCGTCCTGCAGCTTGGCAACTGTCTCCAGTAGACTAGCTCGCTCCTGTGCTCCCTGCGAGTCTTGCTCCTGGTACTCCCACCGGAGGGCCTGGTCCTGATGTCTCCTCTGCTCTAGCTGGGTCACGTACCTGTCCTTCTCCAGTAGGTGAATAGCTGAGACATGAAGGCATCTATCCTCCTCGGCAAGGATAACTCTACCTGCTGCGAAACTCTGCTCACTGGGGGTAAGGGTCGAGGGCCTAGGGAAGTAGATGGAACTCTGTCGTCTTCAGGTGCTCATAGTGGTCCCTCATCATTATGCGAAGTGCCTTGTGTGAGATAGCTCACAGTCCCTCCTCGACTGTGTCCTCTATAGTCAACTCGGTGAAAGCTGGGACAGAAGGTAAGGTAGTGCTAGCTGGGAACTCCACTGAGGTGACAATCGGTCCTTCGATTCCTCCTTCCTTAGCTGGCTTCCCGGTGCAGGTGACCTTGACAAGCTCATCGGGGACACCTAATGTGACAAGAACTCGGCAGAGGGTCTGTGCAAAACCCCCGAGCTCACGTAGGTCAAAGGTAAGCTTGGCGTGGTCCAGAGGTAGCGGTCCTAGTGGCGGCCAGTCGACGTTCGTTGCCATCTGCATGTTTCAAGGGGATAGGTGTTAGCAGGTCAATAATAGATAAGCCTTGCATAAGAGTAAGTGCAGGGTCGGTATATAACCAAAAGAAGGGCTGTTCACGTCCTATTCTATCGTCCATTTCTAAGGGTTTTGTCCTAAGGTCAAGTATGGCTCTGATACCAACTGAAATGACCCCAATTTCCATGAAGGGAAATCCACAGTGTCGAAGTGTAATACGATCGTTGTAGATCATATTACCCAAATTCCAGTCGAATATCACATCCATACAACGATAATATCAGAGTACAAATAGTGCAGAATTACATAATTTATTACATCGCCGCATTGGCGGAATCAAAAGTAGCATTCATTTAGAACAGCTTGAAGATAAGATCACCAAACTCGAGCGTAGGCACGAACCCTTCATCCATCAAACTCATCAGAGCTATACTCCTCAGCAGAACCTGTGTGCCAAAATTTATCAGTACGATTTGTACTGGCCTCTCCCAACCCTATGAGCATTGCTTTGTGGAAATTGGATGCAAGTTGGGTATAAGCAAAGTGAACCTATAAGGCTAGGGTTTCCTATGCATTAGCATATCAGTAAACAATAATATTTTGTCAAGTTTTAACACCATTCCCACACACATTCCACTCCATTCCCTTTTTCGAGCCAGGTTTCGATCCTGGGATCGACATACCACCTTCTCCATACCATCACCATACCATACCATCGCTCAGTCGATAGGCCAACTCCCTCTTGGCACTGTCTCAAGGCCCGTAGCCCCTGGCTACGACCGACACTCTCTCATGGGGGAAGAATAGAAGGACTCATCTCACTATCTAGTTTAAGCGAAACCTAGGAAAGGTCCATAGCCGACAAGTCGGCACATGTATCGATCGATCAACCATACACTCTATAGAGGTTTTACATAACCACAAGATCCGCCTTCCTCGCTGACCATCGTCAACTAGGCTGATTCCGGCCGCTTGCTAGCCTAGGATAATGCCACTCTACCATTCAACCCTGGTTCACCCCAAGTCAAGTCTGGGGTGGATGAAACTGTGAGTCATGAGCTGGGTCCACAAGGTCTCCATGAAGTCTCGGAAGGGTGTGGGGGGGAACCCTCCGTGCCCCATACCTTCTTACACTGTCCGCTATCAACCTAGCAGTAGTGGCAGTATCCTACCAAGTAGTCCAGCCATCCCGCACCATATAGGGTGAGTGGTACGTAAGGCTTCCCGGTGAATCTGAGTACTAGTAAGTCCTTAGGGGTGACCAAGCCAGAATGTCTCCATCAGGGTTTCCATTTACCGTGCCACCACAGCACCTCCATCCCAGGCTCCACCCGTCACGGGTTCACACCCAGGTCCACCTCATATACCATTTTACCCACCACAGGTATCCATTCCAGGGGTGCCTAGGTAGCACCCCATGGCAAGACTTGCCCTAGGCTCGTCGTATACTCCAACTTGGTCGACACAACCCTCACCCTCCACACACCCAAGTCACACACGCAGCACTCTCCCCATAGTCCAGGTAACACCAGGTTCCACCACGCACGTAGTATAAGCATAGTAGAAGTATAAGTAATGAAATATATAGCAGCAAGCGTGTGTCTAGCCTAATAGCAGGGTGTGCAGGGGTAAGGTTGCGTCAAGGTAAAGGCTTTCAAGCAAGCATACTACCATGCAAGTCCTAGCATAATATAATTGTAGCAGTAAAGTAAAGCGATAGCAGTTCTATATTAGCCATGCGTAATAGGTGCTACGAGATTGGGTGGGATGTGGCACCTTCAGTGTAGTCGTCTCTGTTCTCCTCACGGTACTCACGGTCCTCGTCCGTCCGGTTCTCCTCCGAGTCTGCAAACGACCGCATTATAGTCGCATTAGCGACGTCTATAGAATAGCACAAAGAAGCAATGAAAATTCAAAAGAATCAAATGCACTCAAACATGGGTCCATTGCGTAGAGCTTGATTTTAGATGAATTTTGGTCCTAGTTTCGTATTTTTCCGAGGTCGTATGAATTAGTTATGAATTTCTGAAGATTAAATCTATTTCTGAAAATGGAAAAAGGCTAAATTAATCCTGGGCTGACACGTGTCATGCTGTTGTTGGTCCACGTGGCTTGCTGACGTCAGCACCACGGTTCCGAGCTGACAGGTGGGGCCCAGCTAACGTCAGCATGACGTCAGCATGACATCAGCTACGTCGTCCACACCGACAGGTGGGGCCAAAGGCTATTTGGTCACTGACAGGTGGGTCCGGTCAAAGTCAACGTCGGTCAACGATGAGTCAATAGTCAACGGTCAACGGTCAACAGTCAAGGTCACTGTCATGTGGGCCTGGTCTGCTGACGTCAGCAGCTGATGTCAGCGTGACGTCAGCATGACATCACCTCGGCTGTGCTGGCTTCTAACATGTGGGTCCCACGTGATGTCATCATGACGTCAGCATCTGACGTGTGGGTCCAGGGTGTCCGTGTCACTGACAGGTGGGGCCAGGTCAACGGTCAGCGTTGACCAGTCAACAGTCAATACAGGCTGGGTCTGAACTGGGCCGGTTGGTCTCCGGGTTGGGCCGGGCTGGGCCGGGCTGGGCTGAACACGTGGCACGCTGTGATGCTACCACGTCACGGCCGTGGGCTCTTAGTGGGCTGTGGTCCATGGCTGCGGTCTACAGTGGACCAAGTGATGCTGGTCCATGGACCACAGACTGGTCTACGGTGGACCGAGTCCACCCGTCGCCTCCTAGGCATGGTCCAGGTACTCCGGGTGCACGCACAGGTGGCCGGCGAGGGGGGGGTGTTCCCCTATTTTTCCCGCGGTGGTGCTCCTGCCGGCGGCGATCTTGTTGTGAGCCCCCGTGGTGGCGCTAGTGTCCGATTGGTGTGGGGAAAAGCTTCCCCGGGCCACGGCGACTGCGTCTGCAGGGTCAAGGTGACGACTAGAGCTCCCCAAGGTGCTGGCCATGGCGAGCGGCGGCTCGGCAGTGCTTGCCGGTGGCGAGGTCGCGCATGCCGGCTCCCTGGTGGCTAGTGCTGGGCAGATGGGGCTTCTACGGTTTCGTGGGTGCACGATGAAGGCGTCCAGGGCTTAAGTGGGGCTTCGGTCTCCTAGGTGGCCGTTAGGGGCTCCAGCAGCCATGGTGACACGGTGCCGACGGCGATGCGCGCGCTGGTGCGCTACGGGCTCCGGTGGGGTGGTCACGGTGTGTTACTGACGTGTGTGAGGGTGCATGCGTTCCTAGTGGCTGAGGCAAGGCACTGGCCTACGCGCTCCAGGCGTGGAGCGCCATGGCCGACGATGAGGTCCGGCGGCAGAGAGAGACCGGAAGAGGGGAAAAAGCTCACCATGGGTGGCGTGGAAGACTAGATGGCGATGCCGTGTCAATTCGAGGCCGTGCAGCTCCGGTGTGGCCATGTAGTGCCGTGCCGAGCCACGTCGGTGACGAAGCGCCGGCATCGTCTTCGGCTCTGACGACCTCCCCCTCCGCGGCGGCTTCGGCGCTTTCTTCCTCTCCTTCCTTCCCCTTCTCCCTCCTCTCTCTTGGTTCCGGTGCGCAGCGTATGGCCACCAAATGGCGGCGGGTGATGGTCGATCGCTAGGGCTCTAGGGCTGGGGCTCTTATAGCCGGGGCTTCGAGCCCCACGGCGGACGGCTAAGGATTGCGCCGAGCGCATCGAGCAGCTTCGTGGGGCATGGGTGGTTGGCACGGAGTTGGCGTGGGCGCTGCGCCAAGGGGGGGCAAGGCCATGGCTCATGCGTGACCCCTTGGCCCGCTCTGCACTAGCTGTCGGCCTCCGGTCGGCTGACGGTTGGGCGCGGTGTGGGGAAGATGAGCAGGGGATGGCTGACGGGCGGGGTCCGCTGGCAGCGACTGCGGCAAAGGGAAGAGGGGCGCGCAGGTGAACAGCGCGTGGCTGACGCGCGGGCCCAAGTGGCAGCGGCAGCTGGCGGGGTTGGGCGCGCGGGCGGCCACGGTAGCCTAGGCCTGCTTGCTGGGCCTGCGTGCGCGTGCTGGGCTGGTTGGGCCGAGCGGCTGGCTGCGAGGCCCACTTCTTCTTTTCCTTTCTTTATTTTTCATATCTCTTCCATTTGTTTGAATTCAAATTTAGTTTAGAATTTGAATTCATAGCTGAGGTAACTTATTCATTGGAGTTTTAGGGAATTTTTATTTAATAATAATTTTATGGTTTATTACTTTAATGGAATTGTTAAGCATAACATAAAGCAAATGAAGATCCAAATCACAATTTAAGTCAACATGTATGCAACATCTATTTGTTAGAAATTAAATAATCATAATCAACATATGACATGCTATGCTTATGTGTCGACTTAGGTTGGGTTACTTCTAATGCAACTCCTAGGTTGGGTTTCAATACATGACACTCATCACTACATGGGAGTTTTTAAGAAAAAAATTTTGTAGTTGGTATTTTTAGGTGTATGGATTTTTGGGTTGTTATATGTACCGAGTCGTGCAGGACGACTGACCCGAGCTGGTCGGGTAGATCTGTTGTGGGTAGTGGTTACCTGCTCATTAGGCTGATTTTGAATCGAACTTACCAGAGCTAGGGTTTCAGTAAGCTTGATGCCGACCCGATCGATGGAGTCGAGCAGGTCGGTGTTGTCGATCTGCCTCCCTTTGTAGCGAGGAAGCGGACGACGGGTTGTCGGTGTGGACGGAGCTAGATCCACCGTGGTCGGAGCCATAGCCGATGCAGGTGAAGCTGTGGTCGACGCAGATTGAATCCGCGCCTCCTCCGTGGTCATGGCGATGAAGTTGTTGGAGCCAGTGGTCTAAGTGATCTGGCCGATGGTGAACGTGAGGCCGTTCGGCGTAGCCATGGAACCGGGGATGATGACCATCTTGTTCGTCTAGAGAGCCGTATGCACACCCCCTACCTAGCACGCCACTGTCGATGAAATATGGTCGGCAGTCTACCTAGGGGTATGCCCAAGGTAGTAGATTATCGGCAGACAAATGCGCAAGCTACAAACAAGATGGTGACGCAAGACAGACACGATGTTTTATCCAGGTTCGGCCGCCGTAAGGGCGTAATACCTACGTCATGCGTCTGATCGTATTGCTGTATGCCAATAAGAGATGTTTTGAGAGGGGTCCCCTGTCCGCCTTATATAGTCTGGGGAGTAGGGTTACAGATCTGGAAACTAATCCTAACCAGTTACAATTGTCATAGGTAGCCGGATAAGGATTCCTATTCTAACCGACCAGGATCTTGCTTGATCTGCAAGTCTGCCTTGATTCCTTGCGCGGGACTCCGAGCAGATTGGCCGGGCTGCGCGTCGTCTTCTAGTGGGCCAGACCCCGTGGTCCGGGCCGGCCCAAGCCTAGCCGTAAGGGTATAGGGGTTAATACCCCACACGAGCTAAACGAGCCAAGCTTGCAAGAAAAAAATATCATTTAAGGTTGTTAGATGCATGAATACTATAATATTTTATTATACTTGTATATATATTAGCGCATATTAATTTTTTTATTCAACTTAAGGTTGTTAGATGCATTTCTTTTGTATTATTATTATTCTCAAACTTTAGATAAATACAAATATTATATTTTGTGTATTTTTTTATACCTGGCTCGCGAGCTTAACGAGCCAACTCGAGCTTTTAACAAGCCGAGTCGAACCGGCTTTCTGACTCGTTAGGATAACAAGCCGAGCCGAGCTAGCTCGTTATCTTAACGAGCCAGAACAAGCCGAGCCGGCTCGTTACCCAGGCCTACTTGCATGTGTTCTTGCTCAGGTATTACCGTGCGCGTGTGGTAACCATCGTAGGTGACACCATCAGATATGAAGCCTCTCTGTGTCGATGCGAGTGTCCCCGCATGGAGCCATATAAGCCTCGCATTGAGCTCCCTGCTCCCCGATCGAGAGAATTCCAGTGAATAACGCCTCCAGCTCCAGTAATCTCACTTGCTAATCTATTACACCTAAAAAAATTACTGATGTTATCGTCGGACGAAGTCAAACGCTCTTTCCAGCTTATCCGGCTCCGGTACGTGAACTGAACGTCGCCATGCATGTACGCCAGCTAATCTGGTTCCGGTACGTGAACGTACATGAACCCACTTCCGTGTCGTCACGTACGCCCGCGTGTCGGATTAATTAATCGCTCTGCCCTCCAGCCGCGTGGACCCCCCAGCTCTTAATGTCCGGCTAATCAATCACGAGTGTAAGAGAGTCCCGAGTCCGGTACGTAATGCCTGGCTAACCAATCACGTTGCACACTTCGGCGTCGCCTATTGTCATCGTAATCCCCTTGCTCCCTTCGACGCCAGGTCGGTTCCAATGTTAAGTCCGACAGCCACCTCACCTATTATCTTTTACACCTGAAAAATATTCAATGTCACCGTCGGATCAGCTAGGCGCCGCTACAGCCTGCGTCGGCGGCGGCGGACACCTTCGACCTGCTGCCGTACGTGCCCGGCGTATGCGGACCCCGAGCACGCGGTCTTGCTATGGACGCGGACGACACGATGCTGCAGTACATGCTGGCGGCGGCGGCGGCGCTCGCCATGCTCTGCGACGTACTAGCCTTGTGCTCAGCTTCGCCCCGCGCGCCCTAGCTGCTGCCACCAGAGGGCACCTGGCAACGCTCGCCCCGCCCGTGCACGTGTGCCCACGCGTCTGCGGCTCTGCGACCCGCTCGATTCATGCGCATGCGGCCGCGCGTCTACAACCCGTTCGCCCTCGTGCGAGAGTATGAACCAAGGAACAATGTGCCATGGCCCATGGGCCGAACGGACAAACCTCCTACCCGCACGTAACAGACGACTCCGTAGCGTAGTGATTCACATGATGTCTGCATGTCCCCTATAAAAGGCTAATGCCCGCACGTAACAACTTGTACCATTAGTCTACCATGTCCACATAGAAAAAGGAAAACCGGGATAAATTTAGAAATAGTTTAGGGTTCTAATGCAAAACTGTTTATTAGATTTTTATTAATTCTTGAAAATGTATAATAATAAAACACAAATGATAATTGAAAAATGAAACAAATTTTGTTAGGTTTCGATAAACCAGATCTACACGATATATGTCATAAAGATAATGAAACATGCTTTATGTAATCAAATTTATATATTTCTTCATATGTTCGTCTAAACCACAAGCCATGTGCATCGTCGTAGACATGGACAAAAAATTGTTAATATGTTTATCTAAACCATAAGACACGTACATCGTTGTACAAATGAATACAAATTCGTTGCCCCGTGCAACACACGGGCATATATCTAATCAAACAAAAGAAAACACACGATCGTGGAACATTTCATTTCATCAAACACTTAGCGGGCAGTGAGCCAGCACTCACCGTGGGGGTGGGAAAGCAGTTGTCTGCGCGCTCCTGAAGGTCACGGCGGTGCTCCGATGTGGGGCGGTGGACGACGTGGGGAGTGCTCCGGCATGGGGCGGTGCACGGGCATCGACGTCGAAGAAGAGGAGCACGTGGCTGGGAACGGCGATGCGGGGGCCGGTGGACGGGTGCTCCGACGTGGGGCGGTGCACGGGCGTCGGTGTCGAAGAAGAGGAGCACGAGGCTGGGAACAGCGGCGCGGGGTCCGGTGGACGGGTGCTCCGGCGTGGGGCGGTGCACGGGCGTCGGCGTCGAAGAAGAGGAGCGCGGGGAACGATTGGTGCGGGGTTGAAATTTGGATAATTTCAACCCGCGGTGGCCTTTTATACCAGACCTCATCACTGCCGGTTGTAAGTAGGAACCAACAGTGATGGGGGTACATCACTACCGGGTCATTCTTTAAACCGGCAGTGATTTCCATGTCGCAGTTACAACATAAGTAACTTATCTTTTCCACTTCTTTCGAATACCTCCTACTGGCTCAACGGTTAAGACCCCGCAACTTAGCCCCCGATACCCGTGTTCGAATCCTGGGCGGCCCAATTTTTTTGGTTTAATTTTATAATTTATTAAGCGGTCTAAAGGTCAAAAAGATAAAATAAATGTGTTGCATCCCTAAATCGAACCGAAGCCTACAAGTTCCAGAGCAGCGGACAAACCATTGAGCTATCACCTGATTTCAGAAAGTTTGAAGAAATTTATTCCTTTGAGTGATTATCTGTCCCTGCTTTGCGCATAGGCCTTCAACTTCCCAGCCACGCTGGTCGCACGGTTCCCATGAAGAGCCATTGTTTTCCCAGTCCTTGGACTGGTTGCGGCCCTTCAGTTCCCCACGAAGAGACACCGCATTTACCTAGGAGTCCATCGGCTGCTCGTGTCGCCGGTTCCCAACGCAGGCGCGCTCCGTCTTCCCAACGCAGGCGCAATGGCCCGTTCAATGGCGGTTCTCAACGCAGGCGCGCTTTGTCTTCCGAGGGGTGCGAGTTATTGCATCGTGATCAGTTCCACCCACCAACACGCCTATATAAGCCAGGCCCCCATGCACAGTCGGCCGCCATTGCACCACCGTGCATCAAGAAAGCGAAGTACCCTTCCACGCACACCTCACCCCGGCCCTCGACCCACCGCCACAATGCCTCGCCGCTTGAAGACAATATGGGCGATGCTGAACCCGTCGTCCTCACGTCGCCCCCCAATGCCTCCACCGACGCCGTCATCGTCGTCCGAATCGGACCTCGAGGTGAACCTCGAGGACGATCCGAACCGTGAGACCGCATCGGAGGAGGAACCAGAACCTCTTCCGGTGGATGAGGTCATCTTCAACTCGTTGGAGACGGTTAGGAAGGAGGAGGACCGGCACCTCCGCGCCATCACATAGAAGGAGACCGACGACTGCATCCTGAAGCGCGTCGTCGAGATCTCCAAGGAGGAGGAGCACCGCCGCGAGGAGGAGCGCCGTCGCCGCTAGGAGGAGGAGACCGAGCGGCGTCATCTCGCGATGGATGCAGAACGGCGTCGGTGCAGGGCTGAGTGAAAGAAGCGCGAAGAGGAGCACCAGTAGCAGGGGACGACGCATGCGGCAGCACCAGCAGTAATTAGTAGCACTAGTGATTAATCGATGTCTTAGGTCGATGTAATAATTTACCGGTGCTGAAAAAAACCGTGTTGTCGAATCCTTTATTTGATCATCATCACCTTGCATGACCTCGTTTTATTTGCTTACCTATTGGATGTTGCATTCTATGACCTTGTTTTGCTTACATCGTCCCTTGAATTGTATGTGGCGATGCATCTTGGTCGTTGTTTCGTTGTCACGAAGACCGTAGTATATGATATGCTATGTACCGGAGATCGAGGGGGCCAACAGTACTGTTGCTCTTCTAGACATCACTGCCGGGCCATTCTTTAAACCGGTAGTGATTTTCGTGTAGCGGTTACAACATAAGTAACTTATGTTTTCCACTTCTTTCGAATACCTCCTACTGGCTCAACGGTTAAGACCCCGTAACTTCGCCCCTGATACCCGTGTTCGAATCCCGAGCGGCCCAATTTTTTTGGTTGAATTTTATAATTTATTAAGCGGTCTAAATGTCAAAAAGATAAAATAAATAAACCTTAGCACACATCCTATACTAGCGCAGCGGTTAAGTGTCTGAACTCTGTAGCCCGAGACCCGAACTCAAACCCGAGGGCTGGCACATTTATTTTTTAAATTTTTATATATCACTGTCGGTTTTCAAAATAATCCGACAGTGATAACAAGCATCACTGTCGGTTTCTTCTCATCACTGCCGGTTTTTTTAAACCGACAATGATGTTTATATATATTAAAAAATTCTTTTATAAACTGAATAAATTGAAGCATATGTATTCCTATGTCGAAATGGCTTGAAATTTTTTTGGCAAGCGTGTACACCCAAATTAAGATCCCACACATAGGATCTTAGGTTTTTCTAATCGTTTTTTATTAATTATATTTTTCTGTGTGCCAAATAAGACAAAAGAGGGTGAATTTCATCTTGGACCCAATAGATTTTTTCATCCACCTCCACAAAATTCTTATCCCTAGGGCATATTAGAGCATGTGTAAAAGTTTGGCACCATTTCGGATCTTTTCGTGGGTAGACTCATTTCAACATATAATTAAACGGTGTCGTCGCGCGAAAATTCAATTAAACCTCAGAAAGTAGCAAACCATCTCTAGAAAATCCCAAACTTGGTGTTTCCTTCAAACGTGGCACGTGCAAGCCTAAAAAAAGTTTGAGACCAATACAACACCGGAATGCCTATGAACCACAGAAACCTTGATAACCTATGTGTATAGTCATGGTTCGATAAAAGGCACATGTACCTCTGTGAAGCATGTATAATCTGCCTATGTCGAAATGACTTGGAATTTTTTAGCAAGCATGTACACCCAAATTAAGACCCCACACAGGATCTTAGGTTTTTCTGTTCATTTTTTTATTTATTATATTTTTCTCTGTGCCAAATGAGACAAAATAAGGTGAATTTCATCTTGGACCCAATAGATTTTTTCATTCGCCTCCACAAAATTCTTATCCCTAGGGCACATTAGAGCATGTGTAAAAGTTTGACACCATTCCGGATCTTTTCATGGGTAGACTCAGTTCAACCTATAATTAAACGGTGTCATCGCGTAGAAATTCAATTAAACCTCAGAAAGTAGCAAACCATCTCCGAAAAATCCCAAACTTGGTGTTTCCTTCACACGTGGTACGTGCAAGCCTAAGAAAAAGTTTGATACAAATACGACACCGAAATGCCTATGAACCATAGAAACCTTGATAACCTATGTGTATAGTCATGGTTCGATGAAAGGGAACATATACCTCTGTGAAGCATGTATACTCCGCCTATGTCGAAATGGCTTGAAATTTTTTTAGCAAGCATATACACCCAAATTAAGACCCCACACAAGATCTTAGGTTTTTTTGTTTATTTTTTTATTTATTATATTTTTCTCTGTGCCAAATGAGATAAAAGAGGGTGAATTTCATCTTGGACTCAATAGATTTTTTCATCCACCTTCACAAAATGCTTATCCCTAGGGTACATTAGAGCCTGTGTAAAAGTTTGGCATCATTCTGGATCTTTTCGTGAGTAGACTCAGCTCAACCTATAATTAAACGGTGTCGTCGTGCGAAAATTCAATTAAACCTCAGAAAGTAGCAAACCATCTCTGGAAAATCCCAAACTTGGTGTTTCCTTCACACGTGGTATGTGCAAGCCTGAGAATAATTTTGAGACAAATACGACACCATAATGTTACATGAATTACATGCATAACAATAATTAAACACACAAAGCCGTACATATTAAAATTAGAACCCGATTAAACTACGACCTTAAAAACCTAGCTAAATAAACATTAATTACTATCGAAATCACTACCGGGATCGATCGGGCCACGCACACTAACATGCCTCTATAGCCATATATGGTAATTGATGTCACGGATCATATATCCGCTTGTATCGATGAAGTTCAGTGCCCGTATGAGTGCACTCTCTCATGCCTCATAGTACCGAAAGAATGGTCGGCCATAGATGTAACCTATTGAACGACCACTGCCCCTGTTAGTAATCCTTATGCAGTACTGGCGTCTAAAACATCCTCAATTTTCCTCGAAGGGAAAATCCACAGAATGAATTTTAATATGATAAAACCAAGAACTGATTCCATCATATTATCATATTTCAGTCGATGTCATAGTCATACATCGTAAGATTTCAAGAATACAAGATATTACATCACTAGGAAACACACCTATTATAGAGTTAATCTAGCGGAAGACTGTCGAGTGAAGGCTCCTCCATCATGGGCATCATCAGAGTTGGTGTAGTGCAGCATAGATTCCATCTCCGAACCAAACTTGAGCATAGGCACGAGACCTCATAATCCTTCTAAAGTCAACACCTCTTAGAAGCAGGAAATCTGCACATCGCCAGATGTGTGCATGCCATAGTCAGCACCGATGAGCTTTAGTGGAAAAGATAAAAGTAAAACAAGGGATCTGGTGATCCTAATATTTAGCTGTGGTTTGCATCCTTAGCGCATGAGAAGTAAATAAACTACAATATATTATAGATATCTAGTTTTGACACATTCCCATCCAGCCACACCCACATCCATCCATATCCATCCACTAGCCCATCCATCTCCACCATCACTACATCTCATCTTACACACTTAGGTCGACAGGCCGACTCCCTCTCGGCACTTGTCTCAACGGCCCGCAGCCCCAAGGCTCACGACCGGGTAATACCCCAAACCCTGGAGGGAGGAAAGAAGGACTCATCTCCTATTTAGTTTAAGCGAAACCTAGGAAAGGTCCATAGCTGACAAGTCAGCATATGTATCGATCGATCAACCATACACTCTGCAGAGGTTTCACATACCCACAAGATAGCCATCCTCGATGGTGCCCCGTCTAGGCAGATTCCGGCCGTTTGCTTGCCTAGAACGATGCCACCCTACCTCTCAGCCCTGGAACATCCCAAGTCTAGTCTGGGATAGATGATACTGTGAGTCATAGACAGAGCCAGGGCCCTCCGGATGTCAAGAGCCAGGTCCACAAGGCCTCCTGAAGTCTCGGAAGGGTGTGGGGGAAACCGTGCCCCGTACCTTCTTGCACATGTTCGCCTAGCAGTAGTGGCATTGTTCTACCAAGTAGTCCGACCGTCCCGCACCATATAGGGCAAGTGGGATGTAAAGGATTCCCGGTGAGTCTGAGTACTAGTAAGTCCTTAGGGATTGACCAAGCCAGAATGTCTTCATCAGGGTTTCCATTTTACGTGCCACCACAGCACCTCTACCCCGGACTCCACCTCTCCGAGGTTCACACCCAAGGACACCTCCAATTACCATTTACCCGCCATAGGTATTCCATATCCAAGTGCCCAGGTAGCACCACATAGCAAGACTCGCCCCAGGCTCGTTGTTATTCCAGCTCGGTCAACACAACCCTCACTCACCACGCACCCAAGGCACACACGTAGCACGCTCATACACCACCGAGTCCGGCTTCCCAAGCCAAACCATTACCAGGGGTTCACCACTAGCATCACATCCCCGATATAATGTGAAGTGGAGTTAATAATAAGTATAGTGGTGTAATATGCAAGCAAGCAGGCAAGTTAGCATGTATAAGTGAGCGAATGCGCAAAGTAGGGTGTCGTGGTAGAGTGGGTTGCATCGGGGTGATAATGGCTCAGGTAGTAGCATGCATCAATATACTAGCAAATGATTAAATATAAAGCACTAGCAGTTCTAGATATTATGCAATGTCTAAAAGGATTCTCTAAAAGAGGGTGCTACCATGACACCTACGATGTCGAGGTAGTAGTGGTACAAATCTTCGTTAGTCGGTGTAGTCGATCAGCAAGGTCTCCTCCTCCCAGGGTCCTTTCGTCGATCACGTTCTCCTCCTCCATTGGGTTCTGATCCAACGTTGTCCTTGAGGCGATCACCTCCCAAAACACACTCAAGGAAAGAGAACAAACAATATTCCAACAAGACCTAGAAGGGACACAAAGAGGAAATGACTTGGCCCTCTCGGCTGATGTTCGATCCCTGGGCCAAAGAAACAGTAGTGGTTGTTCACTAAGCGCGAGCTTTAAGTCAAGGCCTAGCCTGTACTTCCTGGGCCAACTGTGGTCGACCTGTACGGCTTCAAGATAAATAGCCAAGACCTCAGCTTATCCTAAGCAAACACCATGGCTCACGGTCTTTCGATCCGGGCGTCATAGGGATTGACGTGAATCAAACGGTGCGGCTATAAAATTCTGGTACCTCTCAATCTGTACGCCATGGTAATTGACGAGGACCAAGAAAGGGTGGAGCAAGAGAGAAAGACATGGCAAGGGTCTACTCCTTCCAATACACACGCCATGGCAAGGGACGAGGTATTGGAAAGGAGCGACACACAAAAGGACGCGAGTGCCCAATCCACTTGTAGGGTACCAGGACCTAGGTGCACTAGAATGCACTAAGACATCCTAGGGTTCTTAGCGGTGTGGTTGTCACCGCGAGAACCACTGAAATGCTACGGTCCAATTAGGTACAAACATACAAGGGCTTAAGCATGAAAGAATCAAAAGAGAAGAACACGAGATTCACCTTCCTTTGATCCACTCGCCATAGAAGCCGACGAGGATCAAAGGGATGGAATCAAGATTGCAATAAACACCAAACAAGCAAGGGGCTCAATCTACATCTCACTAGATCAACGAGGATTGAGAACCAAAGAGAGAAGAATGGAATCCGATCTCTTTTGACCAACTCGTCATGGAACGGACGAAGGTCGGAAGAACAGAGATACAGTCCCACAATCCAAACCAACTCATAGGGCATCACGACCATGCAACTAAATGGCACAAGGCTATTCGCTTGGTTCGCAGCAGTGCGGTTGTCACCGCTTAGATCTAAAGGAATGCTATGGTCAAGGTGGTGCAATCATATAAGGTGGCCAGGATAAACACAGGCGAGAAGAGGTAGAGCCCGATGGTCATGGCGAGGGGACTCACGGCCATGAGCTTAACCTACACGAGTTGGCATCCATCTTCTACAATCATCATATCCTGACTCATCCACTAAGTTAGGCCACAAAGGGCTCATTGTGTGCGGGTGATATCCGCACCAATGTTCAGTCCACAATGGCCAGGTCCTAGGGCTGAATCGGATTACTAATAATTGTAGTACGTCGGAGACAACTAAAAGCAAGGGAGTGAGTTATGCTCGCCATTACGGACATGGTGGGGCAAACCCATGACCAAAATGGTCGAACGAGGTACGATCTCTCAACCGGCTTGAAGGCACGGTCCTCAGACAATTAAACTCCAATACACAAGATACAAAGTCGCAAACACAAAGACGAATGGAGTAGCATATTTCCATAGCGAGGGGGATAGGTAGACTTGCACAAGGGCATTGTGTAGATAGATATAGATAGATCAAGATCATGTATTGTAAGTGGACGAACGAGTATAAGAATGAGCAGGAAGGGGCTTTCATCGGTGTCGGGAATGGCGTTCGACTAGGATTCGACTTCATGGCAAAGATGTGGAGGGCCATAGGCTGTTGTAACTTGTCTCGGAGGGTTGTGGCTTCTTCTGGCCAGCTGTGGATTGCTACGGCTCGCTGTGGCTGGCTGCGGCTAGCTACAAGTGGCTATGGTTGGCCAAGGCTAGCTATGGCTGCCTTTGGCTAGCTGTGGCCAGCTACAGCTAGTTGTGGCTGGCTACATCTTGCTATAGTTGGCCAGATGCGGCTGTGGCTAGCCAAGACATGGCTAAGGCTTGGTCGAATGATGGCTGTTGTTCACGGACTTAGCTCCAGTGGCTATGGCGTTGGCTTGCACACGCGGCTCAATGTAGGACTACGCATGGGCATGCGAACGGCCACGGCGGTGTGGTCCCGAGGCTCACGCGACGTCATGTGGAGGCACGGTGGTGCGTCACCACATGCAAGTGGGCGTGCATAAGTCCACGGCTCATGGCGTGCGTCCACGAACGATGGGGCGAAGCAAGGTTGGAGCTCTTGGGATGGTGTGTGTGCGAGCATGAATGGCAGTGGTCGATTGTAGTGGCGGCAAGGCACATGCCAAGACACTGTGGTGCTTGCGTGTGAGTGCACACGTGCCCATGTGGCGAGCGGTCATAAAAGGCTCTGTCTTGGTCTTCGTCTGGCAAGGTGAGGGCAAGTGTCCATGGCTACGAGGCTCTAGGTCCGTGTGTGATCGGGGAACTTGGCGGCATCGACGTTCTTTACAGGGTGAAGGTGTCCAAGTGTGCAAACAGATGGTGAGTCAGATCCTTGTGGAGGCTTGGGCACGTGAGGTTCCATGAGCGCGGTGTGGCTGTCAGCTGTTGCACAGGGGCATCGAGACGACAGCCAAGGGCCATGAACATCGAGGCCACTGGCAAGGCTGTGGCTTGGCTTGGCTTGGGCAACCAGAACAGAGAAGATTGGTACGTGCGTGCTCGTGCAGGTGTCGTGTAGTGGCTTGCTGGGGCACGCCGTGCGGCAGATCGTGGTTGTGGGCACTAGTGGCTAGCATGCGGCTATCCAGGGAAAAACTCTACAGCCTTCCTTCAGGTCACGAGGTGGCCGGAGTCCGACGAAACAATGCCGGCACGGTGGTGCTCCGCGAGCGGTCATGCCGACGAGGCGGGCATGGGCTTATGCTAGCTCTACTGGTCCTCAGTGGCCAGAACGTGGCTGATCCACGGTGGAATCTAGCCATGGCGAGCATGGTGGTCGTGTCTGGGCGGCGTTGGCATTCCTGAGCACCAGTGGCTCGGCAAGGCCACGCTTGGGCTGTGTGCATGCGTGCATGTGTTCGTTGGTCCAAGGGCCGGCCTTGTGCTAACTCTACTGGTTCTAGGAGGTCAGAACAAGGTGGTGTCATGGGAACATGGTGGCACTCCGGTGGTGCACGGGCAGACACGGTCAGCGGCTCGAAGGCCGGTCAGGCAGGCATTAAGACATCAGACAAAAGGTGGGGTTTGGGGAACCAGTGCTCACTGTTGGGCTCATGGTGGTTAGGGTAGCGGCGCGGTGGCAGGTCAAGGCTGCGACATGTTGTTGCGGTGCCATGTAGACGGTCAAAGTGCCGGGGCCGCGGAGGCAGGGCACGGCGAGGTCAACGGGCTCCAGCGAGGCGTCCACGTCGTAGACGATGTCGCGACCATGCTAGAGACGGAGTCGTAGGTGTGACATCGAGGTGGTGGCGTTCTAGCTCGGAGTAGAGGATGACGACACAGAGGGCGACGCCATGGTGTCGGGGCGCTGCACGGCGTGGTGGTTGGGCGTGGCACGGCATCGAGGCTAGGCGCGACGTCGTGGCAACAATGGAGCAGGGGCGTCGGTCGACGGAGGTAGTCCGTGGTATGGCTAGTGGCGCGTGGCACGACGGAAGGAGGTGGTGGGGATGCGTCATGGTGAGGTCAGCGTGGTGGATGCTGTAGTTGGAGAAGGAGCTCACGGACGTAGTGGAGGTTGAGCTCAGCGCTGGCGACTGTGGCTAAGAGCTGGTGGGCAGCACAATGGGTGCCGGTGGCGTGGCCCTTTGCCATGGATGAGCAGAGAAGAGGGAGAGAGAGAGGTGGCGGCAGCGGCTATAGGGAGTCCGAGAGAGGCGCCGGCTGCTGTGGCTTTTATAGCGCGAGGGTTAGGGCTTCCAGGGGGTGCCGATGATCCTTAGCGTCCGTGCACACATAGGGACACATGGCGCGCATCAAGCAGCGCGGAAGCCGGGACGTTGTCAGGACTCGCGCATAGAAGCGAGCGTTGCGAGCGGCGGTGGCAGGGTATGGGAGTTGGGTGCTGCCCTAGGGTTTAGGAGGCTGGGGCATCGGTCGCAGGCCAAGCCAGGGCGAGGTGGGCACGAGCGGGCTGGGCCGGTCAGGCGTGAGCAAGCCAAACTGCTGAGCTGGTTGGGCCGGTTTGGCTTTCTTATTTTCCTTTCCCCTTTTCTAATTCCTTATCTATTTATTCCTCTATTATATTTACTTCCAAAAGCTCCTAAATTGGTATACACGTGTTGCCAACATGTACAGCTCCTAGTGGGGTCCTCTAGGGGTTATCTACGCGTTTAGGGTTAAGTCCACGGCAATAATAGTGTCGGGTTATGGTTGTTTAATGAGAAGAATTCAAGACAGAGGTTCAAGGGAGTCCGACGGAAGAAATTCCGAAGGAGAAGACATCTCAATGATTGAGATGGAATCAGTGGGAATAAAAGAAAGTGCTACGGATCTGTGCACTCCGACACAAAACCCTAACTCGACCAAGAAACTCCGACAAGCTCCTACAAGCAATACTATATGTATGCAACAATTTATTTATAAATTGTTCTTTGTTTGACCTAGCATCTACATGCTTCACACAATGCAGGAAAAATTTTAAAAAGTTCGTATTTTTGGCTTCTCCAAAAACTCGGGTTGTTACAGTCCACCCCCCTTATAGGAATCTCGTCCTCGAGATTTAGGGGTTAGTGTCACTAGAGAAGAGGGGTCCTCGTTGTCAAGTCATATGCACCAATGCATTTGTTTCGTAGTTGGAGTTTTGAATAGGAGCTTTTGGAAAGAGTTGTTTGCATATGGCTTTTAAATGGAGAAACTTTATTTTATAAATGAGGAAGAGATGTTTTAAAGGATCAAATCAGGGTTTGTCACAATTTTAATTTTTGCAACGAGTCCTTTATGAAAATTTGAGAAAGGCTCTTTTTAAGTGGGTTTTAAATTGGTGGTGAAAACTTTTGAAACATTGTTCCAAATCATTTGTTTCATAAATTTCGTAAGCAAGAAGGGTACAACCTTAAGAATTTTGAAATCATTATGAAAATGCCTTTTTAAAGTAGGTTGTGCCCCATTTTGGTTTTAAGAATCAAGGGTTTCGAAAATAATTGGAAATTGTGTTCTCATTTTGAAAAGTAACGCTTTTATAGATATTTTATTTAGTAATTCATCTGTAGATTGATTTAATGGTAGGTTTTATTTGTACGAACTTCTGATATTAAGAATAGAGTCAAGATCTTTGATTTGGAATCAAATAAATACAAGCTTTTTAAAGGTATGGTGTAAAACAAAACTTTTGTCTTTCAAAAACGAGTTCACAGCACTTTTGAAACAAGGTTGGTTTTCAATTTGCTTTCCTTAAAGCTTTTGAAATTTAAGGTAGGTTTGGAAAGAGTCAAAATCACTTTCTTTTGGTAGCTTTAGAGGGTTTTAAAATAGTTTTCATTTAAGATGGAGTTGCTTTTGCAAACGGGAGAAGTTTTCAACAAATGAGAGAAAGCATTTTGAACATGCTTGGTTGAAAATTGAAGTCGATTTTGAAATGGACGAGTAAAAATATGATGTTTCGGCTTAATATGTCCAACCGGTGGTCAGAATCACTTGTCTAGTTATATTACGGCCTTGATTTTTGCCTGGAGTCACATGTAGATAAAATACTTTTATAGTCTTCACTCAAGTAATATAGACACAAGAAGCATAAGAAGCAAAAAGATCCAGGCACTCAAGCAGCATTACAACTCCTGTATGTATAGTGTTGACTTAAGGAGACTCCTAAGCCTTTGAGTCTCACACATCTATCGATCTTGCGGGGGCAATGACGAGGGAAGCATTTCCTAGTGGTCAACTTTGTCAAGGCGGGGACAGTCAGTTAGTGATAGAATTCAAGGTAAAGACGGGGAATCAAGTGTTAGTAACTATGACTCAAGGTAGAGACGGGGAATCAAGTGTTAGTAGCTATGACTCCACTATAGATAGAATGTTTGGCTTCTAAACTAGTGTTTGGTACTAAAGGTCTAGTCCTAAGGTCAAGTATGGCTCTGATACCAACTGAAACATCCTCAATTTTCCTCGAAGGGAAAATCCACAGAATGAATTTTAATATGATAAAGCCAAGAACTGATTCCATCATATTATCATATTTCAGTCGATGTCACAGTCATACATCGTAAGATTTCAAGAATACAAGATATTACATCACTGGGAAACACACCTATTACAGAGTTAATCTAGCGGAAGACTGTCGAGTGAAGGCTCCTCCTTCACGGGCATCATCAGAGTTGGCGTAGTGTAGTGTAGATTCCATCTCCGAACCAAACTTGAGCATAGGCATGAGACCTCCTAATCCTTCTAAAGTCAACACCTCTGAGAAGTAGGAAATCTACACACCGCCAGATGTGTGTAGGCCATGGTCAGCACCGATGAGCTTTAGTGGAAAAGATAAAAGTAAAACAAGGGATCTGGCGATCCTAATATTTAGCTGTGGTTTGCATCCTTAGCGCATGAGAAGTAAATAAACTACATTATGTTAAAGATATCTAGTTTTGACACATTCCCATCCACCCACACCCACATCCATCCATATCCATCCACTAGCCCATCCATCTCCACCATCACCACATCTCATCTTACACACTCAGGTCGATAGGCCAACTCCCTCTCGGCACTTGTCTCAATAGCCCGTAGCCCCAAGGCTCACGACCGGGTAATACCCCAAACCCTGGAGGGAGGAAAGAAGGACTCATCTCCTATCTAGTTTAAGCGAAACCCAGGAAAGGTCCATAGCCAACAAGTCGGCATATGTATTGATCGATCAACCATACACTCTGTAGAGGTTTCACATACCCACAAGATAGGCATCCTCGATGATGCCCCGTCTAGGCAGATTCCGGCCGCTTGGTTGCCTAGAACGATGCCACCCTACCTCTCAGCCCTGGAACATCCCAAGTCTAGTCTAGGATGGCTAATACTGTGAGTCATAGACAGAGCCGGGGCCCTCCGGATGTCAAGAGCCAGGTCCACAAGGCCTCCTGAAGTCTTGGAAGGGTGTGGGGGAAACCGTGCGCCCCGTACCTCCTTGCACACGTTCGCCTAGCAGTAGTGGCATTGTTCTACCAAGTAGTCCGACCATCCCGAACCATATAGGGCGAGTGGGATGTAAAGGATTCCCGGTGAGTCTGAGTACTAGTAAGTCCTTAGGGATTGACCAAGCCAGAATGTCTTCATCAGGGTTTCCATTTTACATGCCACCACAACACCTCTACCTCGGGCTCCACCTCTCCGAGGTTCACACCCAAGGACACCTCCAATTACCATTTACCCACCATAGGTATTCCATATCCAAGTGCCCAGGTAGCACTACATAGCAAGACTCAGCCCAGGCTCGTCGTTATTCTAGCTCGATCGACACAACCCTCACTCTCCATGCACCCAAGGAACACACGCAACACGCTCATACACCACTGAGTCCGGCTTCCCAAGCCAAACCATTACCAGGGGTTCACCACCAGCATCACATCCCCGATATAATGCGAAGTGGAGTTAATAATAAGTATAGTGGTGTAATATGCAAGCAAGCAGGCAAGTCAGCATGTATAAGTGAGCGAATGAACAAAGCAGGGTGTCGTGGTAGAGTGGGTTGCATCAGGGTGATAATGGCTCAGGTAGTAGCATGCATCAATATACTAGCAAATGATTAAATATAAAGCGCTAGCAGTTCTAGATATTATGCAATGTCTAATAGGATTCTCAAAAAGAGGGTGTTGCCATGACACCTACGATGTCGAGGTAGTAGTGGTACAAATCTTCGTTAGTCGGTGTAGTCGATCAGCAAGGTCTCCTCCTGCTAGGGTCCTTTCGTCGATCATGTTCTCCTCCTCCATCGGGTTCTGATCCAACGTTGTCCTTGAGGCGATCACCTCCCAAAACACACTCAAGGCAAGAGAACAAACAATATTCCAACAAGACCTAGAAGGGACACAAAGAGGAAATGACTTGGCCCTCTTGGCTGATGTCCGATCCCTGGGCCAAAGAAACAGGAGTGGTTGTTCACTAAGCGCGAGCTTTAAGTCAAGGCCTAGCCTATACTTCCCAGGCCAACTGTGGTCGACCTATACGGCTTCAAGATAAATAGCCAAGACCTCAGCTTATCCTAAGCAAACACCACGGCTCATGGTCTTTCGATCCGGGCATCATAGGGATTGACGTGAATCGAACGGTGCGGCTATACAATTCCGGTCTCTCTCAATCCGTATGCCATGGTAATTGATGAGGACCAAGAAAGGGTGGAGCAAGAGAGAAAGACACGGCAAGCGTCTACTCCTTCCAATACACATGCCACGGCAAGGGACGAGGCATCGGAAAGGAGCGACACACAAAAGGGCGCGAGTGCCCAATCCACTTGTAGGGTACCAGGACCTAGGTGCACTAGAATGCACTAAGACATCCTAGGGTTCTTAGCGGTGCGGTTGTCACCGCGAGAACCACTGAAATGCTACGGTCCAATTGGGTACAAACATACAAGGGCTTAAGCACAAAAGAATCAAAAGAGAAGAACACGAGATTCACCTTCCTTTGATCCACTCGCCATAGAAGCCGATGAGGATCAAAGGGATGGAATCAAGAGTGCAATAAACACCAAACAAGCAAGGGGCTCAATCTACATCTCACTGGATTTACGGGGATTGAGAACCAAAGAGAGAAGAATGGAATCTGTTCTCTTTCGACCAGCTCGTCATGGAACGGACGAAGGTCGAAAGAATAGAGATACAGTCCCACAATCCAAACCAACTCGTAGGGCATCACGGCCGTGCAACTAAACGACACAAGGCTATTCCCTTGGTTCGTAGCAGTGCGGTTGTCACTGCTTAGATCTGAAGGAATGCTATGGTCAAGGTGGTGCAATCATATAAGGTGGCCAGGATAAACACAGGCGAGAAGAGGTAGAGCCCGATGGTCATGGTGAGGGGACTCACGGCCATGAGCTTAACCTACACGAGTTGGCATCCATCTTTTACAATCATCATATCTCGACTCATCCACTAAGTTAGGCCACAAATGGCTCATTGTGTGCGGGTGATATCCGCACCAATGTTCAGTCCACAATGGCCAGGTCCTAGGGCTGAATCGGATTACTAATAATTGTAGTACGTCGGAGACAACTAAAAGCGAGGGAGTGAGTTATGCTCACCATTACGGCCACGGTGGGGCGAACCCACGACCGAAATGGTCGAACGAGGTATGATCTCTCGACCGGCTTGAAGGCACGGTCCTAAGACAATTAAACTCCAATACACAAGATACAAAGTCGCAAACACAAAGATGAATGGAGTAGCATATTTCCATAGCGAGGGGGATAGGTAGACTTGCACAAGGGCATGGTGTAGATAGATATAGATAGATCAAGATCATGTATTGTAAGTGGATGAACGAGTATAAGAATGAGCAGGAAGGGGCTTTCGTCGGTGTCGGGAATGGCGTTCGACTAGGATTTGACTTCGCGGCAAAGATGTGGAGGGCCATAGGCTATTGTAACTTGTCCTAGAGGGTTGTGGCTTCTTCTGGCCAGCTAAGGCCAGCTATGGCCTGCTGTGGCTAGCTGTGGCTTGCTACGGCTCGCTGTGGCTGGCTGCGGCTGGCTACAAGTGGCTATGGTTGGCCAAGGCTAGCTATGGCTGCCTTTGGCTGGCTGTGGCCAGCTACAGCCAGTTGCGGCTGGCTGCATCTTGCTATAGCTGGCTAGACACGGCTGCGGCTAGCCAAGACGTGGCTAAGGCTTGGTCGAATGATGCTTGTTGTTCACGGACTTAGCTCCAGTGGCTATGGCGTTGGCTCGCACACGCGGCTCAGCGTAGGACTGCGCATGGGCATGCGAACGACCATGGTGGTGTGGTCCCGAGTCTCACGCGATGTCATGCGGAGGCACGACCGTGTGTCACCACATGCAAGTGAGCGTGCATAAGTCCACGGCTCATGGCGTGCGTCCACGAACGACGGGGCGAAGCAAGGCTAGAGCTCTTGGGATGGTGTGTGTGCGAGCACGAATGGCAGTGTTCGATTGTAGTGGCGGCAAGGCACATGCCAAGCCACTGCGGTGCTTGTGTGTGAGTGCACGCGTGCCCATGCGGCGAGCGGCCATAAAAGGCTCTGTCTTGGTCTTCGTCTAGCAAGGTGAGGGCAAGTGTCCATGGCTGCGAGGCTCTAGGTCCGTGTGTGATCGGGGAACTTGGTGGCATCGGCGTTCTTTACAGGGTGAAGGTGTCCAAGTGTGCAAATAGATGGTGAGTCGGATCCTTGTGGAGGCTTGGGCATGTGAGGTTCCATGAGTGTGGTGAGGCTGTTAACTGTTGCACAGGGGTGTCAAGATGATAGCCAAGGGCCATGAACGTCGAGGCCACTGGCAAGGCTGTGGCTTGGCTTGGCTTGGGCAACCGGAACAGAGAAGATTGGTACGTGCATGCTCGTGCAGGTGTCGTGTAGTGGCTTGCTGGGGCACGCTGTGTGGCAGATCGTGGTCGTGGGCACTAGTGGCTAGCACGCGGCTGTCTAGGGAAAAACTCTACAGCCTTCCTTTGGGTCATGAGGTGGCCAGAGTCCGGTAGAACATTGCCGGCATGATAGCGCTCCGTGAGCGGTCATGCCAGTGAGGTAGGCATGGGCTTATGCTAGCTCTACTGGTCCTCAGTGGCTAGAACACGACTGATCCACGGTGGAATCTGGCCATGGCGAGCATGGTGGTCGTGTCTGGGCAGCGTCGGCGTTCCTGAGCACCAGTGGCTCGGCAAGGCCGTGCTTGGGCCGTGTGCGTGCGTGCATGTGTTCGTTGGTCCAAGGACCGGCCTTGTGCTAACTCTACTGGTTCCAGGAGATCAGAATGAGGTGGTGTCATGGGAACATGGTGGCGCTCCAATGGTGCACGGGTAGACACGGTCAGCGGCTCAAAGGCCGGTTAGGTAGGCATCAAGACATCAGACAAAAGGTGGGGTTTAGGGAACCAGTGCTCACTGTTGGGCTCATGGTGGTCAGGGTAGCAGCGTGGTGGCGGGTCAAGGCTACGACGTGTTGCTGCAGTGCCGTGTAGACGGTCAAAGTGCTGGGGTCGTGGAGGCAGGGCATGGCGAGGTCATCGGGCTCCAGCGAGGCGTCCACGTCGTAGACGATGTCGCGACCATGCTAGAGACAAAGTCATAGGCGCGACGTCGAGGTGGTGGCGTTCCGGCTCAGAGCAAAGGATGAGGGCAACGCCGTGGTGTCGGGGCGCTGCACGGCATGGTGGTTGGGCGTGGCACGGCGTCGAGGCTAGGCACGACATCATGGCAACAAGGGAGTAGGGGTGTCGGTCGATGGAGGTAGTCCGTGGTGCGGCTGGTGGCGCATGGCACAACAGAAGGAGGTGGTGGGGATGCGTCGTGGTGAGGTCGGCGTGGTGGAGGCCACAGTTGGAGAAGGAGCTCGCGGACGCAGTGGAGGTTGAGCTCGGCGCTGGCGACAACGACTGAGTGGTGGTGGGCAGCACAACAGGTGCTAGTGGCGTGGCCCTCTGCCATGGATGAGCAGAGAAGAGGGAGAGAGAGAGGTGGCGGCGGCGGCTACAAGGAGTCCGGGAGAGGCATCGGCTGCTGTGGCTTTTATAGCGTGAGCGTTAGGGCTTCTAGGGGGTGCCGATGATCCTTGGCGTCTATGCACAGGCAGGGACATGCAGCACGCATCAAGCGGCGCAGAAGCCAGGGCGCTGTCGGGACACGCACGTGGAAGCAGGCATTGCGAGCGGCGGTGGTGGGGTCTGGGAGTTGGGCGCTGCCCTAGGGTTTAGGAGGCTGGGGTGTCGGTCGCGGGCCAAGCCAAGGCGAGGTGGGCGCGAGCGGGCTGGGCCGGTCAGGCACGAGCAGGCCGAACTGTTGAGTTGGTTGGGCCAGTTTGGCTTTCCTATTTTCCTTTCCCCTTTTCTAATTCCTTACCTATTTATTCCTCTATTATATTTACTTCCAAAAGCTCCTAAATTGGTATACACATGTTGCCAACATGTACAGCTCCTAGTGGGGTCCTCTAGGGGTTATCTACGGGTTTAGGGTTAAGTCCATGGCAACAACAGTGTCGGGTTATGGTTGTTTAATGAGAAGAATTCAAGAGAGAGGTTCAAGGGAGTCCGACGGAAGAAATTCCGGAGGAGAAGACATCTCAATGATTGAGATGGAATCAGTGGGAATGAGAGAAAGTGCTACGGATCTGTGCACTCCAACACAAAACCCTAACTTGACCAAGAAACTCTGGCAAGCTCCTACAAGCAATACTATATGCATGCAACAATTTATTTATAAATTGTTCTTTGTTTGACCTAGCATCTACATGCTTCACACATTGCAGGAAAATTATTAAAAAGTTTGTATTTTTGGCTTCTCCAAAAACCCAGGTTGTTACAGCGTCCTTCTATAGTGAGCTGACCGAGGTTTCTATTGCAGAAGTCCCAATCGTACTCGAGTTGCTCCGTAGCTTGGTCTAGAACAGACCGCAAGCCACATGCAGCATAGGTAAGGTCCTGTAGCGCAATCTGCATGTAGAGAAAAAGAAAAAAATTAGAGAATGTTATTACAATAATAAACAACAAATAACCATGACTCCGGTATAAGTGACCATTTTACCACATCCGCATGGTTGTAGCTCGCAAACCATTCGCTTGCTTGCGGGACGGGGATATCACCAGCATTCAAAGCAAGTGCCTTGAAGTACGAGAAATCAGGCACATCATAGCAAATACGTCGAAGTGCCTCTAAACAAATGTGCACGGCACTTAATTGGGCGCTTATCACGTCTGGGCTCTGTATTCCCGTCCCGTGGATATGGTTCCATTGATTTGAACCCCTCATAGGGATGAAAAAACTGAGTTCGTACGTCCATAGCCGACCACTTGCATTAGATGTCGTGTTCTCGCCGATGTCCGAGATAAAGAACCAGCTAAGTGCTGTTCGCAGCCAATCTATTGGGGATATAGTCTGCGACATATATGCATGCAACAATGATATTAAACTAATTATAGTTATTTGTTAGCATAAAAAACAAAAGATGTTGGAAAATATTTCATACAATAGATAGAACAAGAAACCATGGAATGGCCACATTAGGAGCGAATGGCTCATCGCCAGGGTGGAAACCTGGTTCTTGTGGTGGGAGAGGTTCGTTGTTCATACCACCTGATCGATAAAATGCAAAAAAAATATGAACATAAAATATATGCACAAAAAAATCTTCCAAGTAAAATGTGGAAACATAATTAAATATAGATCGAATGCAAGGAATAAGAATATATATAAATGTAGAATGCAAAGAAACATGAATATAAATATAGATCAAATGAATATAGATAGAATATTAGAGAAGACAACATATCAATACCATTGAAAAATGCAGGAGCCATGACCAATTCATGTAGAGAGAGTGGATGTCTTGAGAAGTGAGAGTGAAATGTGAGAAATGAGTCTGAGAGAGTTCGTGGGTGGGTGGGATTGATGTATGTGGCCGGCAGTTTGTTTTATATAGGGGGCATGGACATCACTGCCGGTTTTTAAATAGAACCGACAGTGAAAGTTACTATCACTATCGGTTTTTAAATATAATCGACAGTGAATGTGCATATATGTAAAGGATATATTTATTTAGATACTACAGTGGGAAAGTTTTAACAACAACGATATATTTATTTAGATAGTAATGAAATACATCAAAAAATTACAAAAAATTAGAAATAAGTTACATATACGATAACAAAGACCTTACACTAAAATTCCATATACGATAACAAAGACCTATTTGCATACAGAGTTGGCAGTGATTGCCTGTGCTCATCAATATATGGCATCACACCCTCGGCTTGCTGGAGAACAGCGAACTGTGCCTGTCTGAAAGAAACAGGGTCATCTACTATAACAGATTTCTCCCCGATCGTTCCTTTGCCACATAGTCTTCCCTCATGATGAGATTCTGGAACTCCGACCCTTTTGATGTCCAAATAATATGTGTAGAACTCAATGGCTCCTCCGTTGACCATCCTTCAACCATGCCCCCTTCTGGCATAAATCTGTTTCTAACATACCTTCTAAAAACTTTCATCAATCTTTCGAAAGGAAACATTTGATGCAGGTACATTGGGCCAAGGGCTCTAATTTGGTCAACAAGATGAATGAGCAGATGCAATGAGATATCAAAGTAAGTTGGCGGGAAATGCATCTCAAGCCTAACGAGAGTTTCAGCTATGTCCCGCTGTAGCTGCTCTAGCGTGGACACATCAATGACCTTTTTTGAGATCATGTTGAAGAACGAGCAAAGCTTTATGATTGGAGCATGGACCTTTAGGGGAGGATACCACATAGGGCAACAGGGAGCAACTGAGTCATAATGACATGACAGTCATGGGCCTTCATAGGGCCATAGTTGAACTTGAGTTCTCTCATGTTCACTAGCCTCTTCGGGTTCGCATAGTAGCCCATTGGGACTTTGAGTTCATTGAAGAAAGAAATAAGTGCACGTTTTTCTTCCTTCTTCAATGTCCATGACGCAACCGGAAGTTCGAACTGGCCATTCTCTAGCTCCACGGGATGTAGCTACTTATCGATTCCCAAGTGTTGCATGTCCAGGCGTGTGGCTAGTGAATCCTTTGATGTCCCCCGGTGTCCTTCAAGGTGTTAAGAGTGTTAGCGCACACGTTTTTAGTGATGTGCATGGGATCAAGACATTGGAATACACTCAGAAATGGCTAGTAAGGTAGTTTCTAGAAAACTAATTTTTTCTTCCAAACACTCCCATTAGGCGCTGCTACTGCATTGTCCCCCTTCCTAAGGACAACCTCTAGTTTGTTGAGTTCTCGAAGTATCGCAGGCCCGTCTCGATATTTTGGAGCTAAGCATTTTTCAATAGTACCGTTGAAATCTTTTCTGTTCCTGTGGTAAGGGTGATCCTTAGGTAGGAACCTACGGTGTCCCATATAAACTATCTTTGAGTTATTTGGCAGATTTACCGCATCGGTGTCATCCAAGCACTCAACACATCCAATATAGCCTTTTGTCTTCTCTCCAGACAACGAACCTCAACCTGGCAGGTCGGTGATTGTAGCGATAAGTACTCCCTTGATCGTGACATGTTCCTTTTTGTACTCGTCCCAAACATCTAGCACACCCTTTTCAAACATCTCCACTAGTTCATCGATCACTGGTTCCAGAAACACATCGATGTCATTCCCAGGCTAACTTAGCCCTTGGATCAGTAGTGGCATCTGGATGTACGACCGCTTCATACAAACCCAAGGTGGAAGGTTGTATATACAGAGCGTCACTGGCCAGGTGCTATGATTGCTTCTAACCTGGTCGAAAGGATTCATCCCATCTATGCTCAAAGCAAACCAAAGGTGCCTTACCTCTCCACCGATGTCCTTATAGAACATAGTATTAACAGTCCCCCAGTCATGCCCATCGGTAGGGTGCCTCATCATTGTATCTTTCTTACGCTCTTCGCCATGCCAGCGCAACAGCTTGGCTGACTTTGCATATGCAAACAGCCTATGCACGTGGGGAGCTATAGGAAAATACCAAACGACTTTTACGGGACCTCCTCTGGTCTGGGTACCCTCATCTGACGACCCTTTCTTGTACTGTGGAGCTTCACACTTGGGGCACTTGTCTAAGTCTTTGTATTTTTCTCCACGGTACAATATGCAATCATTGGAACACACGTGGATTTTTTCAACCTCGAGGCCGATGGGGCAGATCATTTGCTTGGCCAAGTATGTCTTTTCTAGCAACTCATTTTTTTCTAGGAGCATTTTTCTTATTATACCTAACAACTGATCGAAGCCTTTATCACTCAATCCGTTTGTCGATTTGAACTCTAACAGCATGATGTCGGCTTCCAGTTTGCTCATTGGACAATTCCTATACAATGATGTTTTGCCATCTTATCTCATTTTCTCTAGCTTTCTCAGCTGTCTTTCACTAAGACATCTGGTCTCTACATTACGCAGCAGCTGAGAAATGCCATCGTTATCCTCGGTGTTGTCAGCTAGCGTGTTCCTAAACACATTATTAACTATGGCCATAGGTTCCGTGTTGACACCGGGTTCCTTGTTAGCATCATGGATGGCTACGTCAGGCATGTCCACATCATCATCATTTTCCTGCAGAACATTCACACCAACCTCGCCATGCATAGTCCATATCGTATAGTTTGGCATGAACCCCCTAGTAATCAAGTGCGATCGTATAGACTCAATTTGACGAAAGTTCCTATGATTCTTGCAATCTTTGCATGGGCAGAAGATAGGGTTCCCATTCCTAGCATGGACTTTGGCATCGGTGATAAACTAGCTGACCCCATGCAAGTACCGCTTGTCCGTTTGGGACAGATGCATCCACTCTCGATCCATCTCTACACAAAAAATACTGAGACAACAATTACAAAGAATTAATAAGAAATTGAGCTTCATGAACAACAATTGTAGCTCAAAAGTACCATTTTTGGAAAACATTATTGTACACTAATTATTGAAAAATTGTAATTGGTAGCCCTAGCCTTGTAAATTGAAAATTGTAGTAAAAAATAATTATTGCACAATATTAAAGAACAACTATTCTACTCTACTTTTAAGAATGAATTATAGCATCACATACTAACAATGATGATCTTGACCACCATGGAATAATTAGCTAGGAATTTAAATGTGTTCATAGACACCAACCTTTTGGATAATGGATTCACCACAATTTGAGCCTTGCACAAATGTCCAATTGGAAAAGTGCTCTCTAGAATAGAGAAAGAACTAGAATGAGAATCAAGCAATGTAGCCATCAAAATGAAGCTAATTAAGCAACAAAATCAAAGGAGTGGATGTTTGTTACTAACCTTAAAGCAAAAATATCAAGCCATTCTTCAAAATCCAAGCACTAGCTTCATGGTGAAGAGCAGCCGCAGCAATAGAGGGAAGGGTCCAAACGTGCGCCTCTGTTCTCGGGATGGAAGAGAGGAGGAAGGAGAGGACGGCTACAGCCTTTTTGTGTTGTAGGCTTATCACTGTCGGTTCTTGGCTAGAACCGACAGTGATAGAGCACAATCACTGTCGGCTCTTGGCTTAAACCGGCAGTGATGAGTGGCCGCCAAAACACTACCGATTCAAGCCACAAACCGGTAGTGATGTGGTCCTTCACTGCCGGTTTTAGCCCAGCCCCACTCATTTTTTCATTTTCAAGCTCATAACCGGCAGTGAAGGTACATCACTGCCAGTTCTCACAAATCCGATAGTGATGATGCCGGCAGTGATGTGCAAATCTGGCGTAGTGAATATTCTGGCATATGCGCTAGCTGGCGGAGGGCAGAGAATTGTAAAAGTGTGCATGTAAGATTTTTTCTACAAAAGGAGGACTCAGCCCCGAATAAAGCAAATTGTTCTTCTTGGCATGATACCTTAGAAGAGATTTGTCTTGATAATCGCGTCCTAGCCCCACTGATTGCCTTTGGCCACATCCAAAGGCCGCAACCTACGCAGGTCGAGCGGCTCCGCGTCTGGCCTCCATTGTTGTTGAGATCATTATCCCAACATTAGTGCCCATCGTGGTAGCCCAAGCACAAACCGACAATGCTAGCAAAGAGAAAAGCCTCCGTGGGGAAGGCCTAGACGCACTACCCATAGTACATACGCCGGCGCCCCTGAGCCTCAATGAGAACATAGAGGAAGAAGAAAAAGAAGCTCCCGCAGAAAATCAGCTAACAGGTGAAGCATGACAGCCAAACCCCAATCCAACACCAGAGCAGGTACTTCAGCTGTGGCAAACTAAACTATAACAAACTCAACAAGAAAGGGACAGGCTTGCGGCAACCTTCGCGAGTGCCCCCGATCTAGCACTCGGCAAAGAGGGTTTTGTTAAAAAAAAATTCTTTACCGAGTGCTAGCCCTCCTGACACTCAGCAAAGAGTCTCCTTTACCGAGCGCCAAACGCAGACACTCGGCAAACCATTTTTACTTTTTTTCTTTCTGCCCCAAACTTTTTCTATAATTCTCATACAATACCTGGTACTCCATGTTCCAATGTGACACATTTCTTGGACTTTTTCTATATTTCTTTAATTTATTTCATTTAATTGAATTTTCTTGGATAATTCAAATTATAACTGCTAGTCATTCGAATAATGAAAAAAATGAATGGTAAAATGATATTCATGTTATTTAGTATAATGTGAGGCCGTATCCAGGAATAGACCACCAATTTCGAACATCTTGTTTACGAAACATGACCACGAACTTGCGGTCGAGTTGTTTTTAAATTCTATAAAAAACAAACGAAGACCAAAAATCTTGAAACTTGTCAAGATGTCATGATATCATATGTGAAGGCTGTGATAAAAAATTAAGAAGGTTTCGCATAAGTTTGTCATGTGCGATGCTTATCACCTGGTCGGCCTCTTCACGAAATCATGAAACTTCTTTGGAGATTCTTTGGTTTGGAAGCATCGTATGTGACAACGTGCACGAAATCTTCTGAAATTTTTATCATTGCCTCCACATATGATATCATGACATCTCAACAAGTTTCATGATTTTCAGACTTTGTTTGCTTTTTATAGAATTTAAAAACACTTTGTACACAAGTTCGCGATCATGTTTCGTGAACAAGATGTCCGAAATTTCGGGTCCGTTCCTGGATACGGCCTCACACTACACTTAGTAACATGCACTACTACAGAAATGATTTTGCGAGACACCCCAAAAACTTAACTGAGGCGGACGCCTATTTTAGCCCACCACGGTAAATCCCACGATTTACCGAGGCGGGCGTTTTTTATTTACCGTGGTGGGCACTTTTGCCCGCCTCAAAAAATTGATTTACCGAGACGGAGACCTTAAAATGCCCGCCACGGTATTAACCGTGGCAGGCATTTTAAGGTGTCCGCCTCGGTAAATTGATTTTCTGAAGCGGGCGCGTTATAAGGCCCGCCACGGAAAATGGCCTGGCCCAACCGGCTCAAGACGAAGCCTGATAGCCACTCCAGGTATAAATAGGCACACTTACGGTTTCCCAGCCACAGCCGAACTCCCTCCCTCCGCCTCCGTGAGCACGGATAGCAACCACTCACAGGCACACAAAGCATCAAACAAGATACGGTTGTGACTTGAGCGAGTTTGTTTCGTGTCATCCCATCACGTGCGGTGGCTTGTGGCCAGGTCTTCTCTAGCGCTGGTGGCCCTTCCACGGCAAAAGCTCTCGCGGCCGAGAGTCCGCACCGGAGGTGCCCGCAGGTGGGGGACCCGTGTGACTCCAAGCCCGCGGCCTGCGGTGATGTTCTGCGTCCACCCCCTACGACGGTGGCCGAGCACGGCCTTGGCCTGGCGTCCGTAGCCTCCATGCTCGGCCCGCTCCTTTTCCCTTTCGTAGAGCAGATCCAAGCAGCCTCCGTGCTCGGCCCGCTCCTTTTGATGCCTGTGAGTGGTTGATATCCATGTGTAGGGATGTACAAGTTCCTCCTGACATGCTTTGATCCACATGGCCTTCCTCCCTCCCTCTCCATGGCGCGGATCGACACGGCGCGGATCCACGACGGTGGCCTTCCCCCTCCCTCCTCGCGGCGGCGGCGGCTGGGGCATCCACGATGACGACGGTGACTGGGGCCAGATCCACGACGGCTGGGACCAGATCCACGGCGGCGGCACCTGCTCCGGCAGGGATCCACGACGACGCGGCGCGTGGAGGTAGGTACAGCACTTCCCTCCCTCTCCCTCTTCCTTCATCTCCCTCTCCCTCTTCCTTTGCAGATGACGACGATGAGATCTGGCCACCATGGCCTAGATCTAGCCCCCACGACGCGTATCCGGTGGTGGGTCCATCCACGGCGCCAGATCCGTGGCGTGTGGGCCGCTCGACTGAGGTGGTGGGCGGATCCGGTGCGGAGGAGCTCCCCGGCCATGGTGGTGGGCGGATCCATCAAAGGTGGGAACGGGTGCGTCGGTGGGTTGGGCTAGGAACGTGCGGGCTCGCTGGCGGGCTTGAGAATGGGCTCGCCGGCGGGCTCCTGGGTTTTTTTTGTTTTTTAAATGATTTACCACGGCGGGCGTCCTAATGTGCCCGCCGCGGTAAATCGATTAACCGCAGTGGGCAAAGCGGCCCGCCGCAGGAAGGCCACGATTTACCGTGGCCTTTACGCGGTGGCGGACGCGTTTGCCCGCTGCGGGAAATCAAATTCGTCCGCCACGAAAAACGTTTCTGGTAGTAGTGATGACTATTATTTTTTGAATCATTAAATTTCATTATTCGTACCACGTGTAGTTCAAATTTATATTTTTTGAAAAAATTCAAGTAAACAAAATAAAATAAATATATATATATAAAAGCCACAAAAAGTCCCTGAATTCTAACGAGGAGTAGCTGGAGCAAGTGTTTGATCATAAACCCTAAGTTCACTATAAAAGGTAATATAAAAGTAAACTTAGGGTTTATATTGCATTGCCTTTAGTAATGGTAAAAATGGATAATTTAGATATAATTTTAGAATTTATTTTAATTATCTTTTATAGTGACATTTGTGTGTAATTTATATGTAAATTTAGGGGTTACTTAATAAACTTTTCGTAGTGGCAGAGGTGAGTAATTTTTTTTAGAAAACATAGTAGATCGCACTTTCGTACTTTTGATGATTTTTTGAGTATACTAAATCGAAGACCAAAAATTTATTTTAAAAAAATATTCTATGATTTATCTTTTATCTAACTCGTCTCCTTTTTTTGGGGGGTGGGGGAGAGTGGAGGGGGAATTTATCTAACACGTCTGATGATAATTAACGTAGATGCTTTGAGGGAGACTTTCTAATAATTAGCACGGATGCTTTGTTGGAGACTTTCTAAGAAATTTTGCACGCTGCTAGAGGCGTGAATGCTTTGTTTTGGACTAGATTACTTCGATTGGTCAGCCCAACACGAACCTAACGTCAACGAAACCTTCTGGACCCTTCTACAGTCTGCTTGCATGTAAGGCTGGACGAAAAACTCGAAGCTCGTTAGCTCGCTCGGCTCGTGGCTGGCTCGACTTAGCTCGGCTCGGCTCGTTAAGATAACGAGACGAGCCGAGCCAAGATTTTAGCTCGTTAGCTATAACGAGCCAACTCGAGCCAGCTCACGAGCCGCTCGCGAGGTAAACGAGCCAAGCTTGCAAGAAAAAAAATATCATTTAAGGTTGTTAGATACATGAATTCTATAGTATTTTATTATACTTGTATATATATTAGCGCATATTAATTTTTTTATTCGATTTAAGGTTGTTAGATGCATATTTTTTGTATTATTATTATTCTCAAACTTTAGATAAATGTAAATATTATATTTTGTGTATTTTTTTATACCTGGCTCACGAGCTTAACGAGTCAACTCGAGCTTTTAACGAGCCGAGCCGAGCTGGCTTTCTGGCTCGTTAGGATAACGAGCCGAGCCGAGCTTGCTCATTATCTTAACGAGCCAGAATGAGCCGAGCCGGCTCGTTATCCCGGCCTACTTGCATGTGTTCTTGCTCAGGTATTACCGTGCGCGTGTGGTAACCATCGTAGGTGACACCATCAGATATGAAGCCTCTCTGTGTCGATGCGAGTGTCCCCGCATGGAGCCATATAAGCCTCGCATTGAGCTCCCTGCTCCCCGATCGAGAGAATTCCAGTGAATAACGCCTCCAGCTCCAGTAATCTCACTTGCTAATCTATTACACCTAAAAAATTACTGATGTTATCGTCGGACGAAGTCAAACGCTCTTTCCAGCTTATCCGGCTCCGGTACGTGAACTGAACGTCGCCATGCATGTACGCCAGCTAATCTGGTTCCGGTACGTGAACGTACATGAACCCACTTCCGTGTCGTCACGTACGCCCGCGTGTCGGATTAATTAATCGCTCTGCCCTCCAGCCGCGTGGACCCCCAGCTCTTAATGTCCGGCTAATCAATCACGTGTGTAAGAGAGTCCCGAGTCCGGTACGTAATGCCTGGCTAACCAATCACGTTGCACACTTCGGCGTCGCCTATTGTCATCGTAATCCCCTTGCTCCCTTCGACGCCAGGTCGGTTCCAATGTTAAGTCCGACAGCCACCTCACCTATTATCTTTTACACCTGAAAAATATTCAATGTCACCGTCGGATCAGCTAGGCGCCGCTACAGCCTGCTCGGCGGCGGCGGACACCTTCGACCTGCTGCCGTACGTGCCCGGCGTATGCGGACCCCGAGCACGCGGCCTTGCTATGGACGCGGACGACACGATGCTGCAGTACATGCTGGCGGCGGCCGCGGCGCTCGCCATGCTCTGCGACGTGCTAGCCTTGTGCTCCGCTTCGCCCCGCGCGCCCTAGCTGCTGCCACCAGAGGGCACCTGGCAACGCTCGCCCCGCCCGTGCACGTGTGCCCACGCGTCTGCGGCTCTGCGACCCGCTCGATTCATGCGTGTGCGGCCGCGCGTCTACAACCCGGTCGCCCTCGTGCGAGAGTATGAACCAAGGAACAACGTGCCATGGCCCATGGGCCGAACAGACAAACCTCCTACCCGCATGTAACAGATGACTCCGTAGCGTGGTGATTCACATGATGTCCGCATGTCCCCTATAAAAAGGCTAATGCCCGCACGTAACAACTTGTACCATTAGTCTACCATGTCCACATAGAAAAAGGAAAACCGGGATAAATTTAGAAATAGTTTAGGGTTCTAATGCAAAACTGTTTATTAGATTTTTATTAATTCTTGAAAATGTATAATAATAAAACACACAAATGATAATTGAAAAATGAAACAAATTTTGTTAGGTTTCGATAAACCAGATCTACACGATATATGTCATAAAGATCATGAAATATGCTTTATGTAATCAAATTTATATATTTCTTCATATGTTCGTCTAAACCACAAGCCATGTGCATCGTCGTAGACCTGGACAAAAAATTGTTAATATGTTTATCTAAACCATAAGACACGTATATCGTTGTACAAATGAATACAAATTCGTTGCCCCGTGCAACACACCGGCATATATATCTAATCAAACAAAAGAAAACACACGAGGGGCCAACCCTGGCGTCGTGCACACCTTGTAGTTGCAGCCTATATATATAAACAGTACCCGTCCAATACGAGCCAATAGCCCCTGCACACCTCGACCTCGACCGAGCGCCCACCTCCAGCCTGACAATGGTGAAATGGCCTTTAGAATGTATTGATTTTACTACAATTTTTTTGGCGGTATGTTTATAAATCTAATAAATTTACAAAAATAAACCAACTTAGGGTGTGTTTAGATCCAAAAATTTTTGGGTTTTGGGTACTGTAGCACTTTCGTTTTTATTTGGTAATTAGTGTCTAATTATGGACTAATTAGGTTCAAAAGTTTCGTCTCGCGATTTCTCATCCAACTGTGCAATTAGTTTTTTTTTGTCTACATTTAGTACTCCATGCATGTGCCGCAAGATTTGATGTGACGGGTACTATGCAAAATTTTTTGGGAACTAAACGGGGCCTTATATCATCCATACTTCCAATATATATATTTTGAAAGATATTGATAGTCAACTATTCAAAATCTTGAGTAGACTCTGCTCTAAAATGACATGCACATAATTATGCTGACCAGACACTACTGGAAACTCGCATTCTTATGTGTGTGCGAAACACACAGAAAAATGTGAATATCTTTTATAGTGACATTTGTGTGTAATTTATATGTAAATTTAGGGGTTACTTAATAAACTTTTCGTAGTGGCAGAGGTGAGTAATTTTTTTAGAAAACATAGTAGATCGCACTTTCGTACTTTTGATGATTATTTGAGTATACTAAATCGAAGACCAAAAATTTATTTTAAAAAAATATTCTATGATTTATCTTTTATCTAACTCGTCTCCTTTTTTTGGGGGGGTGGGGGGGGGGGGAGTGGAGGGGGAATTTATCTAACACGTCTGATGATAATTAACATAGATGCTCTGAGGGAGACTTTCTAATAATTAGCACGGATGCTTTGTTGGAGACTTTCTAAGAAATTTTGCACGCTCCTAGAGGCGTGAATGCTTTGTTTTGGACTAGATTACTTCGATTGGTCAGCCCAACACGAACCTAACGTCAACGAAACCTTCTGGACCCTTCTACAGTCTGCTCGCATGTAAGGCTGGACGAAAAACTCGAAGCTCGTTAGCTCGCTCGGCTCGTGGCTGGCTCGACTTGGCTCGGCTCGGCTCGTTAAGATAACGAGCCGAGCCGAGCCAAGATTTTAGCTCGTTAGCTATAACGAGCCAACTCGAGCCAGCTCACGAGCCGCTCGGGAGGTAAACGAGCCAAGCTTGCAAGAAAAAAAATATCATTTAAGGTTGTTAGATGCATGAATACTATAGTATTTTATTATACTTGTATATATATTAGCGCATATTAATTTTTTAATTCGATTTAAGGTTGTTAGATGCATATTTTTGTATTATTATTATTCTCAAACTTTAGATAAATGTAAATATTATATTTTGTGTATTTTTTTATACCTGGCTCACGAGCTTAACGAGTCAACTCGAGCTTTTAACGAGCCGAGCCGAGCTGGCTTTCTGGCTCGTTAGGATAACGAGCCGAGCCGAGCTTGCTCATTATCTTAACGAGCCAGAATGAGCGGAGCCAAAACGAGCCGAGCCGGCTCGTTATCCAGGCCTACTTGCATGTGTTCTTGCTCAGGTATTACCGTGCGCGTGTGGTAACCATCGTAGGTGACACCATCAGATATGAAGCCTCTCTGTGTCGATGCGAGTGTCCCCGCATGGAGCCATATAAGCCTCGCATTGAGCTCCCTGCTCCCCGATCGAGAGAATTCCAGTGAATAACGCCTCCAGCTCCAGTAATCTCACTTGCTAATCTATTATACCTAAAAAATTACTGATGTTATCGTCGGACGAAGTCAAACGCTCTTTCCAGCTTATCCGGCTCCGGTACGTGAACTGAACGTCGCCATGCATGTACGCCCGCTAATCTGGTTCCGGTACGTGAACGTACATGAACCCACTTCCGTGTCGTCACGTACGCCCGCGTGTCGGGTTAATTAATCGCTCTGCCCTCCAGCCGCGTGGACCCCCCAGCTCTTAATGTCCGGCTAATCAATCACGTGTGTAAGAGAGTCCCGAGTCCGGTACGTAATGCCTGGCTAACCAATCACGTTGCACACTTCGGCGTCGCCTATTGTCATCGTAATCCCCTTGCTCCCTTCGACGCCAGGTCGGTTCCAATGTTAAGTCCGACAGCCACCTCACCTATTATCTTTTACACCTGAAAAATATTCAATGTCATCGTCGGATCAGCTAGGCGCCGCTACAGCTTGCGTCGGCAGCGGCGGACACCTTCGACCTGCTGCCGTACGTGCCCGGCGTATGCGGGCCCCGAGCACACGTCTCGTTATGGACGCGGACGACACGATGCTGCAGTACATGCTGGCGGCGGCCGCGGCGCTCGCCATGCTCTGCCACGTGCTCCGCTTCGCCCTGCGCGCCCTAGCTGCCGCCACTAGAGGGCACCTGGCAACGCTCGCCCCGCCCGTGCACGTGTGCCCACGCGTCTGCGGCTTTGGGACCTGCTCGACTCATGCGTGTGCGGCCGCGCGTCTACAACCCGCTCGCCCTGGTGCGAGAGTAGGAACCAAGGAACAACGTGCCATGGCCCATGGGCCGAACAGACAAACCTCCTACCCGCATGTAACAGATGACTCCGTAGCGTGGTGATTCACATGATGTCCGCATGTCCCCTATAAAAAGGCTAATGCCCGCACGTAACAACTTGTCCCATTAGTCTACCATATCCACATAGAAAAAGGAAAACCGGGATAAATTTAGAAATAGTTTAGGGTTCTAATGCAAAACTGTTTATTAGATTTTTATTAATTCTTGAAAATGTATAATAATAAAACACACAAATGATAATTGAAAAATGAAACAAATTTTGTTAAGTTTCGGATAAACCAGATCTACACGATATATGTCATAAAGATCATGAAATATGCTTTATGTAATCAAATTTATATATTTCTTCGTATGTTCGTCTAAACCACAAGCCATGTGCATCGTCGTAGACATGGACAAAAAATTGTTAATATGTTTATCTAAATCATAAGACACGTACATCGTTGTACAAATGAATACAAATTCGTTGCCCCGTGCAACACACCGGCATATATCTAATCAAACAAAAGAAAACACACGAGGGGCCAACCCTGGCGTCGTGCACACCTTGTAGTTGCAGCCTATATATATAAACCGTACCCGTCCAATACGAGCCAATAGCCCCTGCACACCTCGACCTCGACCGAGCGCCCACCTCCAGCCTGACAATGGTGAAATGGCCTTTAGAATGTATTGATTTTACTATAAATTTTTTGGCGGTATGTTTATAAATCTAATAAATTTACAAAAATAAACCAACTTATATCATTCATACTTCCAATATATATATTTTGAAAGATTTTGATAGTCAACTATTCAAAATCTTGAGTAGACTCTGCTCTAAAATGACATGCACATAATTATGCTGACCAGACACTACTGGAAACTCGCATTCTTATGTGTGTGCGAAACACACAGAAAAATGTGAATATCTTTTATAGTGACATTTGTGTGTAATTTATATGTAAATTTAGGGGTTACTTAATAAACTTTTCGTAGTGGCAGAGGTGAGTAATTTTTTTAGAAAACATAGTAGATCGCACTTTCGTACTTTTGATGATTATTTGAGTATACTAAATCGAAGACCAAAAATTTATTTTAAAAAAATATTCTATGATTTATCTTTTATCTAACTCGTCTCCTTTTTTTTGGGGGGTGGGGGGGGGGGGGGGGGGAGTGGAGGGGGAATTTATCTAACACGTCTGATGATAATTAACATAGATGCTCTAAGGGAGACTTTCTAATAATTAGCACGGATGCTTTGTTGGAGACTTTCTAAGAAATTTTGCACGCTGCTAGAGGCGTGAATGCTTTGTTTTGGACTAGATTACTTCGATTGGTCAGCCCAACACGAACCTAACGTCAACGAAACCTTCTGGACCCTTCTACAGTCTGCTTGCATGTAAGGCTGGACGAAAAACTCGAAGCTCGTTAGCTCGCTCGGCTCGTGGCTGGCTCGACTTGGCTCGGCTCGGCTCGTTAAGATAACGAGCCGAGCCGAGCCAAGATTTTAGCTCGTTAGCTATAACGAGCCAACTCGAGCCAGCTCACGAGCCGCTCGCGAGGTAAACGAGCCAAGCTTGCAAGAAAAAAAATATCATTTAAGGTTGTTAGATGCATGAATACTATAGTATTTTATTATACTTGTATATATATTAGCGCATATTAATTTTTTAATTCGATTTAAGGTTGTTAGATGCATATTTTTTGTATTATTATTATTCTCAAACTTTAGATAAATGCAAATATTATATTTTGTGTATTTTTTTATACCTGGCTCACGAGCTTAACGAGTCAACTCGAGCTTTTAACGAGCCGAGCCGAGCTGGCTTTCTGGCTCGTTAGGATAACGAGCCGAGCCGAGCTTGCTTATTATCTTAACGAGCCAGAATGAGCCGAGCCAAAACGAGCCGAGCCGGCTCGTTATCCCGGCCTACTTGCATGTGTTCTTGCTCAGGTATTACCGTGCGCGTGTGGTAACCATCGTAGGTGACACCATCAGATATGAAGCCTCTCTGTGTGGATGCGAGTGTCCCCGCATTGAGCCATATAAGCCTCGCATTGAGCTCCCTGCTCCCCGATCGAGAGAATTCCAGTGAATAACGCCTCCAGCTCCAGTAATCTCACTTGCTAATCTATTATACCTAAAAAATTACTGATGTTATCGTCGGACGAAGTCAAACGCTCTTTCCAGCTTATCCGGCTCCGGTACGTGAACTGAACGTCGCCATGCATGTACGCCCGCTAATCTGGTTCCGGTACGTGAACGTACATGAACCCACTTCCGTGTCGTCACGTACGCCCGCGTGTCGGGTTAATTAATCGCTCTGCCCTCCAGCCGCGTGGACCCCCCAGCTCTTAATGTCCGGCTAATCAATCACGTGTGTAAGAGAGTTCCGAGTCCGGTACGTAATGCCTGGCTAACCAATCACGTTGCACACTTCGGCGTCGCCTATTGTCATCGTAATCCCCTTGCTCCCTTCGACGCCAGGTCGGTTCCAATGTTAAGTCCGACAGCCACCTCACCTATTATCTTTTACACCTGAAAAATATTCAATGTCATCGTCGGATCAGCTAGGCGCCGCTACAGCTTGCGTCGGCAGCGGCGGACACCTTCGACCTGCTGCCGTACGTGCCCGGCGTATGCGGGCCCCGAGCACACGTCTCGTTATGGACGCGGACGACACGATGCTGCAGTACATGCTGGCGGCGGCCGCGGCGCTCGCCATGCTCTGCCACGTGCTCCGCTTCGCCCTGCGCGCCCTAGCTGCCGCCACTAGAGGGCACCTGGCAACGCTCGCCTCGCCCGTGCACGTGTGCCCACGCGTCTGCGGCTTTGGGACCTGCTCGACTCATGCGTGTGCGGCCGCGCGTCTACAACCCGCTCGCCCTGGTGCGAGAGTAGGAACCAAGGAACAACGTGCCATGGCCCATGGGCCGAACAGACAAACCTCCTACCCGCATGTAACAGATGACTCCGTAGCGTGGTGATTCACATGATGTCCGCATGTCCCCTATAAAAAGGCTAATGCCCGCACGTAACAACTTGTCCCATTAGTCTACCATATCCACATAGAAAAAGGAAAACCGGGATAAATTTAGAAATAGTTTAGGGTTCTAATGCAAAACTGTTTATTAGATTTTTATTAATTCTTGAAAATGTATAATAATAAAACACACAAATGATAATTGAAAAATGAAACAAATTTTGTTAAGTTTCGGATAAACCAGATCTACACGATATATGTCATAAAGATCATGAAATATGCTTTATGTAATCAAATTTATATATTTCTTCGTATGTTCGTCTAAACCACAAGCCATGTGCATCGTCGTAGACATGGACAAAAAATTGTTAATATGTTTATCTAAATCATAAGACACGTACATCGTTGTACAAATGAATACAAATTCGTTGCCCCGTGCAACACACCGGCATATATCTAATCAAACAAAAGAAAACACACGAGGGGCCAACCCTGGCGTCGTGCACACCTTGTAGTTGCAGCCTATATATATAAACCGTACCCGTCCAATACGAGCCAATAGCCCCTGCACACCTCGACCTCGACCGAGCGCCCACCTCCAGCCTGACAATGGTGAAATGGCCTTTAGAATGTATTGATTTTACTATAAATTTTTTGGCGGTATGTTTATAAATCTAATAAATTTACAAAAATAAACCAACTTATATCATTCATACTTCCAATATATATATTTTGAAAGATTTTGATAGTCAACTATTCAAAATCTTGAGTAGACTCTGCTCTAAAATGACATGCACATAATTATGCTGACCAGACACTACTGGAAACTCGCATTCTTATGTGTGTGCGAAACACACAGAAAAATGTGAATATCCTCAAAAAAATATTTTCCTGACGGTATACCCTCAGAAAAATACATATGGAAATATAATGACAGAATTTTTTTTCTGTGGGTGTTACAAGCATAGAAAAATTGTATTCCGCTAGAATAAAAATAAAATTTATGTGTATTATTCCTCACAGAAAAAAGAAAAACCCGACAGAAAAATTATTTTTCTGTTAGTGTTGTCCCGTCAGAGTTGCAGAGGTGCACTCACAAGAAAAAATTATATTTTTCTATCGGGTTAGGTGAACGCACAGAAAAATTATATTTTTCTGTCAGATGTTAACAGACCACCGATAAAATAATATACACTTACCCATTCAACAAATTAGATACAATAATTATTTGGAAACAGTAGCAACAACATATTAAAATATGGACTGTCCATACAGTAATTTCATCACAACATATAAAGATGGAGTCCAAATATTCAGCACATTCATTCATAGCATCCAGGCTATAGGTAGATGATGTCCAAATGTTCTAGCATCAATACATTCAAAAGCATTACCATCTCATCTCAGCAGTTTATGAATTTCACTACTGATAACTATTGCACTACTATGCTAACAACCAAATCGATGTTGCTACCATTGAAAATGAGCAGCTCTTAGCTCTTTCATTGCTGCTCCTATCGACCTGCAAATAAAGCTAAGTAAGCAAGATAATATCAACTTGGCATACATCAGGTAGTAAGCACAATTTTGTTCCAGGTAGTAACTTGGCTACTAACTTCCAGATGTCAAATTGCAAACCTTCCTAAATTCCAGATATCAAACTGCAAACCTTTCTAAATTCCTAAGGTAGAAAGCAAAAAATTGGACTCCTAACTACATAGACAAAAACATAGAATGTTCCACAAAATCTTAAGAGCGTTCACCTAATTACAAAATCGTTGCTCCTTACTACATATGTTTCACAAATTCAGAATAAAGGGTACTGAACACAAATTTAACAGATTTAATTTTCTTTGTGTTGCGTATACTACTGAACACAGTTTAATTTTCAACAAATACTAAGTGCTGACACCAAGGCCCATCTGTTATTCTACATAGCATCACACTATGCAGAGTTGCAGACTGGTGCTGAATAATAGAGCTAACTGACATTCAAGCAATGGGAAAAATCATAGCAAGAAGCATAAATTATTTAATCACTGATTTTCTCTGCACCGATTCTTTAATCACAGCAAGAAGCACATACATACTCCAATTATAAAATCTCACGGATCTCCCTTGCTTGTATGCACATCCAGTTTGCTTGAACAACTACTAGAAAAAGAGGCACAACTTGACATTTGGGCAGCTATTTATAACTGCATACAACCCTGTTTCGCACAAGAATGGGGGAGAATGGGATGCACATACCTGATGGGTGCTCGTCACTGGCAAAGGGCCCGATGGAGGAGGCGGCATGGAGAAGAAGGGCTGCCATGTCGCGGATCTAGCCAGAGCTCGTTGTGATGCACATACCTAATGCACATACAAGGTTACAAGATGTGAACAACTTGAGCTACCAATTTCCAAATAAGGCCATCTGAATGAAAAAATAAACATCAAGGAAATTTCTAAACTCTACTTATCAACTACTTCACTATTAAGTATGCTACTAATCCAATGATCAACCATGTCTAGAAAGGCATAATTTAAAACATGATAACTGTAAACCTGAGCCATATCATACTACTTGTAGCCTTGTACCATTGTAGAGAAATACCAATGATTGCAAACTGCTTACCTGTTTGGCTTTATGTCATTGTTGACCTGATTATCCAGTTTCCGGCCCGTCTTTCTTATCATCTTTCACCTCACTATCTCTTCACTGTTCCTACAGATGCAGAGAATGAGACTACTGTGTTGCATATAAACCATAGAATGTTCCACCAAATATGACATGAAGTGATCACAAAGGAGAAGGAATATGGAATTCATGAAAATATGTAGGCAATGCTGAATCCGTGAATCTATTCTGTGACGACACATTCAGTAAAAAAATAAGTGTTAAAAATAGTTGACTTAACCACACTGATGTACTATGCCTAGTATATCATCATATTCTACCATAGACATGTTGTACCATGACTTCACAACAAACAAGCGAACTACAACAGACAAGCGTGAGTGTGTGGTTCTATCATGCACCAACTCATCTGCACTAGCAACCATCCTATAGAAAGCTTTGGCATATGCTGTTGGTTCAGCATCCAGTATAGGTGGATGGTGCCCAGCAAGGTCCACCAACATTTGATCCATCTAATCAACTTCATCAGTGCCCTCTCTATTTCCCACACAATCATATCCATCATGTGAAATCAGCCCCTCACCATGCTCTGTCCAAGTTTCATAGCCTTCCTTAAAACCATGCCTACACAAATGCATCTCTATAGTATATCTTATATGCCTAAAGTAGTTCCGACATTGTGCACAAGGACACTTAATAGTATCATTTTTAGCTACACCAGAAATTGAAAATACACCATACAAGAATTCATTGGTTTCATGAATCAATTCATTTGAGGGAGCTTTGCCACGTTGCCAACCATTATACATCCATGTTCGGTTTGACATATTAACTAGTTCTGTTTCAAATATTAATATATTAGATATCACAACAAAGTAAGCTCAATTATTTTTGGTGCAAGGATAGACATTCCAAACTTAGACATGTGGGCACACAAATATAATGTAGAATAACAATATCATCATACAACAAATAAAACTAGTGAAGAAAGAAGTGTACCTTAAGTCTCACAGATACTCAACAACTCTTCACTGTCTACCTCCAATAGGAACCGTCAGTCCTTGCTTAGCCCAAAATCTTTACTGCAGTACATCAGGGACATGAGATTAGAATTTCCAGTAATTTTTTTTCATGCTATTAGTGAGGCCACTATGGCTGATATGCTGCCTATAGGTACTGAATAGGTACATGCCATGAAAATATCAATAAGAATCATAGATACTCTAAATAGAAAAGGGAAACATGCTTTACTTATCCATACATTTTTAGGGGAGAAACAAATAACCTGAAAACTTGATTCAGATTTGAAGCAGATGGCATCGGTGACCAAATCTTGAGGGAAGCAGACTTCAACTGAAAATTCATACAAGTGGACACTCAGATAAACCGGCATCTCATACAAAAAATAGAATCAGTGAAGAGAGAAGTGTACCTTGACCGAAGTGCAGTGCACTGGGGGCCAGATCTAGAGGATGGAAGTGCAGGGGCGGGGGAGACCAACAAGGAGAGGAGGGTCGTCGCGTCGAGACGAGCAGTGGAGGGGAAGGTCTCGCGACCCTGTACAGCCGGCGAAGGGCCTAGGGACGCGCCTTGGGGCACCGGCGGCCAGCGGCTGGCACCCAACGGCCAGCGCCCAGCGGCCGATGGATTGGGGAGAGGGAGGGTGCCAAATCGATGGTGGAGGGTACCCGACCGTCGGCGGGCTGCGGAGAGCAAGGGCACCGAATCGGTGGCGGCGGCCAGCGAGGAGCTTATGGAGGTATGGATCTAGAGGCTGCTGACCTGGTTATGGCGGATGGCATGGGTGCTGAGCCGCTGCGGTGGCGTGGCATGCGTGCATGCGTAGCTGGGGCGGTGGCGCAGCATGTGCGTGCGTTCGTGAGGAGAGCCGAGTAGGCGAGTCCATGAGTGTGTGCGTGCGAGGGTGTTTGGGGTGGCGGTCAACGGGTTAGGGTTAGGACTTCTTTGTTTATTTATTTATTTTATTAATTAAAGTATTTCTTTTCACGAGAACACGTGAATGCCCAAATGGAAACCGCAAACGCCAAATCAGAGAGTGCGAACGCCAAATCCTAGTGGTCGTTTGAATTTTCTGTGCGTGTGTATGTTTTTTCTTTGCGTTTTAAAATAACCGACAGAATAATAACATTTTCCTATGCGTGCATATATTTTTTCTGTGCGTTTTTAAAGAACCGACATAATAAATTATATTTTTCTGTGAGTGCTGATTTTTCGTGTGTGTATTGTCACGCACAGAAAAATCATACAATTATTCTGTGGGTTTTTATATTTTTCTGTTGGGATATTTTGGAACCAACAGAATAATCGTAATTTTTCTGTGCGTACCGAAAAAACGCACAGAAAAATTCATCACCCACAGGGCAATTCGAGTTTTCCAGTAGTGGGAGCCAGTAAAATTATGAATGACTTATGGAATGGAATGACTTACAAGCTTTCCCAGAGTTGTTTTCATTTGAAAAGAATCAGCTCATCTAAGTTTCTGTGGCTGCCACCAGCCCTCTCTTACATTATCTTTTCCATCTGCCACTCTCACTAGAATCCTATGATCAATACCTGGTTCTTACCAACACTTTTTAGAATTTGAGTCTGCAGGCCAGCTATATATACGAACATAAGGTTGATATGTGCCCTTGTGGTTCAGATTTGTGATGAGTGATTGTCAACGTGATTCGCGTCTTGGGTTGAGTTTGTGAACTAACCATGACGTGAGTTGGGTTGTGTAACATGTCTCTTGGTTTGTGATGCGCAGGTGTGGAGCTCGAAAATGGTGGTCGACAGTGAGGTGAAGGTCAAGTAAGGACGTGCTGTGCCGATGGACTAGGAGCAGTGAAGGACAGACATAAGGCTTGGACCGATGGATCAAAAGGCTGAGTGATCAGGCGCGGTGGCTAACAATTGGGAACATCAACAAACGCAAGTGTACATGGAGGAGTGACCATGTTGACCGAGTCAAGACAATGGTAGTGCAAGTTGAGCGGAGGCTCTGGAAGACTTGGTGGCTGGGCGGTCAAGGACGGAGGTGACACGCGTGGAGTTGCAGGGGACGCGTATGGACTATGCTACTCACCGACGTTTTGGTTGTTTGGGTCTCAAAACCATCGGGCAGACGGTTTTTGGGTTTGGGCCTCAAAACCTAGGTGGAGGTTTCGAGGAGGAATGGGGCGGTACGTGGCAGAATCATAGAGGTTGTGTCGAGGCGAATCAAATCTATGAAGGAAGCATGACCGTCTGATCGACAGAAAAAGAGTTGGACCATTACGCACTCGGGTCAAGTGGTTTGGCTCAAAATATCTAGGGGCAAATGAGGAATGTGTAATGGCTAGGCACTATAAATAAGAGAGGGGGATGCCCCAATGCTTTTCACCTCTTTAGCATTTTCATTTCTTCTCTCTCTAGTCATCTGCTATAGAGGTCCATAGATGAACTTGTGAATGTCTGTGTAATCCAGATCTTGGTAAGTGGGAATTGAGGCCCTTAACTCACGTTGTCCTCTAGGATTCAGATCATGAGTTTGTGATTTTGTTCTTCGCGTTCTTGTTTTTCCCCTTTCCTGTTCATGGTCTAATTCATCGATTCTAGAACATTTTGGCTCGCTCTTTTTGGTTTGATTCGTGCAAGGACATGAGTTGATGCTACTCTATGAGTTAATTTGATTGAACCGACTTGAGCACGAAGATCCAAATCGAATTGTGTTTTTGGAAGAAAAACTGTGTTCTTCGCGTGATCTGATTTTCTCGAAGTTTGGATTCAAATTGGGCGATGATTTCTTAGGAATAGCACACCTACAACTTTGTGATCATCTGGTAAAATTTTCGTGGAAATTCATTTTGATTTGTCCATGGTTTGGGCGATTTTGGATCCACTCGTGCGTGCTATGAACGCATGCGTGCGTCTCTGCTGTTCTTCTGTAGGTGCAACCTTCATTTTGCAACCTTCCTAGAAAACCTTCAAGAAAACTTTCAGGAAATTTTCCCAGAAAACTTTCTAGAAACCTTCCTAGAAAACTTTCTGGATACCTTCACGGCAACCTTTCTAGAAAACCTTCAGCAGCAACCTTCACATGAAAGTATCAGCTGCAAACTTTACGAAAACCTTCATAGCAAAGTTTCTGGAAACCATTGGCAAACTTTTAGAAATCTTAAGCAACATTTCCAGAAACCTTCTGCCGCAACCCTAGCTGAAAAGTTTGAGCTGCAACTTTCCAACAACTTTGAGTTGTAACTTTCCAACAACTTTGAGCTACAACTTTCCATCAGCTTTGTAGCGTCCTTCCTGTTGCTTCCTGTGTCTCATTTTGGGGATTGTGTTTGGGACAGTGGGTTAAGTTTTTGAAAGATTTTTCTGGCTCCCATTCACCTCCCCTCTGGTCATTGTTTTTGTCCCTTCAATTGGTATCGGAGCCAGTTAAGGACCATTCCACCTTAATCGGTCTATGATCCATGAAGGCGACATGGAGCGTGGTTCCAGTGAACCGCCACACTTCGATGGAACAAACTACCCCTATTGGAGATCCGCATGTCTACACATCTTTAGGGAATTGATTGGCAAGTTTGGGAGATTTGTGAGGATCCTAACTATGAGGTGTTTGATGCTCGTGTCGGTCAGGAGCAAATTGACCAACACAATGCAAATAGCAAGGCTCATAGCGTTCTCTTTTTTAGTCTTTCCCTTTCTAAGTTTGAGAGAGTCTATGATTGTACTACTGCTTGAGAGATCTGGGTGAGGCTTCAAAGCTATCATGAGGGAACCGCATAGGTCAAAACTAGACTCCTTAAGACGTACAAGCATGAGTATGAGAACTTCTCTCAGTTGGATGGAGAGTCTATTGATTCTATGTTTTCTCGTTTCCAGTCGATTGTGAACAAGATGCGGGCAAACAAGCCACAGTTGCCTTATGATGATCATGAGAGGGCTCTCAAGTTACTATATGCCCTAGATCAGAAGGTTTGTGATGTGAAGGTGTCCGCTATCATTTAGTCTGCTAACTGTTGGTATATTTAACGCACATAGATAAATCCACAAGCGCACGGATACCGCTGTAGCTTTCACCTGAAAGTATTCCAAGTATCATATCCACAGGGAAACATGTGAGGTTAACTACAATCCAACTTAACCCAGAGTAGCAACAAGACTTGAGAAAGTCGAAAGTGTAGAGGAGATCGCTAAGGTCTTCTAGTTCTAATCTCGATAAGCTATGTCTTCTATTGTTCAACTAGGGATATTACTAAGGGAAGCACAAGCAGAGAATGTTTCCTATAGTAACTAAATCCTGCTAGGCCTACAAGGTGGACTACAGAGGATTCAACGAGGCTATAAGAGTCACCCTCGTGAGCTACCACCGATCCGGAATATAGGGTACATCCACAAGTAACCCGGTGTAAGCACCACGGTTACACCTACAATTACTACTTTAACCTAGAGCGTCCAATAGATTAAAGCACTCAAAGAGTTATGAACCTGATGAACAATATAAACACAATGCTTACTTGAATTAGAAGTTGATTACCAGAGAGATCTCAAATGCAAGGTTGACTTCCGCCAAGGTACAAACCGTAGAGAGAGCACCGATAGGCCAGCATCTCCTCCAAACTCTTCCCTCACTCTCCATCTCTCTATTTCTAAAGACTAGATCCTATGGACTAATCTTCTCTTGATAGCTGGCTCTAATCCTCATGAGGAGAATATGAATTAGGGTTTAAGGATCTGATGAGGGAGGGGGGGGGTCGGGGCTGCTATATATAGGCCAGAGGTAGAGTAGAAGGCAAGGAATCTAGGAGGAGTAAGGGGCAAGGAGTCTAGGAGTAGGGGGCAAGGAATTGCCACGTCATCGATCCACGTCAACTCTCTCAACCACTGTGGGATGAACCAACCAACCTAAAACTGCCTTAAAATCAACTATGTAGATCGTAGGAAGGAGTATGCGGTGGCGGAGGGTGATGGGCCACCCCCATGTGCCAGGAGGCCTCCCTAGTGGGCCAGTCAACCCACTATGGTGCCAGGTGGGCTCCTCCATCTGCTGGCGAGGCTTGGGCTCCATCTTGAGTCATCTTTCATAGGTTTCATGGTTGAATCACTTGTTGACGTCGGTTTGCTTGTTTGGAGTGTATGATAGTGGTCCTAGGAGTTATTTTCTGGATAAATCCTCCTACAGTCATGAAATCACGAAAGCTTAATGAATTCATTAGTTTAAACCTCTAAACCTTCATTGGTGATTATATTTATGCCCTTATACATGTTTAATTGATGTTTTATAATGGTTGTTAACTATCGTAAACACTAACTATGACACCCTCACCGTGGATGTGCTTGTCAGCAAGCTCAAGTCCACCGAGATTGATTACTAGACTCAAGCCAAAATCAAGAATCCCTCTACACCGACTATGGCTTTGGTCTCAGGTAATGGTTCAAGTTCTTTAGCTAACCCTTCATAGATCTCCTTTGCCTTGTCTTCTTTGGTGTCTGTTATAGAGGAGCAGATGGAGGCACTTGGGGATGATGAGCTGGCACTCATCATCAATCGGTTCTCATGGTTTCACAACAACTGCATGAACCACCGGCGTGGTGGTGGCCCGAAGGAGGGTTGCTATGGCTGTGGATACCCCGACCACTTCATCACCCACTTCCCCAAGAAGAACAAGCACTCCTCCAACAAGTATGACACCAACAAGCACAAGGACAAGTGCGAGTACTCCTCCAGCAAGCACAAGTTGAAGGGAGGCTTTGACAAGGAGGAGCTCAAGCAGAAGTACCTCAAGAAGGCCAAGGCCCAGCAGAGCGCCTTCCTAGTCTCCCTCAGCGACTTCGATAATGACTCCAATGATGGCCACTCTTCTTCTCCATCGAGAGACGTTGAGTCCGAGAGGAAGCACGAGGACAAGCTGACTGGACTCTACTTCTTCACCGACTCTACCCACAGAGGTTTCTGCACCATGGCTATCGATTCTGAGGTGAAGTCTAGCAAGGACAAGGTTCCCGTTGACAACAACACTTCTAAGGTAAACCCTTCCATCGATAATCTTGTTGTTGAGCTTGATATCATGAATGACACCTTGATGAGCCAAGATAAGCTGCTAAAGCATGCTGCACATGAGAGGAAATAATATAAGGACAAGCTAGAAATTGCACTGAGGGAATTTGAGGAAGCTAAGAAGCACACTATAGCAGTTTTTGACGAGGTTGAGTACGAAGAGTGTGATGTTCACATGTCCAGTATTACTTCCTCACAATCCAAGTATGTTGCTTTGCTTGATGAGAACGATGAGTTGAAGTCTAGGTCTGGCTTGTTGGGTGCATGCAAGTCCTACTCGGGCTTGCAATCTGAGCTAGCAGAGAAAGTTGCTAGGATCTCTTTGCTTGAGAAGGCCAATTCAGATAGCACTACTGCTAAGTGTGTACATTGTGAGGGTTTAGAGCTGGAGATTGAGTCTTGCAGGCATGACAAGATGAGAATTGAGGAAGAAAACACATACCTTTGATCCATCTTGAGCTGGGTGTCCTATAGTGAGGCATAGTTGGGCATTAGATGAGCCAGTTTAGGTGGGGAAACTGGTGCATCGGGTGTAGGCTTTGCTTTAGGTGGGAAGGGTGAAAATATCTATGGCAAGGTTGGTGAGTACAGTGGTTTGAACCCAAGTGAGAAACCTTCTACTAATCCCAAGTTGATCAAAATCACTCCACCTAAGCCCACTGAGCCCACTATAAAAAATGGAGTGTTTGAAGAACCTCCAAAGGCTCCACCTCAGAAACAAGTCTGGGTTCCAAAACCAAACTATCTCAAGAACCCACTTGACACTCTACCTAACATCTCTGAGGATCCCCTTCCTAGAGCCAAACAGCCACCAAGAGTGAACCATACCCACAAGAGAGTGAACCAACAACCACCCAAGAGAGAGGTGAGGTATCACTGTGACTATTGCCATAGGGATGGTCACCTTGCTGAGTTTTGCTTTAGGAGGAAGAGAGATGAGCGGTGAGAGTACGAGTTGAACAATCATAACATGTACTGCCCGCCCCATGGTGTACATGTGCTGCCTATTCAGAGGCGCAATGCTAGGCCTAGAGGTGCAATGCCTCAAGGTGCCCGGCCTCAGGTTGCAAGACCAAGTGGTGGTCATGACCGGCATGGTTCAAGTCATGATCAATATGGCTTTGGATGTCACGACAGTGGCTTTTAGTCCTACAGCTCTAGAGGACCACATTTTCCTCCACGTGGTGATCGCTTCCCTCAATTGGGACATGGCATGTTTGGTGTTTTTCATAACACTCTTCCAGGGCAAATGAGCCAACACTGGTATCCTTCATAGTTTACTAACCCTAGTGTTGCGCCATTTGCTCATTGCATGCCTTTCTATTGATGCAGGATGGAGGCCTGAAGAAAACATGGCTCATTGATTCTGGCTGTTCATGCCACATGACCGAAAGTTCAAAATGGTTCTCTAGCCTTGACCCCATGCAATGTAAGGAGTACATCACATTCAGGGCAATAGCAAAGGTAAGGTGCTTTCTTGTGTGACCATTCAGGTCAATGAGAGTTTTGTCTTGAAGGATGTTGCTTTGGTTTTGAATTTAAATTTCAATTTGCATTCAGTGTCGCAACTCCTTCAGGATGGCTTTGAAGTGTGCTTTAAGACTAGCTTGTCTTGAGTTCTTGATTCACAAGGAAATCTTGTTTGTCAGATTGTCTCTTTTGGCCATGTCTTTTGAGCTGATTTTTCTCACTCCTTTGGCTCTTCTTGATGTTTGGTGGCTGGATCTTTCTTTGAGCTTTGGAAGTGGCATAGGAGACTAGGTCACTTGAGCTTTGACTTACTAGCTGGGTTGAGCTCAGTTGATCTAATCCAAGGATTGCCCAAGTTGAAATTTGAGAAGGACTTGGTTTGCCACCCTTGTCATCATAGGAAGATGGTTGCCGCTTCTCACCCATTTGTGAACCAAGTTATGACCAAGAAACCTAGTGAGCTACTTCACATGGACACAATTGGTCTAGCTCAGGTTCGGTCAGACTGTAGGAAGTGGTACGTTCTAGTGATCGTGGATGACTTTTCTTGCTACTCTTGGGTGTTTTTCATGGAGAGTAAGGATGAGGCTTTTCACATGCTCAGGATTTGATTCTTTGGTTGCAAAATGAGTTCACTAAGAATGCCATGACAACGATTCGCAGTGACAATGGCACATAATTCAAGAATACTCATTTTGAAACCTTTTGTGCTTCTTTGGGCCTCAAGCATCAGTTTTCCTCTCCTTATGTCCCTCAGCAAAATGGTGTTGTTGAGCACAAAAATTGGACTTTGGTTGAAATGGCTAGGATGATGCTCGATGAGCATAGGACTCTTAGGAGATATTAAGCCAAAGCGATCAACACCGCGTGCCATGTGTCAAATCACATTTTCCTTCATGCTTTCATGAAGAAGACTTCTTACAAGTTGCGTTTCGGATGACCACCCAATGTAAGTCACTTCAGGGTGTTTGGATCTAAGTGCTTCATCCTAAAACAATGTAATTTGGACAAATTCGAGTCCAGGTCTTCCGATGGTATTTTTCTTGGTTATGCCTCTCACTCTCATGCATATCATGTTCTTAACCTTAAAACTAACAGAGTTGTGGAGACCTATGAGGCCACATTTGATGAAACCATGCCATGTTTGACTCCTGTCTTTGATTGTGCAGGTGATCAGGAGATTGGTGAGAGCATCTTTGTAGAGGAGGAGCAGGAAGATGTTGATTGGGGTGATCCTGAGCTAACTCCACTGGCTGCCCCTCTTGAGCCTATGACGTCTACTTCAGCTCATGGCCTCGATCCCTCTTCTTCTGCTACTTGGGTCTGTTCGAACAGCCTCCTCAACATGCGCCGGCTGCACCTGAGGAGGCCCCAGCTGCTGTTGAAGGGGAGGTGACTTCTTCAAGGTAGACACATTTAGCGTCGCCACCCACCTCAGACCATGATCAGCGACATCGACTAGCGAGTCATGTGGTCCAGGTCATATCACATCTCACACTTTGCTCACTCTGCTTTCGTTGCTTTTTTAGCCTCGAGATGTTGGACACGCACTATCTAATTCCGATTGGGTTAATGCTATGCACGAGGAGTTAAAGAACTTTGAGTGAAACCAAGTGTGGATTTTATTACCACCTCCACCAAATTGCCACCCCATAGGTACAAATTGGGTTGTCAAGAACAAACAGAGTGAGGATGGGGTGGTAGTGAGAAACAAGGCTAGATTGGTAGCTCGGGGCTTTTGATAGAAAGAGGGGATAGACTATGAGGAAACCTTTGCTCCTATTTCTCTTTTAGAAGCCATTAGGATCCTTTTAGCCTTTGCAACTTCGAAAGGGTTCAAGCTGTATCAGATGGATGTGAAGAGTGCTTTCTTGAATGGGTACATAGAGGAAGAGGTTTATGTTAGGCAACCCCTTGGCTTTGAAAATCCTAAGTTTCCTAACCATGTTTTTAAACTCCACAAATCCTTGTATGGTTTGAGACAAGCCCCAAGAGTCTGGTATGAGCGCTTGAAAGCTTTCTTGCTTGAGAAGGGTTCTAAAATGGGTTCAGTTGATAAAACTTTGCTCCTCCTCAAGCAAGGCACTGACACACTTTTGGTTCAGATATACATGGATGATATAATCTTCGGTGGCTCTTCTCATGCACTTATTGCCAAGTTTGCAGATACTATGAGCAGGGAATTTGAGATGAGCATGATGGGAGAATTGAGTTTCTTCCTTGGGTTGCAAATCAAGCAAACCTGAGAAGGGACATTCATGCACCAAGGCAAGTACACCAAGGACCTACTGAAGAAATTCGATATGGGCGAGGCCAAGCCTCTTTCAACACCCTTATCGACCATGATGGTGCTGGACACTAATGAGGAAGGAGAAGTTGTGGACCAGAAGGAGTACCGCAACATGATTGGATCATTGCTGTACCTGACGGTGACAAGACCAGGCATCCAGTTCACGGTCTGTTTGTGTGCACGCTTTCAATCTTCGCCATGCATGTCTCATCATCAAGCCATCAAGCAGATCATGAGGTACCTTCATTTCACACCTGAGTTTGGTCTTTGGTTTTTGGCCTCCTCCTCTCTTTCTCTTTGCGGGTATTCAAATGCAGATTATGCTGGCTGTCGCATTGAGAGAAAGTCCACGTCGGGTAAACATGGCCATGGCATTTGACCCCATCTCCAAGTTCGATGGTTCACATCTTATTGGAACAACACAACTCTTTTATAGGTTACAGTGAAGAACAGATGCCTCACCAAATTTATGAAGAATTTCCATTGTTAGTCGCATCTCTTCCTCAACTGGCCGGATGAACAAAGTGACATCATCAGCATACACCAAGATGTACTGCACAGGATTATGCCGAGATAGAGGTTATAGAAGATCCAGTTCTCTGACCTTTGTAAATAAACTATTTAGGGCAGCATTACCAATATTAAAAGCATAGGTGAGAGGGGGTCTCCTTGGCAGTGGCCTCGTTGGTGACTGATTACATCTCTGGGCTCTCCATTGAGCAGCACTCGAGTTGAAGATGTCGCGAGCAAATTTAAAACCAGGTTGTGCCAAACCTTGTAACACCCTAGTGTTAAGCATTGCATTTGGCACTTGCATTTCATGATCACAAGCATCATCCAAGCATTCATGAGCATGAGCATATGGAATTTCACCTTATTATTTACATATTATCACAGGTGATGTTGATTCTATACATACATATGCTTGTGATCATGTGTGACCAATGAAAGAGATGGTTGTGAGGTCACAAAAACACCTTAGACATGTCTAGGATGGTAAATCAAACAATATTTGTATTCATGACATGGGCCAATTGTGCTTCTAAGTCATAGTTTACTCTAAACTTCTATTTTCATGTTACTACTTTGACTAGAGTTGAACTATAGCATAGAGTATTTGCATGGTAGTGAACCCTTAACAAAAGTTGTAGCTTATCTTATGTGGAACAAACTTTGTTTAAGGGTCATGAGCTAATTCGATGCCTAACATGGTCAAATCAGGCTCACAGGAATCAACTTAATGCTATTTTGAAACTCAAAAAATTGTCTATCTAAAGCTGATTTTCAGTTTCCTTGTAGCTATCTTTGGTGATTTTTAGTTTGCAAACCATTGGGAATTAGACAAAACTTTCTTAAGCAAACTTATAGTACTCATGTAACTCTACAAAATGGTGAAATTGGTTTACCAAAACGTTGCATGGATTAGGAGTTGTGGAAAGAAAATCGAGTTTCAGGCGGTTTCATCCGAACTAAAACTGACCTTGCCGCGCATGTCGTGGTCGACCAGCACAGGACGAGCGTGCTGTGTGGTGGCCATACGCCGACACTGGCCTGCCCTACTATGCTAGAAAGGCGAGTACTCAGTCGCCCTCGCTCTCACGCTTTCATTCACCTCTCGTCCTCTCCATCTCGCTCGTGCATGACTCTAGAGCAGAGCAAAGCGCAGCGCCGCCACCGTGTCGTCGCTGGCCAAGCGCATCACCACTGCCACACCATCACCCAATCCACCTCGCACGTATCTCCACCATGATCTACTCCACCTCCTCGAGCATCTAGCGCCACTAGACAAGCATAGGTGAGGCCACAATGCCATGCCACTATCGCCACCATGGTCGCGGTGTGCCACCGAGCATGGGCTTGCCGGTGGCCAGCCACCACCAGTGCCTCTTACCTCCCTCACCCTTGGTTGTGCATCGCCATAGGTCATAGATGCTACGACTACAAATGGCTTAACTGCTACCATAATCGCTGCATGGGAACATGTGATCGCACCATGCGTGTCCACCATGGCCATGAGTTGAAGCTCGCTGTGGCCATCCCTGACTAGACCCCGTCGTCCTCCTCTAGCATGCATTGTTACATTGCCGTGAACCCTAGAACCATCCCCAAAGATGGTCCTACCTTCGACCGCCATCTCATCATAACTACCACACCACTGCCGTGCTCTGTGCATCGCTGCACCGCCATGCACGTGGCCGGAGCACACCTTCGCTTCACTATGCCCTAGACCTAACCCTAGAGTTCTGCTAGGACTCCCTAATCCTATAACATTGCTCGCCTAGCCATGTCATTGCTGGAGTCGATGATCCCACCGCCGAGCACCTCTATTCTGCCACCATTATCGCCGACGAGGTAGCTCTAGTGAACCGCTGAACCAACCAACATCACCAGCCGATGCGGGATGTTGAGTAGGTCATGATGGTGAAGACGCTACTGCCGGTGAGCTCACCGTCATCGAGCTCTGGCCAGTCAATGCCGTCCTATGCTCCTATCTCACTGACGTGTGGGCCCATTGACCCGCGGGGCCCAGCTATCAGTCAGGGTTTTGAAATTTTCTTTATTTATTTTTCTAGATTTTGTTGCAAACTTCAAAAATCCATAACTATAGCTAGGAATGTCCAAATTGAGTGAACCAAATTTTGTTGGGTTCATCATGAAGTGTAGTATTTAATAAAAAATATGAAACTGCTGTTTGGGATATTTTTCTAGGGGAATTAAATTGAGCTAGTTAAGTTCTTTTAAAATAGTTTCTATGTTGTAAAATGCATATCTTGAGCTAGGGAAGTGCAAAAATTGTGATTCTAATTTTGCTAGTATTGTGTTGACATTCTCTAGCTAGGAAAAATATTAAAACTACAGTGGGCATAGTTGGAATATGGTCTTCTTGTTTAATCTTAAATAATTGCTAGATTCTAGTGAAAATAAATGGGGTAAAATACATAACTTATGATCATGTAAATTTTTACACAGTGTTCTTATGCTAGGATGACAGTAAGAAAAATATGAAATCTGTTGTTTGGCACTGTTCACTAGGTTCAACTATTTTTTGCTAAAATAAGCCTATGCAAGTTGTCATTTTGTAGAGGTTTCTATACTTATCCAAATGGCATGAAATTTGTGTAGTAGACTATTGGGGTCAGATGTAGCTACTATAATTTTCTCAAAATTTATTGAGCACTAGAAATATTTATCCTTTAAATCACCTTATTATATAAGGAAATTAATAAATGCACATAAGTATATTATTTGGGCTTAACTATGATGTTTTCTATGGTTCTTGTGATGCATATGATATGTTGATATTAGTAGTTCTGCTTAGAATTGATTGGTTATACGTAGCTACTTAATCATTGCTTTATAATTCAACTAGATGGCTGCAGGAGTAGTTTCTGTTGTGTTGAAAAATTCACAATGATAGTTACTTTTCCTATTAAACTTGTTAAAAACAAAGTTGTAGGCAACTTACTCATCTTGCTTGTCCTAAAATTTCATGGCTATATGATAAATGGTCTAAGATTTATAGCTGTTAGAATTCTACTATCAGATTTGCTTATCCTCTAGACAGATCTAGAAGATTGAATTGTTTGACCTAGATAGCTACTGAATCACCTTTAGATGATTAAAAGAAAGTTTTAGGTAATTTCATAAAATTTCCATAAAGTACACAACCATATTGTTTGGGTGTGTATAACTCCAGTTATGGTAAAAAACAATTGGCTGCTATCTTGCAGCCCAGAAAATGTTTAAATAGGTTTTTGTTTAATTACTAGAGAGAAGATATGCACCTGCTCAGTAAAAGAAAATTTATCATGTTATAACTTTAATACATTAAAGTTAAGGACACTTATGAGTATGCATTTTATCATATCATATCATCCATGTCATTATGTATGCATCCATGATATCTTATTTCATGCTCATACATATAGCATCGCCCAAAGGAGTAACCCTACTGGAATTCAAAGAAGAGGCAGAGGAGAATCCGGAGACACCCCAACCAGTAGCTCTTGAAGGTGAGGAGCCAGATACTGAGGAACTTTTGGAGTGCCCTGACCACCGACCCACTTCTTTTCTAAAAGGCAAGCCCCGAAGCATTATAAGCCTCCTATGTTTTATAAAATATCACTTGAGTCCTTTATGTTTGATGCATTAGGTTATAAGAGTTTATCGGAAACACTTGATGCATAGAACTATATTGTCTAGAAATAGACCTTGAATCCTATGTAGGTCCAGGATCGAATAATTGCTTAGTAATACTTAGCTTGGTAGAATTGGGTGATTTCCTATCACCTGCGAGATATAGGTGGACACTGAACCATGGTTGGCTATATTTGCTATCGTGTAAAAGAACCATGAGAGGTTGTAAATTAAGGTTGGATGGAGTCTATGTTGTAGGCTGACTCATGTGATTCCGTCTGTGTCAATTAAGGATATCATCGTTGTTGGTCCTCGGTCATTTTGAACGCATGCCTCTCACTTAGCTGGCCAGATAACACGTTCCGACCGTGAAGCCAAGTAGCTCAACTCAGGCCAGGCCTTGTTCTATCAAAGTGCGTATACTAGAGGTAGTAAGGATGCATGAGGATCTAGTGTGAGGCGAAGGGTAGGTTAGAGTCCTGATCGACCTTGCATCCGGTAGCGTCCCTGAGGATGCGGCGCTGATTGAACCCAGGAATTGGACCTAAGTTGTACCAAAGGTGACCTAAGGCTACCGTGGCTGGTAGACCTAGGTTTGTGTTAGGAATACTGCCTAGCTGGTTGCAGTCGATTCGAATCATCGTCTTTCCCAGATAGTGAGAAACTTAACTGAGCTTCCTTCTATCATAGTGATAATGGCAAGTGGAATGGTTCTGAGAATGATATAATAAATTGCTATAGTTACTATTGTTTTGTCACTACAGATATACCATATGTTTGGCATAGGTTAGTTGCTAATCTAGAGATGAATAGTTACAATTAACTTGATAACCGAATTATAAAATGTATAGCTGAATTAGTGGCTTTTTATGCAAAATATTGTTAAGCTGGCTTCACTTATAAAGCCTTGCATGATCCTTGGAGTCACTTTATTTTTGGTTTATGATGGGTAAGTCTAGCTGAGTACCTTCTTGTATTTAGGGTTTATTTTCCCACTTGTTGCAAATAACACTATTTATCATGGGTACTGTAAGAACTGCTTCTGTCCCGTGGTGGACGAGGAGTAGGCCTGGGCAAGGCGCTTCCATTTATATATCTAAGCTATGATGCTTTTGTGGGTTGTGATCATAGACTGGTGAGTATTTGAACCATAGTGTGAGGTGTTGGTTTAAAAACTACTTTGCTTCCGCTACTACTTTATTTGAACTTGGTTTGTAATAACTTCAATTGCTCTGTGATGTATGGCAATGTATTTGTGAACTCTATGTATCTTGTGGCATATATGTTGAATTATGTACGGTCTTGGTTGTATATTGGCAACTAATCAAGACTCTTCATGGTACTCGATGGACTACCGAGTTTATATGGGCTCAAGTATGAAAGTGCGACTGCCCCACGGCTGCCATTGTACTTGTGCTCTTATAAATTAGACGGTTCTGTTACAGCTGGTATCAGAGAAAGATTTAACATTAATTGCCACATGTGTATTTAAAACAAAGGTTTTTGTTTTCCAAAACCAGTTTTTGGCAACTTATAGCTATATATATAGGTGTTCAAATCTAAAATTTGAATCTAAAGTGTGCCAGTGATTACTTCTTTATGCCCAGTTAAGGATTTTAGATGGCTAAATAAGTACAAACATGGGGGGTTTTATTTTTGTCGTCTATACGGCGTGTTATTGTATGGATGCCATTCACTTGAGTGGTAATGTATGGATCAAATACCTCTACGCCCAAGGTAAGATGATAAGTGGCATGACCGCAAGATGTGAGTGTGCGGTATAAGGGGAGAGGTAGCTTTGATACTAAAGTATATATATGTCTCATATATATACTAAGGTATTTAATTGTGGGTCAGCTTTGATACGGCTGTATTTGCATATTTATATGTGTGTATGGGATGTATTTACTTTCGGGTAGCTTTGATATGGAAGTATATATATATATATATATATATATATATACATATATATACATATATATATATACATATATATATATGGGTATATATATATGGAAGTATTTAGTATTCAATCTAGAGCCCTAGATTTTCATTTCTATATTTATATATTTATGGGGTTGGGCTGAAATGAAACTCTTGTGTAGGTATGCTAACAACAAAACATGTAGCCCGACTAGTTACATTATTTATCAGAGAACGTATATATGCCACCGTGTATGTCGCTAGAAGTTTCAATTTTTCTAAGTTTGGGAGGACATATGTAACATCCATGCATCATGATAAATCATTCATTACATACTTGCATTGTTCCTCCCCTTATAAGTTTCTTATTCCGTTAAATAACACTTTTCTATTATAACGTTGTTCGCATAAAGAGTTGCACCATATTTTGTTGGTACAGATGGCAGCATCAATTGGGAGTGAGACTTTCCTAGAGATCTTCGGTACCCCTACCCTGCTCTGGAGGGTACTACACTTTGTGGGGTATACCAAACCGCCCTGCTACTTTTGGAATGAGGGATATCTAGAAGGACAATTATGGTATGAGGTGCAACTAACCATACCTACTCGTACCTAAGCACCCCTATGGCAGGAGTGGAAGGTGAATTCTAAGGGAAAAACTCCTTGGGAAGGTGCCCAAGTAGCTGCTTTTGAGGTGCTGAGCTAGATTTGTCAGCAGCACAGGGATGAGTTGACTGGCAGTGCAGCTGATAATTTTTCTCAAGTGGATCCGTCTACAGCATTGATCCGAGACCCGAATGAGCAGGTAGAGAGTTCTAGTCCCGCTATGAGTGCTATGTTTGCCATGATGAAGATGTTTTATGCTCATCAAGACACCCTAGACTTTTGGTAGGAGTCCTACACCACTTGTATGGATAGGCTCATGAGAGCCAAAGCTGCACAACGGAAGCTGAGGAAGCATGTGCGTAAGCACAAGAAGGCAGCTAGGGAGGCTCGTTGGGACACTAATGAAGCTTATACCGCATTGGGAGCCCTCTAGACTCAGATGGAATGGGTTGATTAGCAGAGAGTTGCTACTTAAGCAGCAAGAGCTGATGATCAGGTTGTGCGGACAGGACTACAGGAGCAGCTAGAGGCCGCTCGTGCCGAGGCCTTCACTACTACACGCCAGTAGATCTTAGCCAACAACCGCGCAGCCCTACAGAAGTAGCATGTGACAGAGTCAAAGCTAAGGCTGCGCAATAGGCATGCATTGAGTGGGATTTGCGCCATTAGCTTGCTCGTACCTAGAATGTGGTGGTTGATCTTTAGCATGAGGTGCATTTTCTGAACAACCAACTACACCTGATCCTTGATGAGGAAGAAGAAGATCCAGAAATGTTTGTTGAAGATGATGGTTGAGAGGAGGAAGAAGTGGTGCCCGTGGATGTGGGCGAGGCTCTATCTGACCTCAATAGTGACCATGCTAACATGTTGAAAGCTCTAGTTTGGTTTTGGTTAATTGATGAAACCCTAAGTGCTAACCTAGTTTATCAAAGTGATTATGAGATAGGTAGCACTACTCCAAGTGATGAAGCAAATGGCGAAGATCATGACAATGGTGATGGCATGATGATGATCAAATGCTTAAACTTGGAAAAGAAGAAAGAGAAAAACAAAAGGCTCAAGGCAAAGGTATAAATAGTAGGAGCCATTTTGTTTTAGTGATCAAGACACTTAGCGAGTGTGATCACATTTAGGTTAGATAGCCGTACTATTAAGAGGGGTGAAACTCGTATTGAAATGCGGTTATCAAAGTGCCACCAGATGCTCTAACTCATTGCATATGCATTTAGGATCTAGTGGAGTGCTAACACCCTTGAAAATATTGGTGAAAATAAGCTAACACATGTGCACAAGGTGATACACTTGGTGGTTAGCACATTTGAGAAAGGGTAGGAAACTTCACCGGTGGAGTGCGGACAGTCCAATGGTGCCACCGGTGCCCTACATAGAAAAGATGGAGGTCACTATAAGTGACCGGACGCTAGTCTCTGTTGGACCGGCACGTCTGGTCAGTAGCAGCAGTGATCGCGTGTTTCAGTCTTCGACCGGACACTTGCGCTAAAAGTGACCAGAGGCTAGCAGGGTGCGTTCGGTCAGTGCTGATGTACGCTGACGTGGGACACATGAAGAGATATTGAGTGACCAGACGTTGGGTGAGTCCGATCGAGCATGACCGGACACGTCCGGTCGTCAAAATTCATGTTTGGAACCTTACTAGAAATGACCGGATGCTGAGGTCCAGCGTCCGGTCACTTTCTAACTAACGCGTTCGGTCATCACTTGACCGTTGAAATTGGGCGATCGGTGTTTGAAGCCGATGACACGTGGCGCACATCGCACGACCAGACACTAAGGTCCAGCGTCTGGTCAATATGACCGGAGTGTCCGGTTGGCCCATGTTCAGTGCAGTGAGGAGCCCAGTGGCTCTATTTTATGGGGGCTTCTATTTAAGCCCCATGGCCGGCTCAAGCTCACTCTCTTGCACATTTTCATTGACATAGCAACCTTGTGAGCTTAGCCAAAGCCCTCCCACACATCTCCATCATTGATCCATCATCTTTGTGAGATTGGGAGAGAATCCAAGTGCATTGCTTGAGTGATTGCATCTAGAGGCACTTGGAATTCGTGTTGTGCTGCGGATTTCGCTTGTTACTCTTGGTGGTTGTCACTACCTAGATGGCTTGGTGCAGCGGTGGAGGATTGGCATGAGTTGATGATTATTCATGGCCATCTCCATTGATTGTGAGGGGATTTGTACCTTCCCCGGTGGAGCGCTGAAAGGTAACTCTAGTGGATTACTCATGTCATTGAGTTACCTCACTTGTGGGTAGGTTCTTGCGGTGTCCAATCGTGTGGACGAGGTTTGTGCAACACCTCTTAGCCACCGAACCACCAAGTGTTGGTCAACACAACGGGGACGTAGCGTGTTGGCAAGCACGTGAACCTTGGGAGAAAATCGGTTGTCTCTTGCCATTTGGTATTCTCCCGGTGATTGATTTGATATTCACCTTATGATTAGTTCATCCCTCTACACGGTGGTATAAGCATCCTACTCACTCTTCTATATTCTTGCAAATTAGTTGTGGCAAGCTCTTTAGTGTAATTAGAATTGAGAGCTTGTTTTGTTATTTAAGTTCATCTAGTGGAGCTCTTTAGTGTAGCAAGATTGTGAGCTCTTAGTGAGTAGCATCATAGAAAGTTGTGTGTCTAGTAATCATAGCAACTAGAATTGTTGGATAGGTGGCTTGCAACCCTCATAGAGCTAGAGCAAGTTTGCATTTCACTATTTGTCTTACTAATCAAATTGCTCTAGTTGATTTGTAGAATTTTAAATAGGCTATTCACCCCCCCTCTAGCCATATTAGGACCTTTCAAGTGGTATCAGAGCCATGGTCACCGTTCGATTAAAGGCTTAACAACCTCGGTGTCAAATTATGGCTCAAGTTATGTTCAACTATGTGGGGGGCAAACCACTATTCTTTGATGGCACCTGCTATGATAATTGGAAGAGAAAGATGAGGATGTATCTTGGTTCAATCAATGATCAAGTATGGGAAGTGACTAAGAATGACTATACTATCATTGATCCCGATGATCCCACCAACCAAGATAAGATCAACAAGCAATGCAATGCAATGGCTCTCAACATCATATACAATGCCATTGATTCCAAGGTGTTTGATCAAATCAAGGATTGTGAAAGAGCAAATGAGGTGTGAAAGAGATTGGAGGAAACATATGAGGGCACACTGACAGTGAAGAGTGCCAAGTTGTATATCCTCAAGGATAAATTGACAAGCTTCAATATGAAGGAAGATGAGAGCATTCCAGAGATGTTCCATCATTTGCAAGTGATTGTCAATGATTTGAAGGCATTGGGAGAGAAGATCAAGGATGATGATGTCTCTCATCAGTTCTTGATGTACCTACCTCCAAGATTTGAGATGTTGAGATTGCTCATCATAAGAGGAGAATTGAAAGAGATTACCCCCAACCAAGTACTAGGTGATGTCATGACCCAAGAGACATACCGTGTGGAAAGGGAGGGGGATGACAAGGAGGACAAGAAGGAAGAAGAGGACAAGAAGAAGAAGAAGAAGAAGAGTGTAGCATTTAAGGCTAGCTCATCATCATCCAAGAACAAGGGCAAGTCCAAGAAATAATCAAGTGATGATGATGATCTTAGTGACATTGATGATGAAGCCATGGCTCTATTTGTGCGCAAGATGGGCAAATTCATGAAGAAGAAGGGCTATGGTGCAAGAAAGAGAAGAGATCACACCAAGAGCAAAGAGTATGTGAGAAGATGCTACAATTGCAAGAGCCCTGATCATGTTGTAGCAAATTGTCCCTACAATAGTGATAATGATGAAGATGAGAAGAAGAAGCTCAAGAAAGATAAGAAAGAAAAGAAGGAAAAGAAGGAGAAGAGGATGACATTTCAAAAGAAGAAGAAGGGTGGAGGCTATGTAGTCACTTGGGATAGTGATGGCTCATCGGATAGTGATGACTCTAGTGATGATGGCAAGAAATCTATCAAGAAAGCACTAGCAAGCATCGCCATCAACAACAAGCCCTCCATCTTCGACACTCCATCGACATATCTCATGGCAAAGCCTACCAAGGTAAAATATGATGAGAGTGATAATGATGAATGCGAAAGTGACTCTTGTAGGAATGATAATGATGATGATGATGATGAGGATGAGGAGTACACCAAGGAGGAGCTCTTGGACATGTGTGAGCAAGTGCACGCTTGGAATGAGATGAAGAGAAAGGAGTGCAAAGAATTGCGTAAGAAAGTAAAATTTCTTGAGCAATCCTTTGATGAGCTCAATGCTACTCATGAGAGGCTAGTGGAAGCCCATGAGAAGCTTGGCAAAGCTCACTCTAAGCTTGAAAAGGCTCACTCATCTCTTATTGAGCAAGTCAAAGTGAAGGAAGCCAAGAAGGAGCAAGTGATCGTATCATATGATGTGGGACTAACATGTGATCTTATTAATGAATCTTTTCATGAGTCCATTTTAGTTACTCCAACTAACCCCTCTTGTAGCACTACCACTTCTACTTCACCTTTGAGTGATGGAATCACTTGTGATGCCTCACTAAAAGTAGAAAATGAGACCCTCAAGAAGGAGGTGAATGAGCTCACTCATGCCTTAGGCAATGCCTATGGTGGAGATGCCCGCTTGCTAAAGTGCTTGGGTAGCCAAAGGTTTTCTCTCAACAAAGAGGGATTAGGCTATACCCCCAAGAAAGGCAAGGCGGCCTTTGTCACTCCCAAAGTTAGCTTTGTGAAGGGCAATGGTCGGTTTTGCAATAGATGCAAGCAAGTTGGGCATATAAAGCAATATTGCAAGATTAACAAGAACAAGCTACCTAATGTATCCTCAATTAAATTTGATTCTTGTTACATGCTTTTTAAGGGTGCCAATGGTGTGAAGGCTAAGTTCATTGGTACACCAATTATGAGCCCAAAGAAGGCCATTTGGGTACCAAAGACCTTGGTAACTAACCTTCAAGGACCCAATCAAGTTTGGGTACCTAAAAAGAATTGATCTTCTTTTGTAGGTCAATTATAAAGCCGGAGGAAGGCATTGGGTGCTTGATAGTGGGTGCACACAACACATGACCGGTGATCCAAGAATGTTCAATTCAATCAATGAAAACAAGAGCAATAGGATTGATAGTATGACATTTGGTGACAATGGCAAAGGCAAGGTCAAAGGACTTGGTAAGATTGCAATATCAAATGACTTGAGCATTTCCAATGTGCTACTAGTAGAGAGCTTGAACTTCAACCTATTGTCGGTAGCTCAATTATGTGATCTTGGTTTCAAGTGCATATTTGGTGTGGACAATGTAGAGATTATAAGTGTAGATGGATCTAACTTGATATTCAAAGGATTTAGATATGAGAATCTATACTTGGTTGATTTCAATGCTAGAGAAGCGCAATTGACAACATGTTTGATCACTAAGTCTAGCATGGGTTGGTTATGACATAGAAGGCTTGGTCATGTTGGAATGAAACAATTAAACAAGTTAATCAAGCATGACTTAGTTAGAGGCTTGAAAGATGTCACTTTTGAGAAAGATAAGCTATGTAGTGCATGTCAAGCCAGAAAGCAAGTTGGTAACACACATCCTAAGAAGAGCTTGATGAGCACATCTAAGGCATTTGAGGTAATACACATGGACTTGTTTGGACCAACCACATACACTAGCATTGGTGGAAACAAATATGGATTTGTGATTGTGGATGATTTCACTAGATACACATGGGTGTTCTTTCTTGTTGATAAGAGTGATGTGTTTGCAACATTCAAATCATTTGTTAAGGGCATTCACAATGAGTTTGAAACAACCATCAAGAAAGTGAGAAGTGACAATGGAAGTGAGTTCAAGAACACAAGAATTGATGAGTTGTGTGATGAATTTGGAATTAGACATCAATTATCGGCCAAGTACACTCCACAATCAAATGGCCTAGTTGAAAGAAAGAATAGAACTTTGATTGACATGGCAAGATCAATGTTGAGTGAGTACAATGTGAGTCATTCATTTTGGGCCGAAGCAATCAACATGGCTTGCTATTATAGCAACCGACTCTATTGTCACCCCATGATGGAGAAGACACCTTATGAGCTATTGAATGGGAGAAAGCCCAACATAGCATACTTTCAGGTTTTTGGTTGTAAATGCTACATATTGAAGAAAGGCACTAGATTGAGCAAATTTGAAAAGAAATGTGATGAAGCTTTCTTGCTTGGTTACTCCACAACTAGCAAGGCTTATAGAGTTTAGAATTTGGCTAGTGGTATTCTTGAGGAGGTTCATGATGTGGAATTTAATAAAACAAATGGTTCCCAAGAGGAAGACGAGAATTTAGATGATGTAAGAGGCACTCAATTGGTCAATGTAATGAAGAGCATGGACATTGGTGATATAAGGCCTAGAGAGGTGATTGATGTTGAAGATGACAAGAATCAAGTGCTCTCTAACTCAAATGTGCAAGCTTGTGGTTCTCATGATCAAGTTCAAGCAAGTACTAGTCATGACAAAAGTGCAAGATCAACAACAAGTGGCTAGTTCATCATCTCAACCAAGTAATCAATCTAATGCAAGCAATCAAGTGCAAGTGCTCCAACCAACCAATGTTGCAAGAGATCATCCATTGGACACTATCATTGGTGATATTTCAAGAGGTGTGCAAACAAGATCAAAATTGGCTTCATTTTGTGAGCATTTCTCATTTGTGTCATCCATTGAACCAAAGAAGATAGATGAAGCTTTGAAAGATGTTGATTGGGTCAATGCTATGCATGAAGAGCTAAACAACTTCACAAGAAATCAAGTATGGGATTTAGTTGAGAGGCCTAAGGATCATAATGTGATAGGAACCAAGTGGGTCTTTCAGAATAAGCAAGATCAAGATGGGATTGTAATAAGGAACAAAGCAAGATTAGTGGCTCAAGGTTACACTCAAGTTGAAGGTCTTGACTTTGGAGAAACATATGCCCCGATTGCAAGATTGGAAGAAATTAGGATCTTGTTAGCCTATGCTTGTGCCCACAACATCAAGTTATACCAAATGGATGTGAAGAGTGCATTTCTCAATGGGTACATCAATGAGCTTGTGTATGTTGAGCAACCTCCCGGTTTTGAAGATGAGAAGAAACCCAATTATGTTTACAAGTTGAGAAAGGCTTTGTATGGATTGAAACAAGTACCTAGAGCATGGTATGAGAGATTGAGGGATTTCCTACTCTCTAAGGGATTCAAGATGGGAAAGGTTGACACCACTCTCTTCACCAAAAAGCTTGGAAATGACTTGTTTGTAATGCAAATCTATGTTGATGATATCATTTTTGGGTCAACAAATTAAGATTTTTGTGAGGAGTTTGGCAAGATGATGGCAAGTGAGTCTGAGATGTCCATGATTGCAGAGCTTAGTTACTTCCTTGGTCTTCAAATCAAGCAAATGAAGAATGTCACATTTGTGAGTCAAGGCAAGTATATCAAGGACATGCTCAAGAAGTTTGGAATGGATGATGCTAAAGCTATTAGTACACCAATGGGGACAAGTGAAAGCTTGGATAGTGATGCTAGTGACAACATGGTGGATCAAAAGATGCATCGGTCTATGATTGGAAGCCTACTCTATGTGACCGCATCAAGGCCGGATGTGGTGTCTAGTGTATGCATGTGTGCTAGATTTCAAGCCTCACCAAGAGAAAGTCATTTGAAGGCAACAAAGAGAATATTGAGGTACTTGAAGCATACACAAAATATTGGATTGTGGTATCCCAAAGGAGCAAGATTTAAGTTGATTGGATATTCGGACTCCGATTATGCGGGATGCAAAGTTGAGAGAAAGAGCACATCAGGCACATGTCAACTATTGGGAAGATCACTTGTGTTTTGGTCTTCAAAGAAGCAAAATAGTGTAGCACTTTCAACCACCGAAGCGGAGTACATTTCGGCCGGTAGTTGTTGTGCTCAATTACTTTGGATGAAGGCTACTTTGAGTGACTTTGGAATCAAATTCAAGCAAGTGCCATTGCTATGTGACAACGAGAGTGCCGTAAAGCTCACCAACAACCCGGTTCAACATTCAAGAACAAAGCACATTGATGTCCGCCATCATTTCATAAGAGATCACCAACAAAAAGGGGACATTTGCCTTGAGAGTGTGGGCACCGAAGATCAACTTGCCGATATCTTCACCAAGCCACTTGATGAGAAGAGGTTTTGCAAGCTAAGGAATGAATTGAACATACTTGACTTCTCCAATATGTTTTGATGCACCCCCAAATTTATATGACGTGCCTCTCCTTCGAGCAATTCAAGGTAAAAGTTGATTGGCATGGCATATATCCTTGCTAAGGACATGTTTAGTGCATCTAGACATATTTCACATTTGAATAGGCTCATTCATGAAAACAAATGAATTTGATGCTGGTATGGTACCACTATTCCTTGTATGCTTGAAATGATCTAGTGGTAGCATATGACATGTTTGTGGGCTTGTAACCCTAGTGTTTGATCTAGAAAATAAGCTATAAGTGTTTAACTCAGCATGGTACAAGATAACCCTTATTTGGAGGTGTGAAGAAGCTTGTCCTTGGATCAAACCGAGTTAAATATATTTTGCAAGTGATCTAGATTGAACCAATTTGGGAAAATGATCCTCACTTCACATGGTTTCACCCCAACCTATCTAAAATTTGAGCCCTCTTTTTGTGCTAATTGTTGACAAAGGGGGAGAGAAATGCACAAAGATAGTAAGATAGATAGGGGGAGCAAACAAATGAAATGAAATGCACAAAGATAGTAAGATAGATAGGGGGAGCAAACAAATGAAATGACATTGTAAGGGGATCAATCAAAATTGCACACAAGTAGGGGGAGCAAGCTCATAAACTTGTATGATGCATTTGAATGTGCATTGCATATATTTGCTTGCATGGTACAAGTTCTTAATTTCAATATCCATGCTTGTGTGGTGTATGCTAGTTGTAGGTTTGAATGTTGAAATGAAAAACTAGCATGCATAGGCTAAAGTAACTAGACCTATGTTCATTCTATGGAAACTGGACCCTTATTTGTAATATTGATCTCATGGGGTATTTCTAGTTTTTGTGTATGTCTAGTTACTAATGGTGCTAAGGAAGGTATATTGGTGCACTCTGATTGGTATCACGCTTCAAAGGTCCATCTCTTATACCTTAGCACCATTTGGTAGAAATTGACTCCTATATTTCCTATCTAAGCATATGTGCAAGCTACAATCCAAACTCTTAGCACATATGTAGGGGGAGCAATTGCTACTATTTGGAGTTCATGAAACTTGTCCATATTCTTTTACACATGGTAAATATGCTTGGGCAAGCAACGTGGATTCAATTAAATCTCAATTCATATATTTGTGTAAGGGTTGTCATCAATTACCAAAAAGGGGGAGATTGAAAGCTCTAGTTTGGTTTTGGTTAATTGATGAAACCCTAAGTGCTAACCTAGTTTATCAAAGTGATTATGAGATAGGTAGCACTACTCCAAGTGATGAAGCAAATGGTGAAGATCATGACAATGGTGATGGCATGATGATGATCAAATGCTTAAACTTGGAAAAGAAGAAAGAGAAAAACAAAAGGCTCAAGGCAAAGGTATAAATAGTAGGAGCCATTTTGTTTCGGTGATCAAGACACTTAGCGAGTGTGATCACTTTTAGGTTAGATAGCCATACTATTAAGAGGGGTGAAACTCGTATTGAAATGCGGTTATCAAAGTGCCACTAGATGCTCTAACTCATTGCATATGCATTTAGGATCTAGTGGAGTGCTAACACCCTTGAAAATGTTTCTCAAAATAAGCTAACACAAGTGCACAAGGTGATACACTTGGTGGTTAGAACATTTGAGCAAGGGTAGGAAACTTCACCGGTGGAGTGTCCGCCCATAGAGTGCAGACAGTTCGACGGTGCCACTGGCACCCTAGATAGAAAAGATGGAGGTCACTATAAGTGATCGGACGCTGGTGTCTATTGGACCAGCGCGTCCGGTCAGTAGTAGCAGTGAGCGCATGTTTCGGTCTTCGACCGAACGCTGGCGCTAAAAGTGACCGGACATTGGCAGGGTGCATCCGGTCAGTGCTGACGTACGCTGACGTGGGACGCACGAAGAGACATTGAGTGACCGAACGCTGGGTGAGTCCAGTCGAGCATGACCGGACGCGTCCGGTCGTCCAAATTCATGTTTGGAACCTTACTGGAAACGACCGAACACTGAGGTCCAGCGTCCGGTCACTTTCTAACTGACGCATCCGGTCATCACTTGACCGTTGAAATTAGGCGATCGACGTTTGAAGCCGATGACACGTGGTGCACATCGCACGACCAAACGATGAGGTCTAGTGTCCGGTCAATATGACCAAAGCGTTCGGTCGACCCGTGTTTAGTGCAGTGAGGAGCCCAACGGCTCTATTTCATGGCTTCTATTTAAGCCCCATGGCTGGCTCAAGCTCACTCTCTTGCACATTTTCATTGACATAGCAACCTTGTGAGCTTAGCCAAAGCCCTCCCACACATCTCCATAATTGATCCATCATCTTTGTGAGATTGAGAGAGAATCCAAGTGCATTGCTTGAGTGATTGCATCTAGAGGCACTTGGTATTTGTGTTGCATTGTGGATTTTGCTTGTTACTCTTGGTGGTTGTCACCACCTAGACAACTTGGTGCAGCGGTGGAGGATTGGCATGAGTTGGTGATTGTTCGTGGCCATCTCCGTTGATTGTGAGGGGATTTGTACCTTCCCCGGTGGAGCGCCAAAAGGTAACTCTAGTGGATTGCTCATGTCATTGAGTTACCTCACTTGTGGGTAGGTTCTTGCGGTGTCCAATTGTGTGGACGAGGTTTGTGCACACCTCTTAGCCGCCAAACCACCAAGTGTTGGTCGACACAACGGGGACGTAGCGTGTTGGCAAGCATGGGAACCTCGGGAGAAAATCGGTTGTCTCTTGCCATTTGGTATTCTCCCGGTGATTGATTTGATATTCACCTTGTGATTGGTTCATCCCTCTACACGGCGGTATAATCACCCTACTCACTCTTCTATATTCTTGCAAACTAGTTGTGACAAGCTCTTTAGTGTAATTAGAATTGAGAGCTTGTTTTGTTATTTAAGTTCATCTAGTGGAACTCTTTAGTGTAGCAAGATTGAGAGCTCTTAGTGAGTAGTATCATAGCAAGGTGTGTGTCTAGTAATCATTGCAACTAGAATTGTTGGATAGGTGGCTTGCAACCCTCGTAGAGCTAGAGCAAGTTTTCATTTCGCTATTTGTCTTACTAATCAAATTGCTCTAGTTGATTTGTAGAATTTTAAATAGGCTATTCACCCCCCCCTCTAACCATATTAGGACCTTTCATGTGTAGAGTAGCTTTAGTGATTAGCTGTTATCCTCTGCTATCTTATGTAATGGACATGTTGCTTAAGTTTCGATCTTTGAATGTATCGTTGATGTAATATTGGAACCTTGCATGTTGGTCCACTGTGGTACAAACCTTAATGAAATTCTAGTTTGTTTTACTGGTAAAATTATGACATGCATGTTGACACGTTGCAAGCGCGATAAGTGATCAAATTGGTGATGTTATGTTGTGAGAATGAATAATTGTGCCTCTGTTTTATTGTATGAATTTGAATTCTCTCCAGTAAATTCAGTTTTGCATGATTACACATTCTTCTGCAATTCATGACATCATCCAATAATCACTTATTGATGCAATTTTGTAGATGACTCGCACTCGCACAGGGGCTGGCACCAGTCATGGTGGTAATGATGACGACCTACCACCACCACTGCCACCCTCCGCGAATGAATTTTTCACGCAATTCTTGGTAACCAGCGAACAATGGAAGAAACATTGCGCCTCATTGCTCAGAACACAGCCCGTGCCTGCTAGCAGAATCAAGGGCTAGAGCCAAATCAATACAGTACATTCAAAGAATTTCTGGAGACTAAGCCTGCTATCTTTAAGGAGGCAGAAGAACCGCTCCAAGCTAATGAGTGGATGAACACTATTGAACAGAAGTTCTGTCTATTGAGGGTCACCAAAATGATGAAGGCCGAGTATGCATCGCATCAACTACAAGGGCTTATAGGTATATGGTGGACTCATTATTTGTCTGCCTTACCTACTGGAGCAAATGTTACCTAGGAGCAATTCAAGGCAACATTTAGGGGGCATCATATTCCCTTGGGGTTGATGCGGATGAAGGCCGCTGAGTTCATGAAGCTCACATAAGGGACAAAGACCCTGACAGAGTATATGCATGCATTCAACAACTTGTCTAGATATGCCCCAGAGTTTGTGAATATAGAAGAGAAGAAAATAGAAAGCTTCAAGAAAGGCCTTGGCACTAAGTTGATGAAAACGATGGCCAACGCTAAATGTGATACATATAATGAGTTCATCAATGATGCCCTAACCCAAGAAAACTAGAACAACCTACATGCGGTAGCAAAGGGTCGCAAGCGAGCAGCTAAGGTAGGTGCCTTAGGATCATCTCAGTCTAAAGCTCCTATGGTAGCCAGGCCACAGTTCTATCCTCCAGCGCCTAAGTTTAGGCCTCCTCAATAGAAAGCCCAGGCTAGCCGACCTCAGAAAGATGTTTCGTAAGGCATTCACCATTGCCCTGACCAAGGGCAACGTAGGCCAAGGAAGCTTAGCAGGGCCAAGAAGTAACCAACCATGCTTCAATTGCAATCAGACGAGCCACTAGGCCAAGGAGTGCCCCTATCCCAAGAGGAATGGAAATCAAAACCAGGGAAATCAGAAGCAGGCCAATCCTAAGGCACATCCTAGGTACGTGCACTATATAGTCATGGAGGAGATTCCCTTAGGGGAAGTTATAACCGCTGGTATGTTTCTTGTTGACAAACACCCTACATTTGTTTTATTTGATTCTAGAGCCTCGCATTTATTTATGAGCCAAACATTTGTATCTAAGCATGATCAGAAGATAATTGAGGTAGAGAAGGGTGGTTATAGTATAAGTTCAGCTGGGGCTACTATCTCTACAAACCAAATAGTTAGAGATGTGCTTATCTCCATCCAAGAGAGGGAGTATACCATGGATCTCATAATATTGCTAGGATTAGCCATAGATGTGATTTTGGGAATCAAATGGATGAGTGGGCACAGAGTTCTTATCGACACAACCACTCGAACCATTATGTTGAGGGAACCAAAAGGGGATGGTGCTTTCCTAGCCGAGCAGTTGTGAACCATCATTGAGCAGTGTATCCCAAGTAAGGCTTGCCATAAGGATGTAAGGAGCTTAAGTTCAAAATCAAAAATTTCCTCACAGTGGACCAAGTGTGCCCACTTAGAGTCTGGCCACAAGAAAGGGAGATAGTCTTCTTCATCTTCAGGAGACGCAAAGTCTTCCAGATTAAAGCAAACACACTCACCATAAGGTGAAGTGTGCCCACTTAGTCCCCGAGCCTGACAGTATGTGATGCAGTCACATGGTGCCAGGGTCCAAAGTAGAAGAAAAGCAGAAGACTAGCTGAGCAGACAACCAATCCCTGGGCGGAGCCCTAAAATGAGCAATGCATAGTCACTGCAAGTTGAAGTGTGCCCTCTTAGTCCCTAAGCCTAATAGTAGGTAACATGGTCACATGGTGCCAGGGTTAGAAACAACAGCAACCAAGAGAAAGTCCCTAGTGTGGTGAGAAACCAAGTCATAATGATGATGTAGTCCCCGAGCCACAAGTGGAAACCTCAGATAAATCAAATCGTGGAGAAAAAACTGGAGTAATGGCTATATAGTAGAAGTTACTGAGCCTTGGTGATATTGTGAAGAAGTCGGTGAATATTGGGTGTGCAGTTCTAGGTTGCATTGGAGAATAGGCGATATGGGCCACGGTTGCATGGAATCCTAGATAACAGCCTAGCACGCTGCTTCGAGGAATTCGGAAGGGCGCAAATCATGGTGCGGTTTCCCAAAAACCCTTGAATGCGAAAAGTGGAGAGGGTGCCTTTATAACTACGCCACCACACTCCACACTCCCACCTTTTCCACTTGGCCACTTCATCTTCCTAATCAGCCTTGCGCTCCCCCATTTGTATCCACACATGCTTCCGCCGCCAGTCCCAATCTAGATCTGAGGAATGATGCCGAAGAGAGGAAGTGGCAACACGAAGAAGGCAGATGCCAGGGTGAGTCATGACAAGGAATGGGTGCTATTGCTCATGGGGGAGAGGAAGCTCAATGGGATGGAGGAGGTGGGTGTTCTTCTTGACCATGTCACCGCCGGATGGAGTTCGGCCGACGGTGAGCCCTACCCGATGCCGCATACTGACGAAGTCATAGTTTTCGAAGATTATTTCTAGCGCGGATTAGGACTTCTTGTTCATCCTTTCTTGCGTGATCTATTGGAGTATTGTGGAGTAAGCCTGTGCAATCTGCATCCGAATACTATCTTGCATATTGCTGTCTTTATCCACTTCTACGAGGCATATCTTGGCATTCTACCCCACTTCAACCTCTTCAAACACATGTTCTGGCTGAAGAAGAAGGGCGGGGGCGGTTCTAGAGTGGTCGGTGGTGTGTATCTGTAGCTTCGCGATGGGATGGCAGGCGAGTACATTACTATGCTACTAAACACCTCGCTGAAGGGGTGGAATGCTAGGTGATTCTACATGAAGCAAAGCCATCCTACCATCAGATGCGATGTTGAGTAGGTTCTAGAGAACTAGAGGAGCTGGACGGAGAAGCCGACCAGTGCTGATATGGATCAGGTGAAGGAACTCCTTGAGCTGATGAGGGGCATGAAGGTGAATGGAGTGGTGGTTGCGGTGAGCTTCATAGTGCGCCGCTTCTAGCCCTGCAAGGATTTGGCTTATCCAGGCTTTGATTTCATGGGAGATACTGACGGTAACTGCGAGAGGACAGAGAGACTAACAAAGGAGGCCATATTCTCCCGGTGATTGATTTGATATTCACCTTGTGATTGGTTCATCCCTCTACACGGCGGTATAATCACCCTACTCACTCTTCTATATTCTTGCAAACTAGTTGTGACAAGCTCTTTAGTGTAATTAGAATTGAGAGCTTGTTTTGTTATTTAAGTTCATCTAGTGGAACTCTTTAGTGTAGCAAGATTGAGAGCTCTTAGTGAGTAGTATCATAGCAAGGTGTGTGTCTAGTAATCATTGCAACTAGAATTGTTGGATAGGTGGCTTGCAACCCTCGTAGAGCTAGAGCAAGTTTTCATTTCGCTATTTGTCTTACTAATCAAATTGCTCTAGTTGATTTGTAGAATTTTAAATAGGCTATTCACCCCCCCCTCTAACCATATTAGGACCTTTCATGTGTAGAGTAGCTTTAGTGATTAGCTGTTATCCTCTGCTATCTTATGTAATGGACATGTTGCTTAAGTTTCGATCTTTGAATGTATCGTTGATGTAATATTGGAACCTTGCATGTTGGTCCACTATGGTTCAAACCTTAATGAAATTCCAGTCTATTTTACTGGTAAAAATATGACATGCATGTTAACGTGTTGCAAGCACGATAAGTGATCAAATTGGTGATGTTATGTTGTGAGAATGAATAATTGTGCCTCTATTTTATTGTTTGAATTTGAATTCTCTCCAGTAAATTCAGTTTGGCATGATTACACATTCTTTTGCAATTTGTGACATCATCCAATAATAACTTATTGATGCAATTTTGTAGATGACTTGCACTCGCACAGGGGCTGTCACCAGTCATGGTGGTAATGATGATGACCTACCACCACCACTGCCACCCTCTGCGAATGAATTTTTCACACAATTCTTGGGAACCAGCGAAAAATGGAAGAAACATTGCACAGAACACAGCCCGTGCCTGCCAGCAGAATCATGGGTTGGAGCCAAATCAATACAGTACATTCAAGGACTTTCTAGAGACTAAGCCTCCTATCTTTAAGGAGGCAAAAGAACCGCTCTAGGCTGATGAGTGGTTGAACACTATTGAACAAAAGTTCTGTTTATTGAGAGTCACCAAAATGATGAAGGTCAAGTATGCATCGCATCAACTACAAAGGCTTGCAGGTATCTAGTGGACTCATTATTTGTCTGCCTTACCTGCTGGAGCAAATGTCAGCTAGGAGCAATTCAAGGCAGCATTTAGGGGGCATCATATTCCCCCGAGGTTGATGCGGATGAAGGCCGCTGAGTTCATGAAGCTCACATAAGGGACAAAGACCCTGACAGAGTATATGCATGCATTCAACAACTTATCCAGATATGCCCCTAAGTTTGTGAATACAGAAGAGAAGAAAATAGAAAGCTTCAAGAAAGGCCTTGGCACTAAGTTGATGAAAACGATGGCCAATGCTAAATGTGATACATATAATGAGTTCATCAGTGATGCCCTAACCCAAGAAAACTAGAACAACCAACATGAGGCAGCAAAGGGTCGCAAGCGAGCAACTGAGGTAGGTGCCTCAGGATCATCTCAGTCCAAAGCTCCTATGGTAGCCAGGCCACAGTTTTGTCCGCCAGCGCCTAAGTTTAGGCCTCCTCAGCAGAAAGCCTAGGCTAGCAGACCTCAGAAGATGTTTCGTAAGGCATTCACCATTGCCCTGACCAAGGGTAACACAGGCCAAGGAAGCTCAGCAAGGCCAAGAAGTAACCAACCATGCTTCAATTGCAATCAGATGAGCCACTAGGCCAAGGAATGCCCCTATCCCAAGAGGAATGGAAATCAAAACCAGGGTAATCAAAAGCAGGCCAATCCTAAGGCACGTCCTGGGTACATGCACTATATAGCCATGGAGGAGATTCCCTTAGGGGGAGCCTCACATTCATTTATGAGCCAAACATTTGCATCTAAGCATAATCAGAAGATAATTGAGGTAGAGAAGGGTGGTTATAGTATAAGTTCAGCTGGGGCTACTATCTCTACAAACCAAATAGTTAGAGATGTGCTTATCTCCATCCAAGAGAGGGAGTATACCATGGATCTCATAGTATTGCCAAGATTAGCCATAGATGTGATTTTGGGAATCAAATGGATGAGTGGGCACGGAGTTCTTATCGACACATCCACTCGAACCATTATGTTGAGGGAACCAAAAGGGGATGGTGCTTTCCTAGCTGAGCAGTTGTGAATCGTCGTCGAGCAGTGTATCCCAAATAAGGCTTGCCATAAGGATGTAAGGAGCTTAAGTTCAAAATCAAAAATTTCCTCGCAGTGGACCAAGTGTGCCCACTTAGAGTCTGACCACGAGAAAGGGAGATTGTCTTCTTCAACTTCAGGAGATGCGGAGTCATCCAGATTAAAGCAAACACACTAACCATAAGGTGAAGTGAGCCCACTTAGTCCTCGAGCCTGACAGTAGGTGATGCAGTCACGTGGTGCTAGGGTCCATAGTAGAAGAAAAGCAGAAGACCAGCCGAGTAGGCGCTAGTCCCTTGGTGGAGCCCTGAAATGAGAAATGCACAGTCACTGCAAGGTGAAGTGTGCCCTCTTAGTCCCCGAGCCTGATAGTAGGTGACATGGTCACATGGTGCCAGGGTCAGAAACAACAGTAACCAAAAGAAAGTCCCCAGTGTGGTGAGAAACCAAGTCATAATGATGACATAGTCCCCGAGCCACAAGTGGAAATCTCGGATAAATCAAATCATGGAGAAAAAACCAGAGTAATGGCTATATAGTAGAAGTTACTGAGCCTTGATGATATTGCAGAGAAGTTGGTGAATATTTGGTGCGCAATTCTAGGTTGCATCGGAGAATAGGTGATATGGGCCGCAGTTGCGTGGAATCCTAGATAACGGCCTAGCACGCTGCTTCGGGGAATTCAGAAGGGCACAAATCATGGCGCGGTTTACCAAAAACCATTGAATGCGAAAAGTGGAGAGGGTGCCATTATAACTATGCTGCCACACTCCACACTCCCACCTTTTCCACTTTGCCACTTCATCTTCCTCCTCGGCCTTGCACTCCCCCATTCGTATGCACATGCGCTTTCATCGCCAGTCCCAATCTAGATCTGAGGAATGGTGCCGAAGAGAGGAATTGGCAACACGAAGAAGGTGGCCACCGAGGTGAGTCATGACAAGGAATGGGTGCCATCGCTCATGGGGGAGACGAAGCTCAATGGGATGGAGGAGGTGGGCGTTCTTCTTGACCGTGTCACCGCCGGATGGCGTTCGACCGATGGTGAGCCCTACCCGAAGCCATATACTAATGAAGTCATAGTTTTTGAAGATTATTTCTAGCGCAGATTAGGACTTCATGTTCATCCTTTCTTGCGCAATTTGTTGGAGTATTGTGGAGTAAGCCTGTGCAATCTACATCCGAATACTATCTTGCATATTGCTGTCCTTATCCACTTCTGCGAGGCGTATCTTGGCATTCTGCCCCACTTCAACCTCTTATGACACATGTTCTAGCTGAAGAAGAAGGGTGTGGGTGGTTCCAGAGTGGTTGGTGGTGTGTATCTATAGCTCCATGATGGGATGGCGGGCAAGTACATTACTGTGCTACTAAACACCTCGTTGAAGGGGTGGAATGCCAGGTGGTTCTACATGAAGCAAAGCCATCCTACCATCAGATGCGATGTCGACCAGGTTCTGGAGAACTAGAGGAGCTGGGTAGAGAAGCCGACTAGTGCTAATATGGATTAGGTGAAGGAACTCCTTGAGCTGATGAGGGGCATGAAGGTGAACGGAGTGGTGGTTGCGGTAAGCTTCATAGTGCGCCGCATCCAGCCCTGCAAGGAGAGGGCTTATCTAGGCTTTGACTTCATGGGAGATACTAATGGTACCTAGGAGAGGATGGAGAGACTGACAAAGGAGGCCATGCTACACCAAGCCACTGAGCTATTCGCTCCAAACATGCCGTAAAGTGTGCTAGGGTAGCCGAAAGACTTCAACTGCACGAACCCACCTCCTTAGGTAAAAAACTCGACTATTGTTCCTTGTGATTTTATCTCGTATCGGTGCCGAGCAGTGAACTGATTCACTTGTGGAAAGATCCATTTGTAGGAACAGGCGGCGTACTTCTTGGGCATGCCGAGGAGTGATTGGCAAAAGGCAATAGACGCTAGGCCAACCACTCAGCCAGAGGAAGGTGCCGTCAGCACCTCATCCATATCCAGAGGCGCATGTGCTGGTTGGACGGAGAGTCCTCCCCTGATTTCAGAGAAGGTTTAGGGGAAAAGGGTGGCAATAGATGAGCTGGCCCAAAAGAAGAGGAAAACGGCGGGTGTAGCTCCCTGCAAGCTGGGTGGCATCTCACTTGGCGGCGATCAGACCACTCGTACATAGAGTGCGGCGATGTCTGAGTGGTCAGACAATGACGGGGCTCTAGTAGCTCCTCCTCCTAGTACTGAGGCACCACCACGCAACATGTGTGTGGAGGTGTAGTCGAAGGGAGGGGAGGGAGTCCCCATGCAGTAGATGGAGGAGAGGCCGATAGCGGGGGCCACAAGACCTCTAGCCTAGGGCTTGAGGGTTGACCCCAGAGCCATGCCTCGATGCTTAGGGAGGCAGCACTAGTTCAGAACCATCTACCAGGAAGCTGATGTGTAAGTATCCCTGCCTTGGAGTCGGTTGATGTTAGATCTTTATAGTTGTGGTGATTGATGAGCTGATCTGATGCAGAACAAGGCATACGGAGGATCTGAATCCCTCTGTCCAGTCTAGCGAGCAGCCATGGGCTGTTCCTGGTGCGGAGGCCATGCCGGCGAACTCCATCCTAGAGTCCCTAGGTGCTTGGCGTTTTGTGGAGGAGTCAGCCACCACTACTAATGGAGTTGGTGACAAAGAACGGTTGGCGACAACGGCGGCCGATGCGATGGAGATGCCAGGAGTGATGGTGAGAGCCACCAAATCTTCAGAGGAGGGAACGAGAGCTGCCGGCGCTATGCTAGAGCAGAGGTCAACACCGTTGGAGGAGCATGCGGCGCGCCCTGAGATGTCACAGGGTGTGGTCAGTCATCGTGTGCGGGCACTAAGCCCCCTAGGAGTGCCACCGGCTATGGAGGAAGAGGATGAGGTCGAGGAGATTGAGCATGAAGAATCACGACCTCAAGCCATCTGAATCCTCTGCAAGCGGGGGGATGAAGTGGTGGTCATGGAAGAGGAGGACACCTCCAGGGAGGTGAAGAGGCTATGGTCCACCTTTCCATAGCCATGAAGCAGATCGAGGTTAGTATTGCATCGATGATGCCCGTCTTTAGCATTGGAGAATATTTACAATCTTTGTGCTTTGCAGGGCATAGCGTGAACTACCGTACACCGGTAGTAGCTGATCAAGAGGATGGAGCCCCTCGCCAAGGAGAACGCGAAGCTGAAGGAGGCAATGAAAATGATAGAGAAAAATGTCTAGAGGGCCCAGCACAAAAGGGATCTTGCCGAATCAAACATGTGGGACCTAGAATACCAAAAGGTCGCCTTATCTAAGCAGCTAACGACCATCTCTGAGCAGCTAAAGCACACCTCTGAGCAGCTAGAGTGCAACTCCGAGCAGCTAAGAAGCATCTCCGAGCAAAACAAAGGTACGGCGGATCAACAAATTTGTTCTACATTGCCAAACAGTCTTGTTGTTGCTGATGACCGTTACGTTTGTAGAGCAAGATGTGGAGCACGACTGAGTGCATCAAGTCATCGGTTAGCTCCAAGAGGAGAAGGAGAAAGCATCTGGGCAAGCGGAGAAACTAGCCGAGGAACTGGATGGTGAGTAGTTCATGGTCGGAGTTGTCGTTGATATGATTGCTTCATGTGACGAATCCCTTTGGTGTCTATAGAATACCGTCGAAGAACCAGGACGCAATTCAACGTGCGGGAGTTAGAGGCACAAACCCAGAGGAGTAAACTTGACACCATAGTAGACAGAGTCAAGCCGGTGCTCGACTGTATCAACATGGAGGTGGCTCCTCAGCTCAACGATAGGCCACCATGTCTAGACACCATCATCGACAGGTGCAAGGCGGTGTGGGAGAGCTTCAACCAAGATGCCACTGTCTCTGTCGTGACCCATGCCATGGCGATGGCCCGGTCTCATTATCCTACCATCGATCTTCAACCGAGATTCGCTAGAGGGATGGCTACGACGAAGCAGCCACAACTGGAAAATGAGGTGGAGGACGCGGCGAAGAGGCTGGCCGGCGATGTCGATCTGTTTGATGAGGTAGATGGTGAGGGCCAAGCTCAGTGTCCTAAGTAGAGGGAAACCTATATGTAATAGCTGGAGAGGAGAGTTAAATGCGCAAGAGCATGAACAAACATTTATGTATTTGTATAAATGTTGTAAGTAGACGTCGTGTGCATGTTTATGCAGTTGGCTAGCACTTTCGGTGAAAGATAGATGTATTGTTAACCCTAACGTATTTATACATGGTATAAGTAGCATCCGAGCAGTTAGTTCATTACTAGGCTCTTGGCCTTGGCTAGCTCGTATTCCATAACATCGAGCGCTGGAGCCTGTGCACATATAGGAGGAACAGATGTGACCAAGGAACCATAGCTGACCACTCATAACGTAGAGTGCGGAGCCTGTAGCACGTGTAGGGAGAGATCAGAGACTAGGTTTTCTCCAAAGAACACAGAGCAGAACATGTGTTGCTCGATGGTTGGTGAAATATCTTTGACATATTTTAGTATGGAGAAACATGGCAGAGCATTTATGGAGATCACGTATAATTATCGGAGTTTGTTAAGGAGTAGCTTAGAGCTGGCGACCGTGAATCAAGATTAAACTGAAGTGGAGAAATAGTGGACACAAATTATGGCAACAAAAACTTTATTCATCATGGAGTGGAGAGTACATATCTAGAGTATTTCAAGGATAGAAACGTATGGGGTGCTCGATGTTCTACGAATTGGGGATATCAGTTCTGTCCATGTCACTTAGCCGATAAGACCCTGGTCGGGTAACATCTTTGACCAAGTAAGGCCCGTCCCAGGGGGAGGAGCGCTTGTGCATCCCTTCGGTTTTCTACTTTCGATGGAGAACGAGGTCGCCGATAGCAAATGAACGACCTTTGATATTGCGATTGCAGTATCTTCGCAGGCCTTCTAGGTATTTGGCTGTTCTGATGCAAGTGATCAAGCGTTCTTCTTTGGCCCTATCGACGTCCTCTGCCTGAACAACTGCTGCTTGCTCTTCATTATAATGCTCTACTCTGGGTGCTCGGAAAGCAATGTCCGTGGGAAGTATGGCCTCTAAGCCATAGACCAAAAAATATGGAGACACACCGGTGTTGCGACAAGCTTGAGTGCACAGTCCCTAGACCACAGCTGGGAGCTCTTTGAGCCATCTGCCCGGATGCTTTTCCTCTTTCTAGTATAGCTTCTTTTTGAGAGCATCGAGGATCATGCCGTTTGGCCGTTCAACCTGGCCGTTGGCTCTAGGATGGGCAACAGAGACATATTTGATGGAGATGCATCGGTCTTTGCAGAAGTCCCAAAAATGATGACCAGTGAATGTAGTTCCAAGGTCAGTGATAATGCTGTTCAGGAGACCGAATCTATGGATGATATCTTCGAAGAGCTCGACTGCCTTCTTTGTAGTGGCCGAAACAAGCAGCTTGTATTCGATCCACTTGGAGAACTTGTCGAGGTGACATATGCATACCAAAAACTGCCTGGTGTAGGCTTGAAAGGCCCAATCATGTCCAGACCCTAACATGCAAAAGGCCAAGAGGCTAGGATGGTCTGCAATTTATGTGCCGGCACGTGTATTTGCTTGGTGAAAAATTGACATCCTTCACAATGTCGGACGAGGTCTTTTGCATTGGCGATGGCCATGGGCCAATAAAAACCAGCTCAAAAAGCTTTGCCAACTAGGTTTCTCGAGACCGCATGATTGCCACAGGATCCAGAGTGAACTTCAAGAAGTAGTTTCACTCCCTCTTCTTGGGTGATGCATTTTTATAGTATCCCTTCCTTGGCACTTTTCCTCATCAAGTTCCTGTCCACCAGCACGTAATGCTTGCTGCAGTGAATGAGACATTTAGTTTTGGTCTTGTCGGTGGGTACATCGATGCTGGTGAGGTACTTGATGAACAATTCCCTCCAATCTATAGCCGATGAAGGCACCGCAAGTACTAGCTGCTCGGCAGGGGGGATTTCTTGAATTTCCTTCTCTTCCTTAACAGACGACGTAAAGAGGTCTTGAATGACGACCCCAGGCTGAATCATGGCGCGATAAGAGCCTATCTTAGATAGGTCGTCGACGAGCTGATTTTGATCACATACCACGTGGTGGTACTCGATACCGTAGAACTTCCCTTCGAGTTTCCTGATCTCGACGTAGTGCCCATCCATCTTCTCACTGGAACAAGACCAATCTTTGTTGACCTGGTTGATGACCAACACAGAGTCTCCATATACCATGAGGCATTTGACGCCAAGCTCGACGGCTATACAGAGTCCATGGAGACATGCTTCATACTTCGCGACGTTGTTGGAGGCTAGAAAATGAATGCGGAGAACGTATCGGAGCTTGTCCTTGGTCAGAGTAATGAATAAAATGCCCACACCAGCACCATTGATGTTGAGGGCGCCATCAAAGTACATCACCTAGTGCTCGGGGCAAGCAGCAAGGATGGGCTCTTGGATCTCGGTCCACTCAGCGACAAAATCAGCCAACGCTTGTGACTTAATAGTAGGCCTGCTTCTGAATTCGATGGACTAAGTGCCGAGCTCGACAGCCCACTTGATGATGCGGTCATTGGCCTCTTTTGTTGCGGAGGATGTCCCCTAGAGGGAACTCGGTAACCACGGCGATCTTGTAATACTCGAAGTAATGGTGGAGTTTGAGCGTCGTGACCAGGATAGCGTATAACAGCTTCTGGACCTAAGGGTAACGAGTTTTGGACTCATTAAGAACCTCACTGATGAAGTAGACTGGATATTGCACCTTATAGGCATGCCCGGCTTCCTTGCGCTCAATGATGATATCTGTGCTAACGATGCAAGAGGTGGCGGCAATGTAGATCAATAGGGTTTCATCTGGTAGAGACGCCATCATGATCGGAGGCTTCATTAGGAACAACTTGAGCTGCTCGAAGGCCGTATCTGCCTCCTCCGACTAGGAGAAGTGCTCGGTGGCCTTGAGTAATTTGAAGAACGGTAGTCCCTTTTGGCCGAGGCGTGAAATGAAGCGGCTGAGAGCAGCCATGCACCCTGTGAGCTTTTGTATATCCTTTACGCAAGTTGGCCATTTCATATTGGTGATGGCGGAGACCTTGTTGGGGTTGGGTTCAATACCGCGGGCGCTAACAATGTAGCCCAGGAGTATGTCGGATGGAACTCCAAAGATGCACTTTAAATGGTTCAACTTCCATCGTTATCTTTTTAGGTTGGCGAACGTTTCTTCAAGGTCGACGATTAGATTGTCAGTGGTCTTGGACTTGACGACCACATTGTCGATGTAAGCTTCGACGTTGCCCTATCTGTTGATCGAGGCACGTCTGGATGGCCCTTTGGTAGGTCGACCCGGCATTTTTGAGTCTGAATGACATGGTGGTGCAGCAATACACACCGAAAGGCATGATGAATGATGTTTTGATCTGTTCATCCTCTTTGAGAGATATCTGGTGATAGCCTGGAGTAACAGACGAGGAAGGAGAGGAGTTTGTAGCCGGCGGTGGAGTCTACAATCTCGTCTATCCGAGGCAGACCGAAGTAACATGATGTATCTTGTCGAGCAGTTGTAGATAAATATTATGTTTGTTTGAGGTGTTCATATTTTAAATATGAGTAATTTGCCTTCCTAGTTGGTCCTGTATTGCATCACCAACCCCGACTAGCCCATACTCCATAGCGTAGAGTGCTTAGTACCCGTTTACACGTAAGAGCACAGGCGTCGCCTAGGAGCCACTGCCGATCACCTATAACGTAGAGGGCTGGCGCTCGTGCACGTGTAGGTGTGAGATCGAGTATAGGGCTGTCTTTGGGTAACACAAATAAGAACGCGGCTGGTCGGCGAGTTGATGGAGAATATCTTAAAGATATTATGCATGGAGAACGAGCGGAATATCTTAAACATGGAGAAGAAAATCAATTGGAGATGTGTTTATATTTAATATAAACTGCCCCAGAGCAGTTAGTTTGTAACTGAGCCCCCAAGCCCCTGGCTAGCCCGTAAACCAGTAACGCGGAGCAGTTGGAGCTCGTGTATGTGTAGGAAGACAAGCGTCACCAAGGAGTCACTGTCGACCACCCATAACGCTAGATGGCTAGCGCTCGTGCACATGTAGGGAGAAGCCAGAGACAGGGCCGTCTCTAGAAAACACAAGAGTAAACGTGGCTGTTTGGGGAGCCGTTGAGGCAAAAACGTATGTCATCTTTAAGATTTTATACATGGAGAAGAAATGGAGTATCTTATAAAGATACTAAACAGTTGAGAACAACCGGAGAAATAATAATTGGAGAAACGTCAGTGGCAAAACTGTATTAAATATAGATATAGGAAGGGATACTTATCTTTAGTCAGAACGTCTAGTCGGCGGCGTATGACGCTTGTCGTGTCGGCATCGATGAAATTGTCAGGCTCTTGAGCTTTCCAACCTGTCGTCATGGCGAATAGTCAGCGGTTGTCACAGCGCCGTCCTTCGCGGCGATTATCATTGCGACGCGGCAGGTGGTCAGAGCGAGTAGTCCGGGCGGCTCGCTTAACGGCTCGGGCCATGAGGGGTTGAATGAAACAGAATAGGTTGTACTGAATAAAAAAAACCAAGGAAGAGACTTGACCAAAAACCTCCCAAACTAGTTTAACTAGGCCAAGCCGTGACCTAGACCGAGAGTCCGTAGGCCTTGTGATGCTTCCAAAGGATCCATGCCCCTTGGAAAATAACTATGTTTAGCCCCTTCTTCATTTCCTTTGATAGTTTCTTGGTAGCTTTAATTTGTGCCACCAATCAGCAAAGAAAATTTCATGAGAGCAGGTACTCAATCTTGTAGGCCCAACACGGATAGAATCTGGTACTAGAAATCCAGTGCAAGCACACAGGTGGTCAGGAGATGTTGGATGTTCTCCTCCTCCTGGTCACAAAATGGACAGTGACTGGGATGTGGAAGTCCTCTCCTCGTGAGTCTGTTAGTCGTGCAGGACTTATTTCTTATTGGCATCCAAAGGAAGATTTTGAATTTCGCTGGAGCCCATGATCTCCAAACTCGACACCAAGGCTCGAAAGTAATTGAACCATTAAAGAACTGAAGGCCCGGTAGGCAGACTTGGCGGAAAACAATGTGACGCTTCTAGTCTCCAAAGGTGGATATATGCATCCTAGGTAAGTATTGTCCACTGGAGGGTATCCCACATCTGAAAAAATTCAAACCAACCAACCAAAGATAGAGTCCTCCTTTGATATCTGCTGGCCAATCATGAGCTTGTAATGCTTCCGCTACTGTGCGACATGTGCAGGTATTCTGCGGTACAGCGGCCACCACACTTGGTGCAATATCTTGTACGGAGCAGCCCATAAGCCATCGATCTCACCAGAAAAGCGTGCTACTCCTATTTCCGACCTGACTCTCCATCATAATGTTGAACATGGCCGTGGCATATGGGTAAACTTGTATGTCCAGACTGGCCCAAGCTCTGTTGGGGTCTATCTTTTTGAGCCACAACCATCAAATTTGGAGCGCCCAACCCATGAACTCCATGTTAAGAATACCAAGGCCACCATAATCCAAGGGTTGCTGCATCTTATCCCAAGTGACCAGGCAAGAACCTCTATTTACTTGTTTCTGTCCCTTCCAAGTGAAAGCTCTTCTTAATTTATCAATGGACCGAATAAACCACTTGGGAACCTTGATAGAGATCGACACAGAGATGGGAATAGCTGATAACACAAAACGTACCCAAGTAACTCTACCAGCCATATTCACGAGGGAAGCCGAAGCTGGCAATTTGTCACCAATTCTTTCTACCCACGATAATAACTCAGCCTTACTGAAATGTTTGTTCGAGACTGGTGACCCCAAATAAGTGCGGAAAAGCAGTAGGCGTACACGGCAGGGTAGATGACACCATCTCCACGTGCGATGGTTCACATCTGATATGAACAACACAACTCTTTTGCGGGTTACAGTGAAGACCGGATGCCTCACCAAAATTATGAAGAAATTCCATTATCAGTCCCATCTCTTCCTCAACAGGCCGGATGAATAAAGCGACATCATCAGCGTACAGCAAGATACGCTGCCAGGATTACGCCGAAAAAGAGGTTGTAAAAGATCCAACTCTTCGGCCTTTGTAAATAAAATGATTAGGACATCCATTGCCAATATAAAAAGCATGGGCGAGAGGGGGTCTCCCTGGCGGTGCCCTTGTTGGTTCCTGATTACATCTCTGGGCTCTACATTGAGCAGCACTAGAGTTGAAGATGTAGCGAGCAGATTTAAAACCAGGTTGCGCCAAATCCTGTCCAAAATCCAAGTGAAAGCTCTTCTTAATTTATTAATGGACCGAATAAACCACTTGGGTAACCTTGATAGTGATAAACACATAGATGGGAATAGCAGATAACACAAAACGTACCCAAGTAACTCTACCAGCCATATTCACGAGGGAAGCCTTCCAAGCCGGCAATTTATCACCAATTCTTTCTATCCATGATAATAACTCAGCCTTCGTGAATTGTTTGTTCGAGACCGGTAACCCCAAATAAGTGCAAGGAAAAGCAGCAGGCGTACATGGCAGGGTAGATGACACCATCTTCAAGTGCGATGGTTCACATCTGATAGGAAACAACACAACTCTTTTGCAGGTTACAGTGAAGACCAGATGCCTCACCAAAATTGTGAAGAATTTCCATTGTTAGTCCCATCTCTTCCTCAACCGGCCAGATGAACAAAGAGACATCATCAGCGTACACCGAGATGTGCTGCCCAGGATTACGCCGAGATAGAGGTTGTAGAAGATCCAGTTCTCTGGCCTTTGTAAATAAACTGTTTAGGGCATCATTACCAATATAAAATGCATGGGCGAGAGGGGGTCTCCCTAGCTAGCAGAGCCCTTGGTGGTGACTGATTACATCTCCGGGCTCTCCATTGAGCAGCACTCGAGTTGAAGATGTAGCAAGCAGAGTTAAAACCAGGTTGCGCCAAACCTGTCCAAGATTCAAGCAAGTGCGCTAGAATTTCCAATAAAAAAGCCCAAGAGACTAGTTCAAAAGCTTTGGATATGTCCAGCTTTAGAAATATACTTGGCACTTGATGTCGATGGAGAAGTTTGATTGTTTGCTGGACCAAGATGTAGTTCTCATGGATACAATGACCATGGATAAATGCGCTTTGGTTTGCAGACACCAATCTATCCAGGAAAAAGTCTCACAAAACATAACCCCGAGTTATTATTTTGAATAAAATAATCATCAGGTAATAATGATAGACATGGGATCTAAACTATTTTCTATTTCACATGTCATTTTTTTTAAAAAAAGTCTAAAGTAACACCTTAAATCTATATCTTAGTTAATCACCTCTGCTATTCTAGAATAGTAACCTCATGTAACCTCCTAAACATTCATCTAAATTTCCATATATGCCAGTATTAAAAATGACTATTAACCCTCTAAATCTGCTTCAAAAATTGTCAAATAAAAAGATCCACACTCCTATATATGTATGCTTTTATTTACTGAACATCTACTGATATAGAAAGAATTAAACCACGATGTACGTGCATGATGTGTGTTATCATACAGAAAGTGTATTTATATATACAGGAAACACTAGGGATATCCACTACACTAAAGTTTTAGCTAAACACATGTGGAACAGTGGAGGTAAGATGCAAATGGAAAGCTATGTGAATAACATATAATTTTTTGGCGAGATAAAGAACATATAAATTAATCTGTACGAATACGAACATAGATATGAGAAAGAGTAAATATAAACAATTTTGATTAGTTGTGGATCCTAAATTTATTTATGAACTTTTGATTAACGCTATTCTCTTAAAAATAAGGCCGTGCAGGAGCATGGGTCGTTCGGCTATTAAATTAGAATTTCCTGCGTGAGTATCTAAAACTGTTTCTAACAACGACTGCGAAAAGATTAATCTAACTCTATTATCTGTCCACGGCCGGCCGGATTAATTTTTTCGCTCCGGACAGCCGGCCAGGTTAAACTGTCAGGATCAGGGGAATGGCCAAATATCTACTACTATGTGTCTATGTGCACACTAGTTGCGTTTTGGCCTTTATTAGGTTTCTAATAATGTGCTGGACTGTGTTACTCCCTCAGTCCCATAAAAAATGTCATTCTCACTTAAGGAGAAGTCAAACATAGTAAATTTTAACCAATTGTATATAAAAAGTATTAATATTTGTAATACGTAATTAGTACCATCAGATAAATTGTTGAATATATTTTTATAATAAATTTATTTAATTTATAATATTTTTATAAAGCTAGTCGAACTTGAGAAAGTTTGACCAAGACGCATCCTATAGCGTCATCTTTTATGGGACAGAGGGAATATGTCATGTAGATGTAGTGCCCTGAAAGATATGCCGAAGACGGTAAATTTTGGATATGGATTCTACTCTCTCCGTTTAATTTATAAGTCGCTTTGACTTTTTTTTTTATCCATTTTGCTATGCATCCAGACATATTATTATATCTAGATGCATAGGAAAATGGATGTACCAAAAATGTCAAAGTGACTTATAATTTAAAACTGGAGGGAGTATCATTTAAAAAATGTACAAGATGTTTTAATAAAGTCAGACATAATTACCGGTGTTATATATACAATCATATATTCATATATATTACACCTCGAATGGAATCATACTCTAGATTGGTAATAGTTACAAAAATAAAAGTCGGCTTCCTGTTTCAATTCTGAACTTCCATGCAAATCTCTTCTGACTCTAGAGTAGCAGGGCCAGGTCAAATTTCAGTAGCACTTCTCTCGTTCTGGCAGTCTGGCACGGAAATTGAACTCATTTTTTGCCTCATACTATATGCATGGTCCCCGAACTCTTCCGAAGGACGGACTAAGTCTAATCAGCTTCGAAAACAAAACAACAGCATTGCTCATCAGTTGTTCTTGCATGCGCAGGAATTACCGCTCTTGCTCATCAATTGTTCTTGCATGCGCAGGAATTACCAAGAGGATACGGTAACAATCGCAGCGAGCTGACTGCCTGACACATGCCATCACATACAGATAGCATCATTCCTGTTACAGCGCACTTGTTTCAGATAGGGCCATTTAACCTGGTATTGAACTAAACGATCTGAGAAGTGAGAGCACGCCTATATATACGCCCCACCAGCTAAGGGGCAGTGCATCCCAAGCACCTCGATCGAGCTAATTAGGAATAAATAAACAGATAGCGATGGCGAAAGCTAAGACTGCTATAGTCATCGTCATCCTAGCTCTGCTTCAGGTCTCATGGGCCACAGCCCGGATGCTCGATGACCGCGGCGGCAGCGTCGACTGGGACACAGCCGGTGGCCGCAGCGGCAGCACCTTTGCTGTGATGACGGTGAACAGGTTCCAGAAGGGCGAAGATGGCGGAGGCGCGGTAGGGTGTGATGGCCGCTTCCACAGCGACAACGACCTCATCGTGGCACTGTCCTCGGGGTGGTACGCAGGAGGAAAGAGGTGTCACAAGACGATCCGCATCACGAGCAAGGACACCGGACGCACTGTGGAGGCCCAGGTCGTGGACGAGTGCGACTCCCACAACGGCTGCAAGAAGAACATCGTGGATTCCTCTCCCGCCGTCTGGAAGAAGCTCGGGCTCCATACCGATGTCGGCGAGGTCCACATCACCTGGTCCGACGCCTGAATTCACACGTCACGCACCGAGTTAGATCTTGGATGGGTGTGCCGAGGGCTGTCTGGGAATACCGTTGATCGTGCGGATGTATCCTACCTCTAGTTACTACACGTAGTTAGGTACACTCTCCATCGAATAAAAGTTTCCGTTCACGAGGGTGCAAAACAAACTATTGCTTTGTGTATGTGTGTTATGTACTTGTAAAATCTTATTCGATTAGAATATATAAACTCACGTGTCTTTGTGACTTTGATTTGTTATGTGTGAAATATTATGAAATGATAATGAAAATAACCCCCTAATTAGCAAAACGGTCGCTAGATTCTCCGACCAGCAAACCATCACATAACCTCTGCGACTCTCGTTTTTCTGGAGAAAAAGAAAGAATATTCCGGCAACTTTCTATTTTTAAAAATTATAAAATTATACTCGAACTTTTATGCATTAACATTTTATGGGACAAAAATTACCACCACGGTTCTTATCATAGTTTTTCATTATAGGTTTTTACATAATTATATAACTTTTCTGAAAGGGTCATGGCAGCACGATGAAGCTCACCAGGTTGTTGGTTAAGGCGGGAAAGCGACAGGATCAGATGGCCGGTCATGGCGGCTAACAGCACTGGCAGCCGATGATGGCATGGACACGAGCAGCTCTCTTTGGCGAACCTGCGCAAGCAAGGAGGAGTAAGGTTTGATCTGTTATAGGAGTTGAAAAATGAGGGTGAAGCTAACCCGTGTGAGCTTGGAGCTCGCCAATGTTGGCAGCAGCACCGTGGGGTGTAGGGAAAGAGGGACGGTGACAACGCTCAAGAAAGGGTCACGGATGACGGATCCCGATCGAGGTGCGGGCGGATCTAACCCCAACGGATCTGGCCCCGGCGGCGCGGGTGGATCCTGCGGAAGCGGGCTCCACCACAGCGGCTAGATGCGGCGGCGGATCGAGGTCCCCTACGGCGGCGGTGCCCAGCCCAGATCCAGGCCCAGGCCCAGTTTAGGCTGCAGGTTTTTTTCTCCATTTTTTTAATTTATTTTCGGAGACAGGCAAAACAATCACCTCTGTTAATCTGCATTAATCGTGACCACTGATCGGAGGCGGTTGCAATTCCTGCCTCCGTTAATCAATTTAGCCTGGCTTCAATAATCTTTGTGTAGTAGTGAGATGGCCAAGTACACATACATTTCTACTCGCTTCCTGCCGCTGGTTGCTTAGCATAGCTACAGCCGGCTTGCCGAACAAGCCAGGGAGTACTACATGCCATTGATTATGCATACAATTCTGAAAAATGTGATTTTGATGATTTGAACAATGAAGTTTAAAGGATGACATCACGATAAGGGGAGTATATTTGATTAAATCTACCGTGAAGGTAAACCACTAAAATCTTATTTGGTAAAATATTGAAATTTATGCATAGAATATGAAGATTGACACATCTGTTCGTAAAGAATAGAAGATAAGAATACATGATAAAAAAGGTTAATTGTTCTACTTTTTTTTCTAGTGAGTTTTTACTTGATGAAGGATTCTCACATAAGGGTTCTAATGGGGCAACATGTGCAATTCAACTTGGGAGTGTGATATACTCTTTTTCTTTAATACTATTTTTCCACTAGCTTTCTTTGTTGGAGTTTTTAATGAGGCATGTGCATATCATGGTAATCGTCTAAGGAGAAGTGTTGTAATTCTATTGTGATATAGTTCCTTTGATGACCTTTAGAAATATGTAATTCTAATCTTTCATTAAAGACGACAATGGCTAGATGTCGTCGTGTCAAGAATTAGTTTATTTGTTGATGATTATGACAGTCTTTCGATTTTCCATATGCCAGCCCCTATTGAGAGCTACTATGGTTTACACGTACAACTTGAAGTTACATTTATTTAGATTAGATTGATTTCAGTTTACGATAGATTCTAAGAAAAATAAGTTCTATTCCTAACAACTTAGTGGAGGAAATTAATACTTATTTATTAAGTAGCGGACATAAGGGAGCGATGGGAGTGAAGAAAAAAAATAGAAGCAGCGGACGTAATAAAGATGTCTAAGTCGGATTTGACTTGCAGGAAAAAAAAAGAATATGAAAAAATAGCGACGAACTCCTATGCGGAATCGCATATATACACATCAAAAAAATATATAATATATAAAGTAAAAGTTGGATTAGTCTTGCAGCCAGGAAAGGAATAAAAAACAAATAACACCACAGACATACTCCTATTTGGACTGACTAATCTGGCAGCTGGGAGAATAGGACTAGAAAATCTAGTTGCGAATCTAGAATAATAAATTGTCGCCTAGGTCGGCACAGACTCATATATTACCCAAACTTGTAGAAGTCTAACACTTTGCACATTACATAACACACACATAAATCTTAATAATGATAACATATTGCAGAAGTTAAACATTCATATTGAGGGATAAAATTAGCAATATCATGATAAGACAAAATAAACTTTTTACAATATTGGTTACCACTTATAGTTTCACTCGACATGCCAATCATTGTTTAATAATTGCAGCTCTTATTAGTTCATTCTTCTTGCCTAATTAAGGTCCCGGCATGCCAATGTCTATATTTTAAATGTGTTGGCTAGCAACAATTTATTTTATTGTTGATTAAACTGTGGTTGTACGAGCCCAATAATAATGCAAACACCACTCTGAGTGACTTATTAGGGCAGTCCCAATGAAAGAAACTGATACGGTTTCCATAGCATAACAAATCATCTATAGAAACTACCTTTCACAGTGGAGGTGTCTTTGAGAAATCATCTATAGAAACTACCTTTCACAGTGGAGGTGTCTTTGTGGTGTCTTTGTGTAATAATTATTTTCTCTTTCTCTCTCCCAACTCTATCTTCTTCCTCCAATGGGAGTGTAGCACGAGCCCCTAGAAACTGGTGGTTTTTCCCCAATGGCAATTTTATGGTTTCTTGGTGCATTGGGTCAAGAGAAGACCTGATTTCTTTACGAGAAAACCATTTCTAGGATTTTTGCTCTCTTTCTTCATTAATTACGTTGTCATGTTAGCATTTTGCCTATATGGCAAGTCATTTAATGAGGATAGAAACCATCATCAATACACCATTGGGACTACCTTTAGTATTCTGTGAAGTGCATTCAGTAGCAGACCAATACGATGGCTACAGTGGTGTTAACATGCCACAGTTGTGTTTCTATTATTTAATCTTTGTATGAATGGTAATGAGTGAGTGTAGCATACTCATACATATGTGATACTGGTTTATTTAGCCATGATACTGCTTTCCTGTTTATTAGCTGTCCATAGTTCCATGGTTTAGTTAGTAATCTCAACTTACTTTTCCATGTTTAATTAGAGCTTCTATTAGCTGTATAATTAGCGAGTAATTTAATTTGTGCTTTGCTGCTTTGCTTCTGTGCTACTTGAGAATTTCCTAATTGTTCCTAGTGTTTTAGTACTATGATATCTGGTTTGTTTTTTCTTCCTTAGTTCTGACCTGTTCATGTCTTGTCTGATCTCGTCATAGGCTTACACGGTGTTATTTTATTGCTGCATTACTAATAGAAGATGGAATTCTCACTGCAGCCATTTGCAAACTTGAATAAGCCCCTGATTACACTTGACAAAGGTGAATTTAGTTTTTGTTCAATCAAGTTTAGAAAAAAACCATGTTCAAATTGTTATCCGGTACTTGGACTTTCAGTATAACATAACCTTGATGGTAAATTAACTGAACAAAATTTGCAAATGTTTGCTCACTACAAGTTAATCTGTCATCATCTGTGTGGATTCATATGCTTTGCTCTTTTTATAGACAAAATCAAACTTCATCTCCGGTGGTTAGGGTTCACAGTTTGTGGATGCATATGTAGCATGTCTTTCTTTTTCCAATTGTTGCTTTGCCTATCAAAACTATTATGTCAGCATATGCCACTATGGTAATGTTTCCTTGCTCCATTGCATAAGTAGTAGTTGTCCTATAGATGTAGCTGCAGGATCTTGTTATTCTTATGATAAAAAAATCTGACTTTGCACCTTTGGTTGGTCAGATTGGTGACACCCGTGGCCGCGGTGAGCTAGGACTCTGGATCTGGTGGCATGTCTTTCGCTAGCGTGGGTGCAAGAGTGAACATGGAGGCCTTCTGCATCCATGCCGACCAGGTCTTTCTCCCTCCCATGCATATCTTTTAACTGTTCAGTAGCAAGCATAAGCATGCACCTCTAGTCGAATCATAGTTTCTAATGGAGCGTGTATTTGGATGTTGTAGTGATTACCTTAAGGAATCCCTTATAGTGCATCTCTGGTGTATTTTCTATGACTGGGCTGGCGTTTGTTATATATGTTTTAGCATAGGTGAGGCGAGCTCGTCCCAACCTCATATTTCAGAAATTAAGATAACTCTTCTGAATGTACTACTGTGTATTTAGTTTTGAGTGGTACTGACTACTATTTTTCATGAGAGGAGTGAAACAAGAAGTGCTACCATGATGCTGATAATTATTTATCTGCACTTTGCTATTTTTCCAGCGCATGGATGTTGGGTTTAGGCCACTAGGGTCTGGGAGGGATGCATCCTTGAGGTCACACCCCTGCATGTTGGAGCATTGCTTGCCCGCCTCCACCATTTCACGTACCTTGTGACTTTTTTTGTTTTGTACTACTCTTGAGTGGCTATGATGAATCAAGTTTCCATTAGAGAACTTCTACACATTAGCACCTTATGAGCTAGTACTTGGGATATTTTGTTCTGTTTGCTACTTAACTAGGATGGCTTGTACCAGTACAAGCAACCAGTTCTATGGCTAGTTCAATTCCCATTAGAGAGAGAGAATTAAATTAAGCTCCAAGTGAAATTAAGTTGCAGTTGTCATGCTGATAATGGGCAAATCTGAGCCATTTCTCGAGTTCTTTTGCTCCAGGTGAAATATATGTAGTTCTTGTGCTTTTGCACTGTTAACCTAGGAATCCTGTAGTGCATCAGTGTTATCCCATGGACTTTCATTTGATTTCCCTGTATTCCATGTGTCTGATTTTTTTGGGACTTTCAGATGCTCATTAGACTCCATCTTATCTTTCTCACCCCAACTAGATCCTGCATTAGACTTGGCATTTGGTCTTCCAATTCCATCTCTAGCATTCCAAGCATTGCCTGATGGTGGCATCACATTGTTATAGGAGGAATCATGATCAGCATGTGTCTTCTTCCGTTTGTAAGTGCTTGGCTGCTCCTCCCATTGGCAGTTACCATCTGCCTTCTTTTTGCCCCTGGCATTTCTAGTTGCTGGGATGCTCCCAATTGCCATGGCCATCATCAGACTTCTTCTCCCAGGCACCATCACCTCCATTTCCTTTTCTTTTGTCCCATGTATTTTCTGATTTGCCCCATGGGTCATTTTTATTTGATGCCTCAGGAGTGTTGGACTTCTTCTCCCCATGGGACATTTTAAAGCATGGTTTGGTCAGCTAGGAATCATGATCCAAGTTGATTTGGCTAACTGAATTGCAAAACTATGTTCAATTGTGGTTGTGAAAATGTAGAATTCACTAGTTTATCATTTTGTGGTACTTTTGGAATACTATTGTGGAACTATAAGTGAGGTAGCAGTAGCAACCTTCAATGTCCGCATGGGTGGCGGCCCAAGGTTTAGGCGGGTTTTTGAGAGCTGGAGGCTCCGGCTGTGATCGGGGGAGCCATGTTGTCTCTTAGCAGGGAGCTGGTTTTCCTCATCCTGTAGTTCCTCGATGAGAAGTTCAAGGAGACGGTGCACAAGTGAGTACTCGCCATGATCATGAATGTGGTTTTTGGAGCCTTGCTTTGCTGGGTGAGCTAGGATTTCTGATGCTTTTTGCGGTTGCCTAGGCTGGAGCAGGAGTCGGGCTTCTACTTCAACATGAAGCATTTTGAGGACCTCATGCAGGGTAGCGAGTGGGACGAGGTGGAGAGGTACCTCAGCAACTTCACCAAGTTGGAGGACAACTGCTACTCCATGAAGATCTTCTTTGACATCCGCAAGCAGAAGTACCTTGAGGCCCTTGATAGGCTCTAATCTGTTAGCTTTAGTTTTAGCTATAATATGACTCAATGATGCATGCTGGTACTTTACTCATCTTGACTAAGACTTGAACTATTGAGATGAGATGGTAATACTTTTAAATGTATTGATGCCGGACCATTTGGACATGATCTATATGTAGCTCGGATGCCATTAATGAATGTGCTGAACATTTGGATCTTTATATGTATGCTATCTATTCTGTTGTGATGTAATTACAGTATGGACAGTCCATATTTAATATGTTGTTGCTACTGTGAGGAAAAATCATTTAATCTAGGCTAATGTAATTTTTCTGTGCGTGTAACACCCACAGAAAAATCATTTTTCTGTCGGGCTTTTCTTTTTTCCTGTGAGGATCAATGCACACAATATTTAAATTTAATCTGGGCTAACACAATTTTTCTGTGCGTGTAACACCCACAGAAAAATTGTTTCTGACGGCGAACACACAGAACAATTGAATTTTTCTATCATTATATTTCCATGGGTATTTTTTTAGGGTACACTGTTAGAAAAATATTTTTCTGACGATATTTGCATTTTTCTGTGTGTTTTCGAACACACAAAAAAATGTGAGATTCCAGTAGTGTATGGTCATTCATATTCTAAAAGCGAACTATGACATCGCCATTTGGAATTGCATCAAGAAATTTTTGTTCCACGAAGCAAATGACAGTCATTTATAAATCCATCCCCAATATATTTCGTAGATCTGTTTTCACAATTTTCAATACTGAAAACACCTTTTCACTGATGTTGTGATGATAGAAACACTAGTGCAGGAGTGGGTTTAAGTCCCGGTTTCCCAACCTGGACTGCCAATCTAGGACTAAAGGCCCGACTTCAGTCCCGGTCTCCTCAACCGGGATTGATTTGGGACTTCTAGTCTCGGTTGGTAATACTAACCGGGAGTAAAGGTATCTCCAGCCTGGGCCCCAGGCGTTGCCACGTATTACCAACCGGGACTGAATATCTCTTTTTTTTCTTTTCTTTTACATTTTCTTTGCATTGAATATTGTACACACATATTAAGATTGAAACTAATTAAGTAAGATGTTGTATATTACAATGATCATCCATCCCACAATCAAATTTCATACAAACCATAATAAATTTAAACCAAGTCATTACACACTACATGTCCAAGTACTCCCCAAAGTTCATGCAAACATAGTATGTCATCACTACTACCTAATGAAGTTGACTGTCTTGTATTTTCAATTCGGTGAAGTGTAGGTCACCGATGTGGTATACAAAAATATCATTGATGAAGACCAATGCATTAACTAGTGCACTCTCCCTTGCTTCACAACTACGAGCACATGGTCTATTAATGATGTTTAACGGTGCTCGAGAAGTCGGTGGGTCTCTCCTCCTAGTCACAAGCAGCTTTGCCTAAAATCCTTCCATAGTGAGTGTTGGCTATTCATGAGCATATTTCCAATCATAACCTAATTGATACATTGTCTAATTTAGAATGGCTTCAAAACAGCACCCTTTATAGGTTAAGTCATAGTCCTCAACCTGCAAGTGTTGGTAGAAAAAAAGGTTATGACAACCAAGCTTTGCAACATATAACAACAAATCCAGATATAAAGCTATGAGTTCGACTTCGACTTTACCATATCAATTCGGTTGTTCCGAGCAATGCTTGCACAAAAGCCCTCAATATCATGACGCATGTCTGCATTTATAGCTTCTATCAGCAAGGAGGATAGTGTAGGCAAGGTGTACCTTAGTGTTTACACCAAATTTTGAGAAGAAGAACGTGGAAACTCGAAGCTTTTAGAATTGTGTCATCAAGGAATCAATTAGATGTGAATCGGTATCAGCTGATTTAGATGTGATATCAGAATCTGCTATTTTATAGATGACATCAGCAGATGATGTCAATGGGCTATGTTTGAGTGGCGCCAGGATGATGTGTCGGACTCTACAAATCAGGCGAATTGGGGTCCAAGTTATTATTAAGTTAGGAAGTTTTCTTTTATTCCAAGAATTGTAATAAATTGTATTTGAGTAGGATTCATGTTTAGGTTCCGGGTATAAATATTAGACCCTAGTTATTATAAAAAAGGATGAACATTCAATCAATACAATCTTTTCGGCTTTCACCATCGCATTAGGAGTAGGAGTACTGTATATCTTGACGAGTTCTTTAGCAAACAGGGCTGCATCGACTGATCGACCTTCAGCTTGCTTGTGAGTACCATAACGACTTGTATTGTGCTTGTAAAGCTACATCAGCTGATTGATCTTTTATGAGCCATAATATAAGTTAGTTATCGATCTGTATCATAGTTTGTAAGGCTGCATCAGCTGATTGATCTCTTACGAATCATATTATAGAACAAAGTTATCAATTTTGTGTTAAATAACTTGTTGTTTAATACAATATCACCAGTTATCGAATATGCTAAGATTAGTAAGATTTTCCTAACTGTTTTTGGTTGATTAACCGGTTATCAATTTTGCTATAATTAATATTTCATTAATTATAACAAAATCACCCAATTGATATAGAGATACATCGGCATCATATCATCTTAATTGATCGTCCTTTGATCTGGTCATGCTTCAGATCTTATAATTGATGGCTTAATTCCGCTAGATCAGTTTTTTATATCTATTCCAGTCAAACATAGTATGCATCCAAAGACATGTTTCAATCTTGAATAAACTCACTAGTTAATGAGATTTAATCTAATGACACTACCATAGCTGCATCGATCCGGTTGAACCTCACTGGTAAGACTTTAGATTAGAAATTATCGATTAGTGGTCTTGTTCATGATCAAGATATGCACTCTGTTTGTTTGTTATGACTGCATCGGCTATTTTAGCCGATTTGCCTATACTCTCAGGCATATAGCATGTTTTCATGAATCTATCAACATATAGATGGTTTTATAGATTCTTTGGCTTTAGTTTATTATTATTATCATAGCTACATCGATCCGATCGAACCTCACTATTGATGATAATATATTAGACTCAAAACTGTTTGTAGAATTATTTATATTAGATAGTTGATTTGTTCGCATGTTATACTCTTTTCATCAAATTTATCATCTCGACGCTTTGTATCAATCATGTTCCATTTAGTCGATGATGCTTCCTGATGTTCCATGAGCATTGGTTATTTTGATTCATATCATTATCATTTAATATTAGCCGATAATCCTTGATTTAAAGATCTTCGTTTCATGGATACACTAGATATCAACTATTTAGTCGATAGCCTCATTGAATCGGCTATCTAGCCATACATTTGGAGTTGTTTGGTGCAACACCGATATGTTCCACCTTAAATTACTGATAAGATTTTCTCTCCATATGAATTGTATATCAAATTGACTGGCACATCATTGGATTTTTAGAATCGACTGGTTCTGTGTTGAAACCAAGCAGATCTCTAGTCTCGTTCCACTCAGATCTTTCGGCTTGCTGTGTGTTGATCACATCGCCATATTTTTGTGTCAACACACTTTTTGGCACGCCCAGTGGGACCACAATCATCATGGCGGTTCACAACAACAAGGATATTCTTATGGTACCTTATGAAGACTTGTCTGCTGAGGATAAAGATGTCATTGATAAAGCTATAGAGAAGTTTCAGAACAAGTTCTTGTTGTCATACACCAAAACATGTGACAATAAAGTTATTTAGAAATATCCACTACCGAAAGTTTTGATGCATGGATAGTCAAATACAGACAAAGCTGATGATAGGCATTTCTTTGTAGAAGCTATCAACAAATCTGCTCATAATGCAATGCTGAATCATAATACAACTTTCTTGAATATGTTCCATAATACCATGAAGGAGGTGTTCCATGGATTTCCACTTGATCAGGTTGGACCGGCTTATTACAATATTCCACATTCGTCAACTCACGGGACTAATCAAGCCAGCACTAGCCATCAAAAGGCAGCACTAGCTAAGAGTGATGATGCCCAGGCAATTCGAAATTCATTTGAGCAAATTTAGGGTGTTACTACTAATCTAATGCATTATAATCATGGATAATCAGTGCAACATGTGCAATAGCTGACAAGGCAAGTTCAGAATTAGATGGTTAATTTTGGTACATGTGGCCAAATACCATCGTCAGCTCAAAAAATAGCACCATCTGTTCAAAGGATTCATAGAGATATAGATCCTAATGTTTTCAATCAGAGATTTCAAATAGTAAATCAGTAAGTGTAGCACCTGATTTTAAGAACAAAACCAGATACACACCATATGCGAGCCTAGGAAGTCAAATCTCACATATAGCTACAAATAAGTGTAATATCAAAGGGCAATACTTAAATACATAGCGTATTAGTATAAAGAGTATAACCTCAGAGTATAGACAGCGGAAAGACAACTCCGATCTTTAGGCGAAGACTCCAATACCATAGGGACAACTGACTGGTTGATCATAAGCCTAATTTCTCCAAACTCTACTAATCTGGTACCCATCCGGAATTTTTATCCAAATATGTGAAAAAATAAAGCAAGCGTAAGTACATATCGTACTCAACAAATATAACATGGGGTTCATGAGACTCAAAAGGCTGACACTGGTTTAACTATGATTAGCTTTTAATGAGTCATGATTTTAGCAATTGAGTAGCAACAAGTTCACCTCAAGCCCATAAACACATGATCAGGTAAACATGAATAATGAATAGCATAAACAATTAACCATTAGTAAGCATCTTCATCATCAGTATCATCTGTGTTCATCATCTATTCCGTAAATGTTCCAAGGCCGCTTATGACCGTGAGCACGGCTGATATACCAGTTTTATACTCTACAGAGGTTGTATACTTTCACTATGAGTCGTGATTTACCCTTTCGCCCGAGGTGATCAGCCTTTTGACCCACTACCAAGGAAGGTCGGCAGGGTTCACTATGAAGCCTTTCAAAGGTTCGTCTAACAAGTTAAGGCCATTAGATTCACTCGTCAAACAGATGTAGGAACCCCCTGTCGAATGGTACAATTCCATCATGGCTATACACATAAGAGTAGAGGCTGTCCTATACCTGATTCGTCAAGCCATTCTTACGCCAATAAAGGTAACCACTAACAAGCTAGAAAAGGTCCTCATACTGAGCTAAAGCCAGAGCCATGTAGCCATCATAGCTGTACTGTAAGTCCCGAATGATCACTTACAGATAAGTTCTTAGGGAGAGAAATCTAGAGCACCATAAATAGCGCAATGCTCTAGCCCCCTTGTTCCATGTTGCTAAAAAGCATCTTTTAAATGTTTATTGCATATACCATTAGTCAAGTTACAAGATCACGGTCTTTAATTGAGCACTAGCATCATACTACCCAATGCAATACCCCAAAGGTACCAAGGTAGAAGGTACAAAGTACTAGGAATTCCTTAATGGCAGTCAAGGTAGACACATGCAGTATGAATTAAATGATTAAAGGTGTTTAGGTAACAAGGAAGATCCCATGCTATACTTTCCTTAAAACACCGATCCTTCGGTAAGCTTTAATCTTCAATGTTCTTCTTCTTTTTCTTCTTGATCACCATGTATATCTCACCGACTGGACTTAATCATAAAGCACCACACAAGCATCCATACAATCATACACGAAGCAAACAATATATCTAAATTAGAACAATACACCAATCATAAAATCAAGATGAAAAGTTTGTAAAACGAATCTACGTCTCGCTACGAACACACAAACGCGAAAAGCACGCTAATCGAAGCTACGGTTGAAAAGATACAACTACCGAAAGATCTACTCATAAAACTATTAGTTTCATGTGTTTTAATTATATAAAACATATATATGATATTGTATAGAGATTATAATTTAAGTCAAATTTAGATTTGATTTATAAAACTAAAGTGAAACAAATCATATTCTATTTATAAAATCCAGTTGCATAATTATTAATCAATATATGATTTAAACATGAAATTTCAGAAATAGTAATATGGTAACCACTGTTACTAACGCATAGATCTCGTCGATATGAATCTAACATAACTTGAATGGGTCAAAACGGATCTAAAACGCAAAAGATATGAAATAAACAAGATTTCCTTTATTAAAATAATAGATTATGAACATGTAGATGATGAAATTACGAACCTAATGCAAGTTGAACGGATCAAATCGGAGTTAAAATGGAGAAGTTATGGCTAAATCAAAATCAGTGGCAAATCTGTAAATAGCTGAAAACGTATTTTAGACTTAACCGAAACAAAATACGCTTTCAAATGAAGAAAACAAAATCTGAAAACATGTTTTGGACTGCGGGTTTATTTGTCAAAAATAGAGGGACTCTTTAGCAAAAAGAACAGTGAAGGGGTAAGTTCTAATCTGGACCATTGATCTAAAAACGGATGGCTCAGGATGATTACGGATTCCTATTGTATTTCAAGATTTATTTTTGTAAAGGAAAACGGCCACAAATACGAGTGATGTCACCATGACGTCAACGAGCTAACAAGCAAATGATTCACGGTGACGCATGCACGGCCGGCTACCTGCTCGCCGGAGTTCATGGAATCGGGTTCCAGACCTTGGTTTTTAATGGGAAAAGAACAGAGAGGTAGAGGGAACTATGGAGTACTCACCAAGGGACTTAAGATCGGCGGTGAGATCATGGCCACAGCGTGGAGCTTGGCGAGACGGACGGCGACTTCCTGCTATATAAGTTCAGCGACTGGGTGAGCAGCCCAGAAAGCAAGCAGAAACAATACGGATCGGAGAGATCTACTACCACCAAGTGCTGCTCGGGAACTTGCTCGGATCAATGGAGAGGCTTCCGACGATGGTCACAGCTGCGGCGGCGGATGACTGGCTCCTCGGCGAAACCTGGACGGCGGCGCTAGCGACGATATGACTGGTGCTCGGCATCCAGCTGCAGGAGCGGGCGTCAGCGGCCTGCTACACAGGCCGATCTGCACATATGGCAAGAGCTCCGGTCATCCATTGCCTGAAGGTCGCGGCAAGACGTACGTATAAACTGTAGATGTACGTAGAGAGGTGATGAGGAACAGGCAACATCGATAGTGCTGTTACGAGTCACAGAAAGAAGAAAAAGGATTTCGATAGATTGACCCAGAGCTGCTGCACACATGCGGTTTTATACAGATTCATATAAAACAAAGAACCTATGCACTCTATGCAGGATTCACGTAGGAACTGATGACAAAAGAATTAATATGGATCGAGTATGGAGTACAAAAGAAAGAATGCAGATTGGTTATTTTAACAGGAGGCTAAATCACGGTTGATTGTCTGCATACTAAATATCATGAAGAAGTGCATAGAGGGAGGAAGAAAGATAATTATAGAAGAACTCACCAAAGGTGCAAGTAGACGACGTGCTGCTCAAGGCCGAAGCACGTACGCAACGTGCATCTTTTGCTGGAAGGCGCAGAGGATGGTTGCATGCGTGCGGGCATACAGCATAGCTCAAGGTGAGAATAGCCGGCACGAGCGGCGATAGACGCTGCGATCTAGGGACACTGGAGATCGGCAGGAACATGGTAGCCGAGAAGAGGATGGCCGAGCTGGGCAGGGCAGCGGCGGTGACGGCGACGGCGAGGGAAAGAGGAGAAAAATATAATTTACTATACGAGGGATTTTCCAAACTAGGGGCTCCCCATACGGTAGTTTTGATGTGCTTTGCCTAAGGGATTGGTTGATATATATCGGAAGAAAAACTCCCCACATACACGTCAACTGGCGATATGGTACTAATTAACGTTGCACCATCCACCTGCACTAATAGGCCTAAATAAACATTAAAGCCCATTAGTAAATAAATGCATGGGCCTTGATGATTTATTAGGATTATTGCACATGGGCTTTGCAACATTGGGAAAAATATGAAATTTATTATTTTCGGAATTAATTAATTTCGTGGTTAAAATAATTCTAGAAAAGTCCGAAATTGATATTTAAGCCACGAAAATTACTCCGAGACCTCCAAAAATTGGGAGAAAATTCCCAGAGACACTTTGGAACATGATGAACCCAAATAAAGTATTTGGAGCTCATAAAAATATTGTTGGGAACTTTGAACATAAAGATTAAAGTGAAGGAGGCAGGAATTAAATTCCAGAAAGAAGCTGAAAAATTCCTAGAGATAGATATTCATCTCCTAAATATATAAAAAAACACATATTTTGCACATAGAAACACGAGGTGCGACCGGCATGAATGCAACAAACACGTTTCTACCTTATGATAAATTTTAAATTAATAAAAATTTTATTTTCCTATATTTTCATGTGCACAAAAATTCACAAATAAATCATTTTAACTCTATTTTTAAAAGTGGCAAATTTTAGGGTGTTACAGTAAGGGGCTCGGCAGATAGATATTTTGCAAGGATAGTATTATGGTTCAGATTATAATGCTCTCAATATGATTCTAAATCTAGGATCTCAAGGCACTCAGAATTTCAATCTACAGATGGGTCAGCAATTGCCAAGAAATTTAAACTCAAATGCTGATGAATTGTTGCTCAGACTAACCAAATTGATGAAAAATCAGTTCGATTTAAAACCAAAAGGGCAGACCTTTTCATACAAACGTTCATATCCAGAGTGGTATGATTTAGTGGCCCATCCTACGAATTACAGGCTTCCCGGATTTGCTAAGTTCACTGGTCAAGATAGCACAAGTGTAATAAAATATGTCAGTCGATATCTTACTCAGTTGGGTGAAGCCTCTATTGAGGAAGCGCATCGAGTTTGTTTCTTTTCTTTGTCCCTGTCAGGACCATCTTTCACTTGATTTTCATCACTAGCAGTTAATTCTATTACCAATTGGAGTGATCTTGAAAAAAAAATTCATACATATTTTTACACTAGGATAGGGAAAAGATCACAGATTTGACAACTATAAAGCAAAGAGCTAATGAATTGGGTGCTGAATTCCTTCAGAGGTTTCGAGAAACAAGAAACATGCTTTTCGTTGAATTTGACTGATGATTAGCTAGTTGCGTTGACCGTTCAAGGAATGTTGCCAACATGGAGATAAAAGTTGCTCGAACAAGAATTTGACTATTTAGGTCAATTGGCTCAATGGGTGGCAGCACTTAATAGCCAATTCCAAAATATGCGCAGAGATACCTGATTCTAAAAGAATGCTGCAATCGCTGAAGCTTATAATCCATATTTAGTTGATGATAATGAAGAAGAGGAAATTGCCGTAGCTAAATGGAATTGGGGTAAAAAGATAGTAATGGTTCTGAATCCTTAGAGAAAAGAAGTTGAAGAAAGTTATGATTTTGATGTTACAAAAGCAGACAAACTTTTTTATTTCTTGCTTGAGAATGAACAGATTAATTTGCCTGCCAATCGTGTTATATTACCTCCCGATCAGTTGAATAATAAGAAGTTGTGCAAGTACCATAACACTACTTCTCATACTACTAATGATTGCAGGATTTTTTGGAAGCATATTTAGAGGGCTATTCAACAAGGGAAGCTTAAATTTGATACAACTCAGAAAATGAAAGTTGATGACAATTCTTTCCCAAAGGATCAGAACATGGTTGATGCTAAGTTGTTCAAAGGAAAAGCTAAAGTTTCAACATCAGCCAGGGCAAGAGAAACTAGAACGGTTGATCCAGAGATGCAAATATTGGCTGATGAATATAGAGAAATCAAATGTCATCGTGATCAACAAAAGAGCCGATATGAGTAGGGAGAAACATCAAGAGATGGTGCGATGAGACCACATGTTACATCTCGAATTCTGTTGAAGGAATATCAACGTCAACAAGAAGAAGAGAGATATGAAAGAGAACAAGCTGAGTTACATTGAAATTGCCCTTTCTTCAGACATTGTTGGAATGAAGGTTTGAGATTGCCTACTAGAAATAATTACCCAGAATGTCACGAACAATATTGGGAGTTTACGCAATCTCAAGTCAATCGCTAGTCTATTCATGATTGAATTGAATATCAACGTAGTGATGTGGATCAACGCTTAAAAAATAGAAGCATTCATGATCAGCTTGGAAAGTGAGTTATTGATCAGAATTGGGCCGATTATGAAGAAGAGGATGACAAAGAGTATGTTTGGAAGGAAGGATAGTGGTGTCCAGGAGGTTTAACAAGAAGTCAGAAGAGAAGAGTATAGTGCCTAAGGAGCAGAGAATTAGAACATGCTCAGAAATCTAATAAACCGTAAGTATGGTGTGCTAAACAAACAACCAATAAGGGTCAACCATCGACTAATATTCAAATGGCTTCTATTTTACCATTTGAATTTATAGTTCTAGCAGATCAGAAAGTTTATTCGGATTTTGATGAATCGCAGTATGAAGAGATGGCAGCCCAGTTGACATTGATACATCAAGCTATATTTGATAAACTAATTAAGCATCAACATTTGAAGGCATTATATGTGAAAGGTTTTATCGATGGGAAGCCGATGAGTAAAATATTGGTTGCTGGAGGTGCTTCTGTTAATCTGATGTCTTATACTACTTTTCACAAGTTTGGTAAAGGATCAGAAGATCTGATTGGGACTGACATGATGCTCAAGAATTTTAGGGGTAATACGTCCAAGACCAGGGGCAATAAATGTTGAATTGATAATTGGAAGTAAAACTTTGCTCACTATATTCTTTGTCATTGATGGAAATAGTTCATATAGTTTACTCCTTAGCCGTGATTAGATTCATGTCAATTGTTGTGTACCATCGACTATGCATCAATGCTTGATTAAGTGGCATGGAGACAATGTTGAGCTAGTTCATGCTAATGATTTTGTGAGTATAGCAACAGCTGATCCAATGTATTGGGAACTAGAAGATTTTGAGTGTTTTTCTGGCAAGCAATGGGAAGGAGGCTTCATTAGGATCAATGATGAAGGCCAACAGCCGATCCAAGTAGTCAGCTCTGAAAGTTTGTTTTATTGGATAATCCTGTAGATGGTACAGATGGTAAACTAGGAGATGGCTTTACGTCGGCCGATGAGTTAGAAGAAATAGATATTGGAATATTATGAAATGCCTGGTCTAGATCGGTCAAACTCTGCATATCAGCCATTTAAACAAGCTCCAAGGAGATTTAATCCAAATATTCTTGATGACATTAAGAAGGAGACTGAAAGACTACTAGAAGCAAAATTTATTCGACCTTGCCGATATGTAGAGTGGATATCGAGTGTAGTTCCTGTATATAAGAAAAATGGGAAGTAAGAGTCTATCTTGATTTAAGATATTTGAACAAGGCTACACCGATGGATGGTTATCCGATGCCAATAGCCGATATATTGATAGATGCAGCAGTCGGGCACAAGGTAATTAGTTTTATGGATGGTAATGCAGGTTATAATCAAACTTTTGGCTGAGGAAGACATAGTAGAAACAACATTTAGGTGCCCCAGTGCAATCAGTTTATTTGAATGGGTTGTGATAACTTTTGGATTGAAGAATGCTGGTACAACTTATCAGAGGGCAATGAATTATATTTTCCATAAGTTGATCGGCAAGATTGTTAAAATCTATATTGATGATGTGGTGGTGAAATCCAAAGGGTACAAAGAACATCTAACTGATCTATGGGAGACTTTGGAGTGCATAAGAAAACATGGTTTAAAGATGAATCCTAACAAGTGTGCCTTTGGAGTGTCACCTGAATAATTTTTGGGTTTTATGGTCCACAAGAGAGGAATTGAGATTGGTCAGAAAAGTATAAAAGCAATTGATGAGGCAATACCTCCAACTAATAAAATAGAATTACAATCTCTGCTCGGTAAGATTAATTTCATCAGAAGATTTATTTCAAATTTGTTAGAAAAGATTCTGTTGTTTTCTCCTTTGTTGAATTTTAAAAATGATCAAGAATTTAAATGGGCTGACGTGCAACAACAAGCATTTAAGAAGATAAAAGAGTATATGAAATCTCCACCTATGTTGGTTCCTCCTCAGCAAGGTAAGCCTTTTAAGTTGTGCATGTCGGCCGATAGCCAAACGATTGGATCGGCCTTGATGCAAGAGTTTGAAGGAAAGGGATGGGTTGTTTTCTATTTAAGTAGAAGACTTTTGGATCCAGAAACAAAATATTCTCCTATTAAAAAGTTATGTTTATGCTTATATTTCTCCTGCACTAAGTTACGACATTATTTATTATCAGCTGAGTGTACAGTTGTGTTTAAAGCTGATGTGATCAAACACACATTGTCAATGCCGGTATTAAATGGGAGAATTTGATTTGTGGTATGAATTGGCTAAAACAGTCAAAGGGCAAGTGATGACCGATTTTATTACTCAACATCATAAGCCAAGCATCGGCTATGTGGAACCTATGCCTTGGACATTGTTCTTTAATGGATCATTGTGCAAGCAAGGTGATGGCATTGTTATTATTATTATTTCGCCTCGGGGGCAAGTTTTGAGTTTGCCTTTCAAACAAAACTAATGACCGCCAATAATCAAGCAGAATATGAGGCTATTCTTAAGGGACTTCAACTTCTTTAGGAAGTAAAGACTGAGTCAATTGAAGTATTTGGAGATTCACAGCTGGTTATTAATCAGTTGGCGGCTTGTATGAATGTAAAGATGATATTTAGAAGGGGTATTATGATGAATGTCGAAAGTTACTTGAGGGGGTTCCCCTTACTTCTCTTTAGCATATTCCGAGAGCATAGAATCAAGAGGCCAATCAGTTAGCTCAGAATTCGTCAGGCTATCGAGTGTTCCAAGAAATCTTAAGTAGTGAGACCTTGGCTAATGATTGGAGAGTTGAAATAGCCGATTACCTCAAGAATCCATCGCGGAAGGTTACCAGAAAATTGAGATATAAATCTACTAAGTATGTTTTGTTGGATGATCAATTGTGTTACAAAACAGTCGATGGAGTTTTGCTTAAATGTTTAAGTCAAGAAGCAATAGTATTGATTGGGGAAGTACATGAAGGAATATGCGGAGCTCATCAATAGCTTATAAAATGAAATGGGTTATTCGCAGATCTGGATATTTCTGGCCAACAATATTAGAAGATTGTTTTGAATATTACAAGGGGTGTCAGGATTGTCGGCGTTTAGGTAGTGTTCAGAAATTGCCTGCATCAGCTATGAATCCAATAATTAAGCCATGGCCATTCTAAGGCTGGGGAATTGATTTGATTGGCCAGATTTTTCCACCTTCAAGTATGGGGCACAAGTTTGTATTGGTAGCAATAGATTATTTTACTAAATAGGTTGAGGCGATTCCTTTGAAAACAGTAACTTCCAAGAATATGGTTGATTTTGTCAGGGAGCATATTATTTACCGTTTTGGGATTCCTCAAACCATTACTACTGATCAAGGGATAATGTTTACATTAGAGGAATTTAGAGATTTTGCTGTCAGTATGGGAATTAAATTACTGAACTCTTCTCCTTATTATGCTCAAGCTAATGGCCAGGCAGAGGCATCCAATAAAATTTTGATTAAGTTGATTAAGAAGAAAATTGAAGAGCAACCAAGGAAGTGGTACCTAACACTTAATGAAGCATTGTGGGCATATAGGATGGCTTGTCATGGATCGATTAAATCATCACCTTATGAGTTAGTATATGGGCATAATGCAGTTCTTCCTTAGGAAATTTAGACTAGATCAAGATGTGTTACATTGCAAAATGATTTGATAGCCGAAGTTTATAAAAACCTTATGATGGATGATTTGGAGGACTTAAGTTGTCATCAACTACGCGCTCTTGAAAATATTGAGGCCAATAAATTAAGGGTTGCAAGGCATTATAATAAAAAGGTCAAGAACAAATAGTATTGCGAAGGAGAGTTGGTTTGGAAAGTAAGATTGCCGATTGGGTCTAAAGACGGTAGGTTTGGCAAATGGTCACCTAATTAGGAAGGTCCTTATCGGAATAAATGTTGTGCGCTTGGTAATGCTTATATTTTGGAAAACGCTAGAAGGGGAAGAGGAATTTGATAGAACAATCAATGAAAAATTCCTAAAGAAGTATTATCCTAGCGTTTGGGTTAATACTTGGTAGCCGATTTGCTTGGTCATCAGCTCTAATAGCCCATACTAGGAGGGTATCACCTTTAGTTAAAAAACCAACCCTAAGGGAAAAGCCGATAAGATATGTATTGCCTATAAAGCAAAAACACACACAAAGATAATCAGATTTATATTTCAGCAGATTCAGAAACACATTCATTTAGAGAAGCGGAAATTTTATTCATTGATAGTTTGTTCCTAGTACAAACTAATCAAAAACTTTATTAATCACATCTTGGGCGGATGTAATGTCCACGATGGCCATAGCCGCATCGTCGAAGTCCTTGATCAACTCCTCATGCATGTTAGGGTCATCGGCCATCGGAATGCCCGGCTCCATGGTGCGGAGCTTGTACCTAGTCTGGACCTGTGCCGTGGCCAAACCCACTGTTGTGCCGTAGCGGACGCTGTTGTAGGTGATCTCCTAGGCGCGCGCTAGGACATCATGTAGGCGGTTGATGAGTAAGGGGCTACGGGCGTTGATGACCACCATAGCCACATTCGCCGTCAGTTGGAGGTTCTCCAACTACACCGTCAGGACTGGCAATCATAGAAACGAATAAACTATCAAGACAAAGGTAGTTAAAATAAGAACAAAGGTTTTCTTGGAATCTATCTTACCTGCCACCATGGCGTCAGACTAAGACAACCGTGCTTGGGCGACGTTGGTTTCTTCCTCTGCGGCGAGGAGGGCGGCTTGAGAGACCTCGAGGTGGATCTTAAGCTAACTGTTCTCCCAAGTTGCCTCGGGGTAATGGTCCTTGGCTGCCCTCCATTCTTGGAGGAAGCGCCGGGCGTCATCGCTGGTGTAGGAGTCGGAGGAGTCCGATGATGAATCTGGCATGGGGATGGTGGCGGATGCAGCATTGGAAGGTTTGCTAGGCTTGGAAGGAGGAGGAGGAAGCCTATTGTTCAAGACAAACCTACAAACATGTTAGGATGTGATATGTTGACAGGAGCAAGAGTCATTTGGTCCTACCTCATGCAGCAGAGTCCCTAGCTCACCGGCATCTACTCCTCTAGGAGATCTTCTACCACGTGCTTACCACGGTTGTCCTCGCCAACCATGGGTGCTAGTATCGATCGTGAGAGGAGGAGAAGAGAAAACTGCTATAGGGTTCTTGAAGGTAGAAAGACATGAGAGAATGAGAACAATTGCAGGTGTAGATGTGTTTGAGGCCGAAGCCCTTGACTAGTATTTATAGCCACGAAGACAAGACGGTAGATATCTTAGGACGTGTGAAAGCAACACCAATTGATGGAATGGGAAGTGCTGCTTTGCTAATATCGAGGGGAACATGATGTTGATAATTGAGAAGGAATTCAAAGGGTTTTATGATAAAAGCCATTTTTAGATTCAGTTAAGTCAGAAATCGAAATCGACTAATTCAAATCGGCTCTTCTAGCTAAACCAAAAAGTATAGTTATCATCAGGTTTATATGCTATAGATACTAGAATGTAAATTACAAGTTAAGAGCATCATGAATTGCTTGTAGTGCTTTCAGCTGAATAGCATCAACTTCTGCAATTTGTTGTTTATCTTCTTCGGTTAATTTGGGAATGCTCTCAAGACTGTTGCGGATAGCTTTGCCTTCTTTGATCTTGGTCAGCATTTCTTGTTTCTTCTGTTTGATAGCATTGGGGATCTGAGTTAAGTTGGACTCATGACGTCCGATGGTGGCTTTCACACTTTCCAGTTCTTTTTCAAGCTCATCACGCCTAACTCTAAGCTGATTTAGCTCTGATTCAATTTTGGAAGAAGAATTCTTCTAATTGTCGATCAGCTGTGCTAATTCTTTGGCTTCCTGTTTGTTAGAATTCTTTTTGGCCATCAAAGCTTCACGGTCAATTAGATTTCTTTGAGCCTTTTTCACCTTGGGAGCCTAGTCTTCGATATTGGATATAGGTATTAAGGCCTCAGCAAGATTTGGGGTCAAATTATCCTTGATGGCTAAGAAGATTCTTCTCATTATGTCTGCATCCTAGACCAAATCGGCTATATTTTCCTCGAGCATTGGCAGCATGTCTTTTAGCCAATTTTTGGTCTCATCTGATAAAGTCTCTTGGGAAGAAATGACTAATGAGCTAATCTCACTTTCATCTATGTATTCTTCAAAGTTGAAGGAATAGGTCAGATCTAGAGAATTAAGTGCGTATGTGTGAACAAAAGGAATCTTATTAGAAATGGCAAACGGGTTAACAATGAGATGAATGGTAAGGGGAATACAGTACCTTTGGTTGGATGATTCAGCCACAGCTATAGTTCAGCCAAAAAGTGGCAGCCGAATACGGCCCATGTGTTCGTACTAACAGAGATTTGAAAATTGCAATTTTGGCCGGTGCACATTTGAATGCTCTAGTAGTGGATTTTTTATTTTTAATCCTTTTTTATTTAATATTTTAATAATAATCATTTCTAAAAATTCCGTGGATATGACTCTTTTGGTCGCGCAACTATCTTGTCCAGAAATATACCTTGAATCCTATGTAGGTCCAGGATCGAATAACTGCTTAGCAATACTTAGCTTGGTAGAAGTTGGGTGATTTCCTGTCACCTACGAGATATAGGTGGACACTGAACCACGGTTGGCTATATTTGCTATCGTGTAAAAGAAACATGAGAGGTTGTAAATCGAGGCCGGATGGAGTCTGTGTTCTAGGTTGACTTATGTGATTCCGTCTGTGCCGATTAAGGATAGCATCGTTGTTGGTCCTCGGTCATTTTGAACGCATGCCTCTCACTTAGCTGGCCAGATAACTCGTTCTGACCTTGAAGCCGAGAAGCTCAACTTAGGTCGAGCCTCGTTCTATCAAAGTGTGCACACTAGAGGTAGTAAGGATGTGCGAGGATCTAGTGTGAGGCAAAGGGTTGGTTAGAGTCCTGATTGACCTTGCATCCGGTAGCGTCCCTAAGGGTGCGGCGCTGATCGAACCCATGAATTGGACCTGAGTTGTACCAATGGTAACCTAAGGCTACCGTGGATGGTAGACCTAGGTTTGTGTTAGGAATACTACCTAGCTGGTTGCAATCGATTCGAATCATCGTCTCTCCCAGATAGTGAGAAACTTGACTGAGCTTCCTTCTATCATAGTGATAATGACAAGTGGAATGGTTCTAAGAATGATATAATAAATTGCGATAGTTACTATTGTTCTGTCACTATGGATATACCACATGTTTGGCACATGTTAGTTGCTAATCTAGAGATGAATAGCTATAATTAACTTGATAACTAAATTATAAAATGTATAGCTGAATTAGTGGTTTTTTATACAAAATGTTGTCAAGCTAGCTTCACTTATAAAGTCTTGCCTGATCCTTGGAGTCACTTTATTTTTGATTTATGACAGGTAAGTCTAGCTGAGTACCTTCTTGTATTCAGGGTTTATTTTCCCACTTGTAGCAAATAATACTATTTATCATGGCTACTGTAAGAACTGCTTCTGTCTCGTGGTGGACGAGGAATAGGCCTAGGCAAGGCGCTTCCATTTATATATCTAAGCTATGATGCTTTTGTGGGTTGTGATCATAGACTGGCGAGTATTTGAACCATGGTGTGAGGTGTTGGTTTAAAAACTACTTTGCTTCTGCTACTACTTTATTTGAACTTGGTTTATAATAACTTCAATTGCACTCTGATGTATGGCAATGTATTTGTGAACTCTATGTATCTTGTGGCATATATGTTGAATCATGTACGGTCTTGGTTGTATGTTGGCAACTAATCGAGACTCTTCATGGTACTCGACGGACTACTGGGTTTATATGGGCTCAAGTATGAAAGTATGACCACCCCATGGCTGCCATTGTACTTGTGCTCTTATAAATTGGACGGTTCTGTTACAGCTGGTATCAGAGCAAGATTTAATATTAATTGCCACATGTGTATTTAAAATAAAGGTTTTTGTTTTCCAAAACCCATTTTTGGCAACTTATAGCTATATATATAGGTGTTCAAATCTGAAATTGAAATCTAAAGTGTGCCAGTGATCACTTTCTTTATGCCCAGTTAAGGATTTCAGGTGGCTAAATAAGTACTAACATGGGGGGTTTTATTTTTGTCGTTTATACGGCGTGCTATTGTATGGATGCCATTCACTTGAGTGGTAATGTATGGATCAAATGCCTCTACGCCCAAGGTAAGATGATGAGTGGCATGACTGCAAGATGTGAGCGTGCGGTATAAAGGGAGAGGTAGCTTTGATACTAAAGTATATATATGTCTCATATATATATACTAAGGTATTTAATTATGGGTTAGCTTTGATACGGCTATATTTGCATATTTATATGTGTGTACGAGACGTATTTACTTTCGAGTAGCTTTGATACGGAAGTATATATATATGGAAGTATTTAGTATTCATCCTAGAGTCTAGATTTTCATTTCTGTATTTATATAATTATGGGGTTGGGCTGAAATGAAACTCTTGTGTAGGTACACTAATAACGAAACGTGTAGCCCGACAAGTTACATTATTTATGAGAGAACGTATGTATGCCACCGTGTATGTCGCTAGAAGTTTCAATTTTTCTAAGTTTGGGAGGACATATGGGACGTCCATGCATCATGATAAATCATTCATTATATACTTGCATTGTTCCTCCCCTTATAAGTTTCTTATTCTGTTAAATAACTCTTTTCTATTATAACGTTGTTCTCACAAAGAGTTGCACCATATTTTATTGGTATAGATGGCAGCATCAACTAGAAGTGAGACTTTCCTAGAGATCTTTGGTACCCCTACCCTGCTCTGGAGGGTACTACACTTTGTGGGGTATACCGAACCGCCCTGCTACTTTTGGAATGAGGGATATCTGGAAGGACAGTCATGGTATGAGGTGCAACTTACCATACCTACTCGTACCCAAGCACCCCTATGACAGGAGTGGAAGGTGAATTTTGAGGAAAAAAACTCCTTGGGAAGGTGCCCAAGTAGCTGCTTTTGAGGTGCTGAGCCAGATTTGTCAGCAGCACGGGGATGAGTTGACCGGCAGTGTAGCTGGTAATTTTCCTCAAGTGGATCCATCTATAGCGTTGATCCAAGACCCAGATGAGTGGGCAGAGAGTTCTAGTCTCGCTATGAGTGCTATGTTCTCTGTGATGAAGATGTTTCATGCTCGTCAGGACACCCTAGACTTTTGGTAGGAGTCCTACACCACTTGTATGGATAGGCTCATGAGAGCCAAAGCTGCACAACGGAAGCTGAGGAAGTGTGTGCGTAAGCACAAGAAGGCAGCTAGGGAGGCTCGTTGGGACACCGATGAAGCTTATACCGCATTGGGAGCCCTCTAGACTCAGATGGAATGGGTTGATCAGCAGAGAGCTGCTGCTTAAGTGGCAAGAGCTGATGATTAGGCTATGTGGGCAGGACTGTGGGAGTAGCTAGAGGCCGCTCATGCCGAGGCCTTCGCTGCTACGTGCCAGTGGATCTTAGCCAACAACCGCGTAGCCCTGGCAGAAGCGGCACGTGACAGAGTCAAAGCTGAGGCTACACAGCAGGCATGCATTGAGTGGGATTTGCGCCATCAGCTTGCTCATACCTAGAACGTGGTGGTTGATCTTCAGCCTGAGGTGCATTTTTTGAACAACCAACTACACCCGATCCTTGACGAGGAAGAAGAAGATCCAGAAATGTTTGTTGAAGATGATAGTTGAGAGGAGGAAGAAGTGGTGCCTGTGGATGAGGGCGAGGCTCTATCTGACCTCAATAGTGACCATGCTGACGTGTAGAGTAGCTTTAGCGATTAGTTTGGTGTGCTAGATGTTATCCTCTGCTATCTTATGTAATGGACACGTAGCTTAAGTTTCGATCTTCGAATGTATCGTTGATGTAATATTGGAACCTTGCATGTTGGTCCACTATGGTTCAAACCTTAATGAAATTCCAGTCTATTTTACTGGTAAAAATATGACATGCATGTTAACGTGTTGCAAGCACGATAAGTGATCAAATTGGTGATGTTATGTTGTGAGAATGAATAATTGTGCCTCTATTTTATTGTTTGAATTTGAATTCTCTCCAGTAAATTCAGTTTGGCATGATTACACATTCTTTTGCAATTTGTGACATCATCCAATAATAACTTATTGATGCAATTTTGTAGATGACTTGCACTCGCACAGGGGCTGTCACCAGTCATGGTGGTAATGATGATGACCTACCACCACCACTGCCACCCTCTGCGAATGAATTTTTCACACAATTCTTGGGAACCAGCGAAAAATGGAAGAAACATTGCACAGAACACAGCCCGTGCCTGCCAGCAGAATCATGGGTTGGAGCCAAATCAATACAGTACATTCAAGGACTTTCTAGAGACTAAGCCTCCTATCTTTAAGGAGGCAAAAGAACCGCTCTAGGCTGATGAGTGGTTGAACACTATTGAACAAAAGTTCTGTTTATTGAGAGTCACCAAAATGATGAAGGTCAAGTATGCATCGCATCAACTACAAAGGCTTGCAGGTATCTAGTGGACTCATTATTTGTCTGCCTTACCTGCTGGAGCAAATGTCAGCTAGGAGCAATTCAAGGCAGCATTTAGGGGGCATCATATTCCCCCGAGGTTGATGCGGATGAAGGCCGCTGAGTTCATGAAGCTCACATAAGGGACAAAGACCCTGACAGAGTATATGCATGCATTCAACAACTTATCCAGATATGCCCCTAAGTTTGTGAATACAGAAGAGAAGAAAATAGAAAGCTTCAAGAAAGGCCTTGGCACTAAGTTGATGAAAACGATGGCCAATGCTAAATGTGATACATATAATGAGTTCATCAGTGATGCCCTAACCCAAGAAAACTAGAACAACCAACATGAGGCAGCAAAGGGTCGCAAGCGAGCAACTGAGGTAGGTGCCTCAGGATCATCTCAGTCCAAAGCTCCTATGGTAGCCAGGCCACAGTTTTGTCCGCCAGCGCCTAAGTTTAGGCCTCCTCAGCAGAAAGCCTAGGCTAGCAGACCTCAGAAGATGTTTCGTAAGGCATTCACCATTGCCCTGACCAAGGGTAACACAGGCCAAGGAAGCTCAGCAAGGCCAAGAAGTAACCAACCATGCTTCAATTGCAATCAGATGAGCCACTAGGCCAAGGAATGCCCCTATCCCAAGAGGAATGGAAATCAAAACCAGGGTAATCAAAAGCAGGCCAATCCTAAGGCACGTCCTGGGTACATGCACTATATAGCCATGGAGGAGATTCCCTTAGGGGGAGCCTCACATTCATTTATGAGCCAAACATTTGCATCTAAGCATAATCAGAAGATAATTGAGGTAGAGAAGGGTGGTTATAGTATAAGTTCAGCTGGGGCTACTATCTCTACAAACCAAATAGTTAGAGATGTGCTTATCTCCATCCAAGAGAGGGAGTATACCATGGATCTCATAGTATTGCCAAGATTAGCCATAGATGTGATTTTGGGAATCAAATGGATGAGTGGGCACGGAGTTCTTATCGACACATCCACTCGAACCATTATGTTGAGGGAACCAAAAGGGGATGGTGCTTTCCTAGCTGAGCAGTTGTGAATCGTCGTCGAGCAGTGTATCCCAAATAAGGCTTGCCATAAGGATGTAAGGAGCTTAAGTTCAAAATCAAAAATTTCCTCGCAGTGGACCAAGTGTGCCCACTTAGAGTCTGACCACGAGAAAGGGAGATTGTCTTCTTCAACTTCAGGAGATGCGGAGTCATCCAGATTAAAGCAAACACACTAACCATAAGGTGAAGTGAGCCCACTTAGTCCTCGAGCCTGACAGTAGGTGATGCAGTCACGTGGTGCTAGGGTCCATAGTAGAAGAAAAGCAGAAGACCAGCCGAGTAGGCGCTAGTCCCTTGGTGGAGCCCTGAAATGAGAAATGCACAGTCACTGCAAGGTGAAGTGTGCCCTCTTAGTCCCCGAGCCTGATAGTAGGTGACATGGTCACATGGTGCCAGGGTCAGAAACAACAGTAACCAAAAGAAAGTCCCCAGTGTGGTGAGAAACCAAGTCATAATGATGACATAGTCCCCGAGCCACAAGTGGAAATCTCGGATAAATCAAATCATGGAGAAAAAACCAGAGTAATGGCTATATAGTAGAAGTTACTGAGCCTTGATGATATTGCAGAGAAGTTGGTGAATATTTGGTGCGCAATTCTAGGTTGCATCGGAGAATAGGTGATATGGGCCGCAGTTGCGTGGAATCCTAGATAACGGCCTAGCACGCTGCTTCGGGGAATTCAGAAGGGCACAAATCATGGCGCGGTTTACCAAAAACCATTGAATGCGAAAAGTGGAGAGGGTGCCATTATAACTATGCTGCCACACTCCACACTCCCACCTTTTCCACTTTGCCACTTCATCTTCCTCCTCGGCCTTGCACTCCCCCATTCGTATGCACATGCGCTTTCATCGCCAGTCCCAATCTAGATCTGAGGAATGGTGCCGAAGAGAGGAATTGGCAACACGAAGAAGGTGGCCACCGAGGTGAGTCATGACAAGGAATGGGTGCCATCGCTCATGGGGGAGACGAAGCTCAATGGGATGGAGGAGGTGGGCGTTCTTCTTGACCGTGTCACCGCCGGATGGCGTTCGACCGATGGTGAGCCCTACCCGAAGCCATATACTAATGAAGTCATAGTTTTTGAAGATTATTTCTAGCGCAGATTAGGACTTCATGTTCATCCTTTCTTGCGCAATTTGTTGGAGTATTGTGGAGTAAGCCTGTGCAATCTACATCCGAATACTATCTTGCATATTGCTGTCCTTATCCACTTCTGCGAGGCGTATCTTGGCATTCTGCCCCACTTCAACCTCTTATGACACATGTTCTAGCTGAAGAAGAAGGGTGTGGGTGGTTCCAGAGTGGTTGGTGGTGTGTATCTATAGCTCCATGATGGGATGGCGGGCAAGTACATTACTGTGCTACTAAACACCTCGTTGAAGGGGTGGAATGCCAGGTGGTTCTACATGAAGCAAAGCCATCCTACCATCAGATGCGATGTCGACCAGGTTCTGGAGAACTAGAGGAGCTGGGTAGAGAAGCCGACTAGTGCTAATATGGATTAGGTGAAGGAACTCCTTGAGCTGATGAGGGGCATGAAGGTGAACGGAGTGGTGGTTGCGGTAAGCTTCATAGTGCGCCGCATCCAGCCCTGCAAGGAGAGGGCTTATCTAGGCTTTGACTTCATGGGAGATACTAATGGTACCTAGGAGAGGATGGAGAGACTGACAAAGGAGGCCATGCTACACCAAGCCACTGAGCTATTCGCTCCAAACATGCCGTAAAGTGTGCTAGGGTAGCCGAAAGACTTCAACTGCACGAACCCACCTCCTTAGGTAAAAAACTCGACTATTGTTCCTTGTGATTTTATCTCGTATCGGTGCCGAGCAGTGAACTGATTCACTTGTGGAAAGATCCATTTGTAGGAACAGGCGGCGTACTTCTTGGGCATGCCGAGGAGTGATTGGCAAAAGGCAATAGACGCTAGGCCAACCACTCAGCCAGAGGAAGGTGCCGTCAGCACCTCATCCATATCCAGAGGCGCATGTGCTGGTTGGACGGAGAGTCCTCCCCTGATTTCAGAGAAGGTTTAGGGGAAAAGGGTGGCAATAGATGAGCTGGCCCAAAAGAAGAGGAAAACGGCGGGTGTAGCTCCCTGCAAGCTGGGTGGCATCTCACTTGGCGGCGATCAGACCACTCGTACATAGAGTGCGGCGATGTCTGAGTGGTCAGACAATGACGGGGCTCTAGTAGCTCCTCCTCCTAGTACTGAGGCACCACCACGCAACATGTGTGTGGAGGTGTAGTCGAAGGGAGGGGAGGGAGTCCCCATGCAGTAGATGGAGGAGAGGCCGATAGCGGGGGCCACAAGACCTCTAGCCTAGGGCTTGAGGGTTGACCCCAGAGCCATGCCTCGATGCTTAGGGAGGCAGCACTAGTTCAGAACCATCTACCAGGAAGCTGATGTGTAAGTATCCCTGCCTTGGAGTCGGTTGATGTTAGATCTTTATAGTTGTGGTGATTGATGAGCTGATCTGATGCAGAACAAGGCATACGGAGGATCTGAATCCCTCTGTCCAGTCTAGCGAGCAGCCATGGGCTGTTCCTGGTGCGGAGGCCATGCCGGCGAACTCCATCCTAGAGTCCCTAGGTGCTTGGCGTTTTGTGGAGGAGTCAGCCACCACTACTAATGGAGTTGGTGACAAAGAACGGTTGGCGACAACGGCGGCCGATGCGATGGAGATGCCAGGAGTGATGGTGAGAGCCACCAAATCTTCAGAGGAGGGAACGAGAGCTGCCGGCGCTATGCTAGAGCAGAGGTCAACACCGTTGGAGGAGCATGCGGCGCGCCCTGAGATGTCACAGGGTGTGGTCAGTCATCGTGTGCGGGCACTAAGCCCCCTAGGAGTGCCACCGGCTATGGAGGAAGAGGATGAGGTCGAGGAGATTGAGCATGAAGAATCACGACCTCAAGCCATCTGAATCCTCTGCAAGCGGGGGGATGAAGTGGTGGTCATGGAAGAGGAGGACACCTCCAGGGAGGTGAAGAGGCTATGGTCCACCTTTCCATAGCCATGAAGCAGATCGAGGTTAGTATTGCATCGATGATGCCCGTCTTTAGCATTGGAGAATATTTACAATCTTTGTGCTTTGCAGGGCATAGCGTGAACTACCGTACACCGGTAGTAGCTGATCAAGAGGATGGAGCCCCTCGCCAAGGAGAACGCGAAGCTGAAGGAGGCAATGAAAATGATAGAGAAAAATGTCTAGAGGGCCCAGCACAAAAGGGATCTTGCCGAATCAAACATGTGGGACCTAGAATACCAAAAGGGCACCTTATTTGAGCAGCTAACGACCGTCTTCGAGCAGCTAAAGCACACCTCTGAGTAGCTAGAGTGCAACTCCAAGCAGCTGAGAAGCGTCTCCGAGCAAAAGAAAGGTACGATGGATCGACGAATTTGTTCTGCATTGGCAAATAGTCTTATTGTTGCTGATGACCATTACATTTGTAGAGCAAGATGTGGAGCTTGGCTGGTTGCATCAAGTCATCAGTTAGCTCCAAGAGAAGGAGAAAGCGTCTGGGTGAGCGAAGAAACTGGCCAAGGAACTGGATGGTGAGTAGTTCGTGGTCGGAGTTGTTGCTGATATGATTCCTTCGTGTGACGAATCCCTTTGGTGTCTACAGAATACCATCGAAGAACCAGGGCGCAATTCAATGTGCTGGAGCTAGAGGCGCAAACCCAGAGGAGTAAACTTGACGCCGTAGTAGCCAGAGTCAAGCCGGTGCTTGACTGTATCAACATGGAGGTGGCTCCTCAGCTCAACGATAGGCCACCATGTCTAGACACCATCATCGACAGGTGCAAGGCGGTGTGGGAGAGCTTCAACCAAGATGCCACTGTCTCTGTCGTGACCCATGCCATGGCGATGGCCCGGTCTCATTATCCTACCATCGATCTTCAACCGAGATTCGCTAGAGGGATGGCTACGACGAAGCAGCCACAACTGGAAAATGAGGTGGAGGACGCGGCGAAGAGGCTGGCCGGCGATGTCGATCTGTTTGATGAGGTAGATGGTGAGGGCCAAGCTCAGTGTCCTAAGTAGAGGGAAACCTATATGTAATAGCTGGAGAGGAGAGTTAAATGCGCAAGAGCATGAACAAACATTTATGTATTTGTATAAATGTTGTAAGTAGACGTCGTGTGCATGTTTATGCAGTTGGCTAGCACTTTCGGTGAAAGATAGATGTATTGTTAACCCTAACGTATTTATACATGGTATAAGTAGCATCCGAGCAGTTAGTTCATTACTAGGCTCTTGGCCTTGGCTAGCTCGTATTCCATAACATCGAGCGCTGGAGCCTGTGCACATATAGGAGGAACAGATGTGACCAAGGAACCATAGCTGACCACTCATAACGTAGAGTGCGGAGCCTGTAGCACGTGTAGGGAGAGATCAGAGACTAGGTTTTCTCCAAAGAACACAGAGCAGAACATGTGTTGCTCGATGGTTGGTGAAATATCTTTGACATATTTTAGTATGGAGAAACATGGCAGAGCATTTATGGAGATCACGTATAATTATCGGAGTTTGTTAAGGAGTAGCTTAGAGCTGGCGACCGTGAATCAAGATTAAACTGAAGTGGAGAAATAGTGGACACAAATTATGGCAACAAAAACTTTATTCATCATGGAGTGGAGAGTACATATCTAGAGTATTTCAAGGATAGAAACGTATGGGGTGCTCGATGTTCTACGAATTGGGGATATCAGTTCTGTCCATGTCACTTAGCCGATAAGACCCTGGTCGGGTAACATCTTTGACCAAGTAAGGCCCGTCCCAGGGGGAGGAGCGCTTGTGCATCCCTTCGGTTTTCTACTTTCGATGGAGAACGAGGTCGCCGATAGCAAATGAACGACCTTTGATATTGCGATTGCAGTATCTTCGCAGGCCTTCTAGGTATTTGGCTGTTCTGATGCAAGTGATCAAGCGTTCTTCTTTGGCCCTATCGACGTCCTCTGCCTGAACAACTGCTGCTTGCTCTTCATTATAATGCTCTACTCTGGGTGCTCGGAAAGCAATGTCCGTGGGAAGTATGGCCTCTAAGCCATAGACCAAAAAATATGGAGACACACCGGTGTTGCGACAAGCTTGAGTGCACAGTCCCTAGACCACAGCTGGGAGCTCTTTGAGCCATCTGCCCGGATGCTTTTCCTCTTTCTAGTATAGCTTCTTTTTGAGAGCATCGAGGATCATGCCGTTTGGCCGTTCAACCTGGCCGTTGGCTCTAGGATGGGCAACAGAGACATATTTGATGGAGATGCATCGGTCTTTGCAGAAGTCCCAAAAATGATGACCAGTGAATGTAGTTCCAAGGTCAGTGATAATGCTGTTCAGGAGACCGAATCTATGGATGATATCTTCGAAGAGCTCGACTGCCTTCTTTGTAGTGGCCGAAACAAGCAGCTTGTATTCGATCCACTTGGAGAACTTGTCGAGGTGACATATGCATACCAAAAACTGCCTGGTGTAGGCTTGAAAGGCCCAATCATGTCCAGACCCTAACATGCAAAAGGCCAAGAGGCTAGGATGGTCTGCAATTTATGTGCCGGCACGTGTATTTGCTTGGTGAAAAATTGACATCCTTCACAATGTCGGACGAGGTCTTTTGCATTGGCGATGGCCATGGGCCAATAAAAACCAGCTCAAAAAGCTTTGCCAACTAGGTTTCTCGAGACCGCATGATTGCCACAGGATCCAGAGTGAACTTCAAGAAGTAGTTTCACTCCCTCTTCTTGGGTGATGCATTTTTATAGTATCCCTTCCTTGGCACTTTTCCTCATCAAGTTCCTGTCCACCAGCACGTAATGCTTGCTGCAGTGAATGAGACATTTAGTTTTGGTCTTGTCGGTGGGTACATCGATGCTGGTGAGGTACTTGATGAACAATTCCCTCCAATCTATAGCCGATGAAGGCACCGCAAGTACTAGCTGCTCGGCAGGGGGGATTTCTTGAATTTCCTTCTCTTCCTTAACAGACGACGTAAAGAGGTCTTGAATGACGACCCCAGGCTGAATCATGGCGCGATAAGAGCCTATCTTAGATAGGTCGTCGACGAGCTGATTTTGATCACATACCACGTGGTGGTACTCGATACCGTAGAACTTCCCTTCGAGTTTCCTGATCTCGACGTAGTGCCCATCCATCTTCTCACTGGAACAAGACCAATCTTTGTTGACCTGGTTGATGACCAACACAGAGTCTCCATATACCATGAGGCATTTGACGCCAAGCTCGACGGCTATACAGAGTCCATGGAGACATGCTTCATACTTCGCGACGTTGTTGGAGGCTAGAAAATGAATGCGGAGAACGTATCGGAGCTTGTCCTTGGTCAGAGTAATGAATAAAATGCCCACACCAGCACCATTGATGTTGAGGGCGCCATCAAAGTACATCACCTAGTGCTCGGGGCAAGCAGCAAGGATGGGCTCTTGGATCTCGGTCCACTCAGCGACAAAATCAGCCAACGCTTGTGACTTAATAGTAGGCCTGCTTCTGAATTCGATGGACTAAGTGCCGAGCTCGACAGCCCACTTGATGATGCGGTCATTGGCCTCTTTTGTTGCGGAGGATGTCCCCTAGAGGGAACTCGGTAACCACGGCGATCTTGTAATACTCGAAGTAATGGTGGAGTTTGAGCGTCGTGACCAGGATAGCGTATAACAGCTTCTGGACCTAAGGGTAACGAGTTTTGGACTCATTAAGAACCTCACTGATGAAGTAGACTGGATATTGCACCTTATAGGCATGCCCGGCTTCCTTGCGCTCAATGATGATATCTGTGCTAACGATGCAAGAGGTGGCGGCAATGTAGATCAATAGGGTTTCATCTGGTAGAGACGCCATCATGATCGGAGGCTTCATTAGGAACAACTTGAGCTGCTCGAAGGCCGTATCTGCCTCCTCCGACTAGGAGAAGTGCTCGGTGGCCTTGAGTAATTTGAAGAACGGTAGTCCCTTTTGGCCGAGGCGTGAAATGAAGCGGCTGAGAGCAGCCATGCACCCTGTGAGCTTTTGTATATCCTTTACGCAAGTTGGCCATTTCATATTGGTGATGGCGGAGACCTTGTTGGGGTTGGGTTCAATACCGCGGGCGCTAACAATGTAGCCCAGGAGTATGTCGGATGGAACTCCAAAGATGCACTTTAAATGGTTCAACTTCCATCGTTATCTTTTTAGGTTGGCGAACGTTTCTTCAAGGTCGACGATTAGATTGTCAGTGGTCTTGGACTTGACGACCACATTGTCGATGTAAGCTTCGACGTTGCCCTATCTGTTGATCGAGGCACGTCTGGATGGCCCTTTGGTAGGTCGACCCGGCATTTTTGAGTCTGAATGACATGGTGGTGCAGCAATACACACCGAAAGGCATGATGAATGATGTTTTGATCTGTTCATCCTCTTTGAGAGATATTTGGTGATAGCCGGAGTAATAGTCGAGGAAGGAGAGGAGTTTGTAGCCGGCGGTGGAGTCTACAACCTCGTCTATCCGAGGCAGACCGAAGTAACATGATGTATCTTGCCGAGCAGTTGTAGATAAATATTATGTTTGTTTGAGGTGTTCATATTTTAAATATGAGTAATTTCCTTCCAGTTGGTCCTGTATTGCGTCACCAGCCCCGACTAGCCCATACTCCATAGCGTAGAGTGCTTAGTACCCGTTTACAGGTAAGAGCACAGGTGTCGCCTAGGAGCCACTGCTAATCACCCATAACGCAGAGGGCTGGCGCTCGTGCACGTGTAGATGTGAGATCGAGTATAGGGCTGTCTTTGGGTTACACAAATAAGAACGCGGCTGGTCGGTGAGTTGATGGAGAATATCTTAAAGATATTATGCATGGAGAACGAGCGGAATATCTTAAACATGGAGAAGAAAATCAATTGGAGATGTGTTTATATTTAATATAAACTGCCCCAAGCAGTTAGTTTGTAACTGAGCCCCCAAGCCCCGGCTAGCCCGTAAACCGTAACGCGGAGCATTGGAGCTCGTGTATGTGTAGGAAGACAAGCGTCACCAAGGAGTCACTGTCGACCACCCATAACGTAGATGGCTAGCGCTCGTGCACATGTAGGGAGAAGCCAGAGACAGGGCCGTCTCTAAAAAACACAAGAGTAAACGTGGCTGTTTGGGGAGCCGTTGAGGCAAAAACGTATGTCATCTTTAAGATTTTATACATGGAGAAGAAATGGAGTATCTTATAAAGATACTAAACATTGAGAACAACCGGAGAAATAATAATTGGAGAAACGTCGTGGCAAAACTGTATTAAATATAGATATAGGAAGGATACTTATCTTTAGTCAGAACGTCTAGTCGGCGGCGTATGACGTTGTCGTGTCGGCATCGATGAAATTGTCAGGCTCTTGAGCTTTCCAACCTGTCGTCATGGCAATAGTCATGGTTGTCACAGCGCCGTCCTTCGCGGCGATCATCATTGCGACGCGGCAGGTGGTCAGAGCGAGTAGTCCGGACGGCTCGCTTAACGGCTCGGGGCATGAGGGATTGAATGAAATAGAATAGGTTGCACTGAATAAAAAAAAACCCAAGGAAGAGACTTGACCAAAAACCTCCCAAACTAGTTTAACTAGCCCAAGCCGTGACCTAGACCGAGAGTCCGTAGGCCTTGTGATGCTTCCAAAGGATCCATGCCCCTTGGAAAATAACTATGTTTAGCCCCTTCTTCATTTCCTTTGATAGTTTCTTGGTAGCTTTAATTTGTGCCACCAATCAGCGAAGGAAATTTCATGAGAGCAGGTACTCAATCTTGTAGGCCCAACACGGATAGAATCTGGTACCAGAAATCCAGTGCAAGCACACAGGTGGTCAGGAGATGTTGGATGTTCTCCTCCTGGTCGCAAAATGGACATTGACTGGGATGTGGAAGTCCTCTCCTCGTGAGTCTGTCAGTCGTGCAGCACCTATTTCTTATTGGCATCCAAAGGAAGAATTTGCATTTCGCTGGAGCCCATGATCTCCAAACTCGACACCAAGGCTCGAAAGTAATTGAACCATTGAAGAACTGAAGGCCCGGCAGGCAGACTTGGAGGAAAAACAATTTGATGCTTCTAGTCTCCAAAGGTGGATATATGCATCCTAGGTAAGTATTGTCCCTTGGAGGATATCCCACAACTGAAAAAATTCAAACCAACCAACCAAAGAGAGTCCTCCTTTGATGTCTGCTGGCCAATCATGAGCTTGTAATATCTTGTGCGACATGTGCGGGTATTCTGCGGTACAGCGGCCACCACACTCGGTGCAATATCTTGTACGGAGCAGCCCATAAGCCATCGATCTGACCAGAAATGCGTGCTACTCCTATTTCCGACCTTACTCTCCATCATAATGTTGAACATGGCTGTGGCATATGGGTAAACTTGTATGTCCAGACTGGCCCAAGCTCTGTTGGGGTCTATCTTTTTGAGCCACAACCATCAAATTTGGAGCGCCCAACCCATGAACTCCATGTTAAGAATACCAAGGCCACCATAATCCAAGGGTTGCTGCATCTTATCCCAAGCGACCAGGCAACAACCTCTATTTACTTGTTTCTGTCCCTTCCAAGTGAAATCTCTTCTTAATTTATCAATGGACCGAATAAACCACTTGGGAACCTTGATAGCGATCGACACATAGATGGGAATAGCTGATAACACAAAACGTACCCAAGTAACTCTACCAGCCATCAGCCTGTTCGGGAGGCCGTATCGTATCGTGGATTATTTACTGCTGGCTGGTTTGGTGTGAGAGAAAAACACTGTTTCCGGCTGGAAATTTACGATCGTTTACGAGCAAGCGAACAGTGACCCCAAATAAGTGCGGAAAAGCAGTAGGCGTACATGGCAGGGTAGATGACACCATCTCCACGTGCGATGGCTCACATCTGATAGGAACAACGCAACTCTTTTGCGGGTTACAGTGAAGACCGGATGCCTCACCAAAATTATGAAGAAATTCCATTATCAGTCCCATCTCTTCCTCAACAGGCCAGATGAATAAAGCGACATCATCAGCGTATAGCAAGATACGCTGCCAGGATTACGCCGAAAAAGAGGTTGTAAAAGATCCAACTCTTCGGCCTTTGTAAATAAAATGATTAGGACATCCATTGCCAATATAAAAAGCATGGGCGAGAGGGGGTCTCCCTGGCGGTGCCCTTGTTGGTTCCTGATTACACCTCTGGGCTCTACATTGAGCAACACTAGAGTTGAAGATGTAGCGAGCAGATTTTAAACTAGGTTGCGCCAAACCTGTCCAAAATCCAAGTGAAAGCTCTTCTTAATTTATTAATGGACCGAATAAACCACTTGGGAACCTTGATAGTGATAAACACATAGATGGGAATAGCAGATAACACAAAACGTACCCAAGTAACTCTACCAGCCATATTCACGAGGGAAGCCATCCAAGCCGGCATTTTATCACCAATTCTTTCTATCCATGATAATAACTCAGCCTTCGTGACTTGTTTGTTCAAGACCGGTAACCCCAAATAAGTGCAAGGAAAAGCAGCAGGCGTACATGGCATGGTAGATGACACCATCTTCAAGTGCGATGGTTCACATCTGATAGGAACAACACAACTCTTTTGCAGGTTACAGTGAAGACCAGATGCCTCACCAAAATTGTGAAGAATTTCCATTGTTAGTCCCATCTCTTCCTCAACTGGCCAGATGAACAAAGAGACATCATCAGCGTACACCGAGATGTGCTGCCCAGGATTACGCCGAGATAGAGGTTGTAGAAGATCCAGTTCTCTGGCCTTTGTAAATAAACTGTTTAGGACATCATTACCAATATAAAGTGCATGGGCGAGAGGGGGTCTCCCTAGCAGAGCCCTTGGTGGTGACTGATTACATCTCCGGGCTCTCCATGGAGCAGCACTCGAGCTGAAGTTGTAGCAAGCAGAGTTAAAACCAGGTTGCGCCAAACCTTTCTAAGATCCAAGCAAGTGCGCTAGAATTTCCAATAAAAAAGCCCAAGAGACTGATTCAAAAGCTTTGGATACGTCCAGCTTTAGAAATATACTTGGCACTTGATGTCGATGGAGAAGTTTGATTGTTTGCTGGACCAAGATGTAGTTCTCATGGATACAACGACCGTGGATAAATGCGCTTTGGTTTGCAGACACCAATCTGTCCAGGAAAAAGTCTCACAAAACATAACCACGAATTATTATTTTGAATAAAATAATCATCAGGAATAATGATAGACATGGGATCTAAACTATTTTCTATTTCACATGTCATTTTTTTAAAAAAAAAGTCTAAAGTAACACCTTAAATCTATATCTTAGTTAATCACCTCTGCTATTCTAGAATAGTAACCTCATGTAACCTCTAAACATTCATCTAAATTTCCATATATGCCAGTATTAACAATGACTATTAACCCTCTAAATCTGCTTCCAAAATTGTCAAATAAAAAGATCCACACTCCTATATATGTATGCTTTTATTTACTGAACATCTACTGATATAGAAAGAATTAAACCACGATGTACGTGCATGATGTGTGTTATCATACAGAAAGTGTATTTATATATACAGGAAACACTAGGGATATCCACTACACTAAGGGCCTGTTTGGAATACGGGATTTTTTCCCGTTCCTGTACTTTTTCCTGTGAAAATGAACTGATTCCTGTGAAATTCCTGCGTAATTCCTGTGAAATTCCTGCGTTCCAAACAGGCCCTAAAGTTTTAGCTAAACACATGTGGAACAGTGGAGGTGCGATGCAAATGGAAAGCTATGTGAATAACATATAATTTTTTTGGCGAGATAAAGAACATATAAATTAATCTGTACGAATACCAACATAGATATGAGAAAGAGTAAATATAAACAATTTTGATTAGTTGTGGATCCTAAATTTATTTATGAACTTTTGATTAACGCTATTCTCTTAAAAATAAGGCCCTGCAGGAGCATGTCTCGTTCGGCTATTAAATTAGAATTTCCTGCGTGAGTATCTAAAACTGTTTCTAACAACGACTGCGAAAAGATTAATCTAACTCTGTTATCTGTCCATGGCTGGCCGGATTAATTTTTTCGCTCCGGACAGCCGGCAAGGTTATACTGTCAGGGGAATGGACAAATATCTACTACTGTGCACACTAGTTGCGTTTTGGCCTTTATTAGGTTTCTAATAATGTGCTGGACTGTGTTACTCCCTCAGTTCCAGAAAAAATGTCATTCTCACTTAAGGAGCAACATAGTAAATTTTGACCAATTGTATATAAAAAGTATTAATATTTATAATACGTAATTAGTACCATCAGATAAATTGTTGAATATGTTTTTATAATAAATTTATTTAATTTATAATATTTTTTATAAAGCTAGTCGAACTTGAGAATGTTTGACCAAGATAGCATCCTATAGCGTCATCTTTTATGGGACAGAGGGAGTATGTCATGTAGATGTAGTGCCCTGAAAGATATGCGGATGATGGTAAATTTTGGATATGGATTCTACTCCCTCCGTTTCAATTTATAAGTCGCTTTGACTTTTTTGGTTCATCCATTTTGCTATGCACCTAGACATATTATTATATTTAGGTACATAGGAAAATGAATGTACCAAAAATGTCAAAGTGACTTATAATTTAAAACGGAGGGAGTACCATTTAAAAAATGTACAAGATGTTTTAATAAAGTCAGACATAATTACCGGTGTTATATATACAATCATATATTCATATATATTACACCTCGAATGGAATCATACTCTAGATTGGTAATAGTTACAAAAATAAAAGTCGGCTTCGTGTTTCAATTCTGAACTTCCGTGCAAATCTCTTCTGACTCTAGAGTAGCAGGGCCAGGTCAAATTTCAGTAGCACTTCTCTCGTTCTGGCAGTCTGGCACGGAAATTGAACTCATTTTTTGCCTCATACTATATGCATGGTCCCCGAACTCTTCCGAAGGACGGACTAGGTCTAATCAGCTTCGAAAACAAAACAACAGCTTGCTCATCAGTTGTTCTTGCATGCGCAGGAATTACCGCTCTTGCTCATCAATTGTTCTTGCATGCGCAGGAATTACCAAGAGGATACGGTAACAACGCAGCGAGCTGACTGCCTGACACATGCCATCACATACAGATAGCATCATTCCTGTTACAGCGCACTTGTTTCAGATAGGGCCATTTAACCTGGTGTTGAACTAAACGATCTGAGAAGTGAGAGCACGCCTATATATACGGCCCACGAGCCAAGGGGCAGTGCATCCCAAGCACCTCGATCGAGCTCATTAGGAATAAATAAATAGCGATGGCGAAAGCTAAGACTGCTATAGTCATCGTCATCCTAGCTCTGCTTCAGGTCTCATGGGCCACAGCCCTGATGCTCGATAACCGCGGCGGCAGCGTCTGGGCCACAGCCGGCGGCGGCACTACGGGAAACAAAGCCTTTGCCGAGTGCAAACTGCTTTGCTGAGTGTCAAAAATCGGACACTCGGCAAAGAATTGCACTCGGCAAAGAATTATTTGCCGAGTGCTGGACACTCGGTAAAAAAGGGCACTTGGCAAATGACTTCTTTGCCGAGTGTCAGGCTCGCGGCAAAAGCTCGGCACTTAGCATAGGCTGCCCCGCATAACAGTGTTTGGCCACGTCCTTCTTTGTCAAGTGCCTGCTGTTAGCCACTCGGCAAAGATTTTTTTTTGAAAAATACTTTGCCGAGTGCCCCTGACATGGCGCTCGGCAAAGATTTAATATTTTTTTTGAAATGTCTTTGCCGAGTACCTAACAGCTTCGGCACTCGGCAAAGGGTGGAATTAAAAAAATTATATATTTTTTGAATTACCTTTGCCAAGTGCTCCTGTGAAGACACACGGCAAAAGAGCCCTTTGCCGAGTGCCATGCTCCGGCGCTCGGCAAAGTTTTTTTATTTTTTTTGTTTTTGCCTCCAGATTTTTTGTGTAGTCCTTCTAAAGTACCAGGAACTCCTTGTTAGAATTTGAGGATTTTTTGTGGCTTTTTGATATATTTAGTTACGTAATTTTGCTTACTTGAATTTTTTCAAAAAATATAAATTTGAACTGCACGTGGTACGAATAATGGAATTTAATGATTCAAAAATTGATAGTCATGTTAGTGAGTGTAGTGTGAGGCCGTATCCAGGAACGGACCCGAAATTTCGGACATCTTGTTCACGAAACATGACCACAAACTTGCGTACGAAGTGTTTTTAAAATCTATAAAAAGCAAACTAAGTCCGAAAATCATGAAACTTGTTGAGATGTCGTGATATCATATGTGGAGGCTATGATAAAAATTTCAGAAGATTTCGTCCATGTTGTCACGTACGATGCTTACAAACCAGAACACTCTAGGTTTGTAAATATCACGTTGTGCACGTTGTCACGAGTAAATGTCACGTTGTGCATGTTGTCACGTATGATTTTCGGACTTCATTTAGCCCCCGCGCCGCGCGCCGCCCTCTGCGCCCACGCCGGCCCGCCCCCGCCCCCGCGCCCCGTGCCGCCCTCTGTGCCCACGCTGGCCCGCCCCCGCCCCCGCGCCGCGCGCCGCCCTCCACGCCCACGCCGGCCCGCCCCCGCCCTCGAGCCGCGCGCCGCCCTCCCCTCCCCGTGCGCCGCGCCGGCGCCCACCCCCGCACCTGCTAGCCACTAGGCCGTGCGCCGGCGCCCGCCCCCCGCCCCCGAGCCACGCGCCGCCCTCCCCTCCCCGTGTGCCACGCCGGCGCCCGCCCCCGCGCCTGCCAGCCACCAGGCTACGCGCCGGCGCCGATGCCTGCCCCCGCCCCCGCGTCCGCGTGTGGCCGAGCGTGGCCAGCTCACCCACGCCGGCCCACCAACGCCGAGGAGCCGGCCCTGCCCCCGGCCACACCCCGTGGACCACCCGCCCCGACGCTGGCCATGCCCGACCCTGTTCCTGACTCCAGCGACCCCGACCCCGACACCGACGCCGCCCGCCCCTGCCCCTAGCGCCCGTCAGGTATGCCCTCTCTCTTGTTGTTGTCGTGGTAGTGATAGTTATAGTAGTATTAGTTGTAGTAGTAGTGCTAGTGGTAGTAGTAGTAGTAGAACTAATGGTAGTAGTAGTAGAACTAGTGGTAGTAGTAGTAGAAGTAGTGGTAGTAGTAGTAGAACTAGTGGTAGTAGTAGTAGCAATAGTGGTGGTAGTAGTAGTAGCTATAGTGGAAGTAGTAGTAGAAGTAGTGGTACTACATGGATATATTCTTCTGCATGGATTGATATCCAAACTACATGGCTTCTCTTGAGACATATGTGCTTGTCGGCCATCGTGTCGCTGTTTTTTGCAGGTTTTTGAAACCTCACCGTGCAGAGGAGGTTCTACCGATTTTTTTTAAATGACAGTAGTGTGTTCCATTTTTGTAGAGAAGAGCCTGTCGGAGCTGAGTCAGAGTTCCCATCGCTGTGCCGGTCTGCCTGCACTGCGTCGCCTCACCACTGCACCGACCTGCCATGGCCCCGCTAGCATGACTCCGCCACCACCCTAGGTATAACCCCTCTTTCTGTATCGTGGTCATAGATCGCGTAACCCAGTGAGGCGTCTCTCGTTCGAAAGAGATACGGTTGGAGGTATGCTGATCTTTGCATATCTATGACCATATCTGTTTTAGATTGTCCACATTTTTTGGATAGCCCGCGGTTGCGTAGATGGGTTAGTTTTCATGGTCTGCTCCGGTCCGAGACAGTGTTTCGGCATCACCTCCCTATTGTTCTCCAGATATGCACTCTTCTTTGGCAGGACGTGTATCTGGAGAATAGCGGGGAGGTGCTGCCGAAATTCTATCTCGGATAGGAGTAGAACATGAAAACTAACCTCATCTACGCATTCGCGGGTGGGATTAGGACCTATCCTCACCTATTAGACAGTAGGAATACCATGTAGATGCAATTGATGGTTACATTACTCACTGATACATATGTTAAAGGATGGATGACCGTCAGTGGATGTACACGGGCCGGAGAAGTCAGAGTGATTATGCCATGGAATGGATGAACAAGACCGATGCTTTCTTGAACAGTGAATTTGGCAAGGCTGCTAAAGGACATTGCCTAGTTTTGTGTCCCTACAGCAAATGTGGAAACAGGAGAAGGGTAAACAAGGTGGAAATGGGTAAACATCTTGTGAAGAATGGATTTACGCCGGACTACACCCGGTGGGTCCACCATGGTGAAGCCCATCATATGAGAGAGGAGGTGGTGAGACCACGGGTGGAGGCTTTTGATGCTGATGTCGGGGGTAGCAGACATGTTAGATGACTTTCACCAAGGACAGTTCGATGAGGGACGTGAGAAGGAGGAGATGGAGGCAGCCGCACAGGCATTCTATGACATGATGGACTCGACACAAAAACCCCTTCACGATCGGTCAACGGTGTCTCAACTGGATGCCATTAGACGCTTAATGGAGTTGAAGTCCGAGTTAAACTTGAGTCGAGAAGGCTTCGATAAGATGTTGGCCGTGATTGGCACCCTGCTTCCGAAGGGCCACATTCTGCCAAAGAGCATGTACGAGCCACAGAAACTCTTTCGTGCATTTAAGATGTTGTATGAGCAGATACATGCTTGTCCGAAGGGGTGCGTCCTATTTAGGAAAGAACATGAGCATGCAAAGTTCTGTCCAGAGTGTAAATCCTCTAGGTACCAGGAGGTAGACTCTAATGATGGCCAGAAGAGGCAACTTACGATCCCCGTGAAAATCCTACGGTACCTTCCGTTCCTACCGAGGATCCAACGGCTATACATGACCGAGGAATCCATGAAACATATGACATGGCACAAAAATGGCAAACAGTACAATCCTGACAAGATGGTACATCCATCCGATGGTGAAGCTTGGATCCGCTTTAATGACAAACATCATGACAAAGCAGATGAGGCTCATAATGTATGTGTCGCGCTGGCAACAGATGGGTTCAATCCTTATGGAATGATGGCTGCCTCATACACATGTTGGCCCATCACTACATGAAATCCTTCTATGACAAAAATCTTCATGACGGGGCAAATTTTTGTCATATAATGTATCATAATACGACACAAAAGTTTGTAGCATCATAAAATCAGGAGAGCCAGAACTATTTATGATGATACTCTTTGTTTTATCACATAAAGGTACCAAGTGTCGTCACAAAATGTAAGTCGCCAGGAGGCGGTTGACGGTGGCATTTTTATGACGATATGTGATGTTTTTATGTGACGGCTATGGAGCATCACTTTTTGTTATTTCAAACATGATAGCCCAACGCGGGAGAGGGATAAGGCGTGGGCAACGTTGGGCTCAGAGCTAGGCCTCGGCTCAGGTGAAAAGGAAGAGGGGGCACGGGTGGAGGGAGATAGGCCGTGCCCGAAAAGAGTAGGGCCGAGAGATGTTTTTTTCTTTTTCCTTTCTTTTTTTCTTTTTAATTTGTAAATCCATTTTGAGTTCAAATTCAAGAGCTTTAAATTGTTCAAACAAATTCGTACGAAGAAATGACCAACACCAAAGTTTTAGATCTCAATGAGTTGTACAACTTTGTTGTTGCTCACTTTTTCATTTGAAATCATTTTACTATGTCAAAATTCTATTCGAATTTATCAAATTTTGAAACTCAAATTTAAAATTACCCAAACGAATTTGGATGAAGAAATGACCAATATCAAAATTGTAGGTCTCAATGAGATCTACAACTTTATTGTTTATAACTTTTTCATTTGAAATCATTTACTCTCCCAAAATTCTGTGCAAAGTTCTTATATACCGAAGTTCTCACAAATCATATGAACAAGCCCAGTTTTTCTTTTTAATCTCTGGCTAAAACTTGTAACTAGTCTTTCTCCCTCGTACTAACTTCAAATTTAATGATATTTTTTCTAAAATTTTCTAAAATCATGCTCTATCAATTTATTGTGTTCTTATAGCTATTATTTTTGTCATTTTTTCATGTGACTTTGTTCTATCAATTCAAATTTTGAATTTCAAAAAATAGCAACTTCAAACAACATTTTGAAGTAGTAAATCATTTCAGCTGAAAAGATGATGAACATAAAAGTTGTAGAACTCATCGAGGTCTACAACTTTTATTTTGTTTATTTCTTCGTCTGACAAAGTGATAGTAACATTGTTCACAAATTTCACATATCTCTCTTATAGTTTATGAAACTATAAGAGAGATATGTGAAATTTGTGAACAATGGTACTCTCACTTTATCGGATGAATAAATGGCCAAAATAAAAGTTGTAGATCTTGATTAGTTCTATAACTTTGTTGTTGATGACTTTTTCATTTGAAATTACTTCGTACTCCAAAATTTTGTTCGAAGTTCTAATATTTTAAAATTCAAAATTTACACTGTCCAAACAAAGTTATGTGGAAAAATGACCAAAACAAAAGTGGTAGATCTCGATGCGTTATACAACTTTGTTGTAGATATTTTTTCCATTTGAAAACATTTATTACGCCCAAATTATGTTCAAAGTTCTCGTCTTTTGAAATTTAAAATTTAAATTCTTTAAACTAAATCGGATGGGGAAATGACCAAAATAGAAGTCATAGATCTCGACGATTTTCTATAACTTTGCTAGTGATGACTTTTTCATTTAAATTCATTTAGTATCTAAAAATAATATCCCAAAAATTATTTATTATCAAAAGAAAAGAAAAAAAATACAACTTGGGCCAATACCTCCCAAAGGTCCAGCTACGGTCTCAGTTGCCATCAGTCGTCCATCTCTCGATCTGACGGTTGAGATCCATGGGTTTCCTCTCAAACCCTAGCTTCTCTGTCTTATCTCTCCCCTGCCTTATCCTACATTCCAACCGAGCCACACACTGAGGGAGGCCGTAGCACGCGTGGCGGCTCTCACAGAGGCTGTGCGACCATGGCCCTCGTGGCAGGTCTTGGCAATGCCCGTACCGCGGTGCGCGTGTGCCGCTCGCTCTTCCTCCTCCTCTGCCGCTGCTGCCTCACTGCCTGGTCGTCGCCGCTAGCCGTGTGCGCACTCCCACTGTGCACCGACGGGCGTGAGCACCTACCCCTTCTGCCAGATTCTCTCCCTCTTCCCGCAGGCGTGTTCTCATTCGCTTGTTTTTGTAGGGGCGCCAGTACCACTGAACAGGACGCTGGGCTTCTGCTCCGCTTACGGCACGGGAAGCAGAAGCAGAAGCAGCTCATGCTCCTTGGCTATCCACCTGGTGGTGAGGATGCTATGGATCCTAGATCCGTGACATGGTGAGGTAGTCTTCCAGCGCTCTAGTCGGTAGGGGATGGTCTGCATCAACCTCAAAGCCAAGCAGTGTCCCTCTAGCTCCAAGCACCACATCCCTTTGCCTGCTTGCGATTCTTGCTTGGGAGGTAACTTTCAGTAGTCTGCGTAATCGTTTTGTCTGTTGCCAAATGCAGATTTTTTTTCTGACAAGATGCCAAATGCAGTTGAAGCCCCCCATGGTAGGAATGGTAGTACGGCACTATATGTTTGATGAAATGCGTCTGACACATGATGTTTCTATTTGCCAAAATATGAAATGTTTGGTCTCTAAAAAAATTATGTTTTAGATCGTTATCACGTTGCTTGTCTTTAAAGGTTGATACATGTTTGACATGAGTATCTGAGTTTTTTGTTATCTAACGAGCCATGCATATTATGGTGAAACTTCATCATAGTATGCAAATGTTTGTGAAGCAGCTATGATGTATTGATCTTGCTCCTCATCCTGTTTGCCCTATCTGATGCAAGTGTGAATGGATATCTGACAGACATCCCGGCAACTCTCCTAGGAGGCCACGTAGGCACATGCAAGCTCTCCCTGATTAGATCAATGCTGCAAGCGACGTCTGCCAGGCAAGTTGCTTGTCGTTCTTAATTATTGCCATCTCTTGATAGATTGGTCTTGTTTTGTTAACTATTGCTAAACCTGAGTTTGGTGGTATAGTGTCGTTGATAGTGTTAGCCTTGCATTTCAGCAACCTGCAAGACCTTTTGTGGAGTAGTCGGTCCATACAATTATTTTGTAGCAGCTGAAGAGACCATTACTGCTAAATACAGGAAGGATTGTAGTAGATGACAGCTGCTACAAGGTTGTCAAGCTTATCTTGGTATTTTTTACTGCTCTAAATCAGTATACGTGACCCATATAACTTATAACCTAATTGTACTGAAGCGAAATGGACACTATGTAATTTTCTATCCATTAATACGGTTTATATTTTGTTGCTTTTGTTTTCAACTACATTTTCCAGTGGCACTATAAATGCTGTCAGCCTTGGAACTATGGGAAACTTTCTTAAAAACAATGCATTGTCTTTGTGCTGACCGAGATGCAGAAATGTCATGTTCTTTATAGAAAAGAAATCAGAGGAGAATATGTTTGATTGAGTGGGATGTGGTGTAGTGGTATGAACTTTAAAAATTGCATTCCATTATCTTATTATTACTAAGCTGGCATGATTATCATCCAGCAACCTGCTAACAACACAAGCAGCCACATTTTTAGTGTTGATGGAGTACCTCAAAACAAATTAATTGTGCCAACTCAAGTTTGACCTATTTTTAGTGAATGTCGTGTTGAACACGGAACCGTCATGCATTTTTATTGAACTAGATAGTGCAAGCCATGATATATCTCATTAATCTGTTGCTTTACTCTGCCCTAGAATCAGTACTGATAACTCAATTTGCTACCTAAAAATGGTCCTAATTTTCTTGTCAGTAAACTTACAAAATTCTCATGCAGTAAACTTTCTTGTTAGTTTACTACTTACAATAAGTCGTCATGCTTGTCATATCTCTTTGATCATTGAGCAGGATGACTAATAAGTTGTCAGGAAAGTTTCTTTGAGGGCATCATTAAAATCAAGCCTATGAAGAAAAGAAGGTAGACTATGAATCATATCCCCTTCCCTGTTGCAACTTTATGGTTACAATACAAGCTTTTCTATGAAACCTGTCCTTACTAACTGTATTGAACCTGGACTTGCTCATTTTTATTTCTCTGAACTCCAAGTTATCTAAGTGCTTATGTGCATTGGCTGCTATTAACTATTCTCTAACTGAACCTGTACATGATAATTGATAAGTAATAGATGATTGGGTTTGTTGCTCTATAATACTTAGCCATTTTAAATTTGGACAATGAAATTGTTTTCCACCAGTTCATAAGTAATAGATGATTTAGTTTGTTGCTCTATAATACTTAGTGATTTTAAATTTGGTTGAGTAACAGCTATGTCCACATCTAATAGGATTCACATTTTCCTTCATCTAAAGCAGGAACAATTGGAAGCACAGATTCTTGCTCAACAGGCCTCACTTGAAGCAAACCAAGCAAGCATCTGTTTGTATGTTTGAACTTGTGTGATGAAACTTGGAACTAGTGTGATGTTTGAACTTGCAAGTAATTGTGTCTTCTGCCTTATGCTCTAGAATGTGTGGATGATGGCTTGGCTGATATGTATGAGCTGTGATGAGAATGCTGGAAACATCTGTGACATTTGTCATTGAACTAATACATATGGCAATGCCACATTCGTCACAATGTAAATGTCACAAAATATGTCCTATCGTCACAATAAGTTGTCTAAATCAAGGTTCCTAGGATACAATTTGTGACGGTTGGCGTATTAGGTGACGAGTTGACCAACCAATATGTGACAGTTACAGTCGTCATTAAATGATAGTAATATATGACAACAAAACAAAACCGTCACAGAAGGTCATCACATTTTGTGACGATTTTTCATATTATCGTCACAAGGTACAATTTGTGACGGTCATTATATGACGACTGGCATGACACTGCTTTTTCGTCATAAGATTCTTTTTATGACAAATCCTGTATTTACCATGACATTTTCAGTTTGTCATATAAACCTAGATTTTTTGTAGTGCATCTTCGTTATTCCCCTTAATCTCCCGGTGTCTCCTTTCAATGACATAACGTATTCTTGTCATTGATAATTCCTGGACACCTAGGGAGTAATATGGGTGTGTTCATGGAGCCTATATTTGATGAATTGGTCCGTGCTTGGAACGAAGGGGTATGGACATACGATCGAGCTACAAAGACAACCTTCAAAATGCACGTTTGGTACCACTACTCCCTGCATGACTTTCTAGTGTATGGGATATTCTGCGCCTGGTGTGTTCACGGGAAGTTCCCATTCCCAATATGCAAGGAAGGTATGAGGTTCATTTGGTTGCAGAAGGGTGGCAAGTATTCGTCGTTCGACAGACATTGTCAATTCCTACCTCTTGACCATCCATTCAAACAAGACATCAAGAACTTTATGAAAGGTGTCAAAGTGACAAACCCTGCACCGCGAATGATGACTGGTGCCGAGGTTCATGCTCCGATAGATGCTCTCGTGCCCAATGAAGAAGGTGGTTTTGTGGGATATGGTGAACAACATATGTGGACTCATATCTCGGGCATGACGAGGCTCCCCTATTTCGATGACCTTCTTCTGCCACATAACATTGATGTAATGCACACTGAAAAGAATGTCGCTAAGGCACTTTGGGCAACACTCATGGACACTGAAAAGTCTAAGGACAACCCTAAGGCTAGAGTGGACCTGGCAACGTTGTGCGATAGACCAAATCAAGAGATGCAACCTCCTAGTCGTGGCAAGACCTGGAGAAGGCCTAAGGCTGATTTCGTCTTGAAAAAGGACCAAAGGAGGGAAGTACTTGAATGGATCCAGACACTAATGTTCCCTAATGGGTATGTAGCGAATCTAAAGATAGGAGTGAACTTAGTCACTCTACGGGTCAACGGGATGAAGAGTCATGACTACCACATATGGATTGAGCAGCTTCTTCCGGCGATGGTTTGAGGCTATGTCCCAGAGCATGTCTAGCAAGTGCTGGCAGAGTTGAGCTACTTATTCTGCTAGCTTTGTGCCAAGGAGCTCTCTCGGACCGTCATTGATGACTTGGAAAAAGCGGCACCCATGTTGCTCTATAAGTTGGAGAAGATCTTTCCACCCGGTTGCTTCTTGCCGATGTAGCATTTGATTGTGCACCTCCCATATGAGGAACGGACGGGGGGCCCATGTAGGACCGTTGGTGCTATCCAATCGAGAGATGTCTAAAGACTCTTCACAAAAAAATGTAGAAATAAAGCCAAAATTGAGGCTTCCATTGCAGAGGCATACATTCTAGAGGAGGTGTTGAACTTCACAGAGAAATACTACACTGAGAACCTTCCTAGCGTTTATAATCCACCCCCTCATTACAATGCTAGTGAAAATGAATCGAAGCTCAGCCTTTTCCAAGGGCAACTCGAAAGCGCAAGTGCATTGACCACTAAGCAATTGAAAAATGAAGAGTGGCGCAGTATCATGCTATATGTGTTGACCAACCTTGTCGAGGTGCAGCCGTTCATTGGGTAAGTTCTGAACGAACTTGTTTCATTTCGCCGTATGTCCTTGTTTCTTCGTCCAACCCCCTTGTTTCTCGTTGGTACAGGGAATTTCTTCGTTAATCCTGGCATGGATCAAGGCAACCTACCCCACAAGAAAATGATACCCTTCTTTCATAGGGTGCGGGACCAGAGAGCCCTGATTTCATTTGTTGGTTCAAATAGAAAGCCCAAACTGATGCGCCTATAAGTGACGAGCTAAGACAGGTTGCAAACGGCTGTGCCGTTAGGGTCAAGTCATTTACCGGTTATGACATGAATGAATATCATTTTCACACAGCAAGCTATGAGCAGAGTCGGCCCCATCGAAAAACCACAAACAGCGGAGTTGTTACGCCCGACACTGATGGACTCGACTATTATGGAAGAATTGAAGAAATCTAAGAACTATCATTCTATGGTTCCAAACCTCTTACTCCTGTCATATTCAAATGCCACTGGTTTCATCCTAGAGTAATGAGACAGACCCCTAAGCTTGGGCTAGTCGAGACTCGACATGATTCCGTCTATCCAGGAAAAGATGTCTACATTGTGGCTCAACAGGCCATCTAGGTTTATTATACGTCATATGCGTGCAAAGACGCCGAGCATCTTAAGGGTCGGTCTATTGTGCACAAGGTATCGCCACACGGTAAACTACCTGTCCCAAACGATGAAGATTACAACTTCAACCCAAACACATATGATGGAGAGTTCTATCAAGAAGAGGGGCTATAAGGGAGGTTTGACATAGACTTAACTGAAGAGATAGGAATGGAAGTAGACAATGAAAGGGATGATGATGAGGATGCTGGAGACGAGGTGCGAAATCTGAAGGACATACAAATGCCTGAGCGATTACGTTTAGGCAATGACAATGAAGACAACATTCCTCCTTCGGATAGTGTTGATGAGTTGGACAATATTGATAGTGATGACGAGACCTATGATCCAGCTAATCTCAATTATGAAGATTATTTCTAATACATGTAATACTATGTTTTTTTGTAATTATGTTTTGTTCATTTTTGCATATATTTATAATACATGTATTACTATGTTTTTTGTAATTATGTTTTGTTCATTTTTGCACCTATTTCTAATTATGTCTTGTTTTTCTTTTTTATTGCAGGTGATTGAACAAAGATGGTGGGCGACCGTCATAGGTCCGTGAACTCGATTTACCAAAGACCATGATAGTTGTAGGAGGAGGCGGAGGGGGCGGCAGAGGGATCGGACAGGAGGAGGAGGAGGACCGTCAGCCACAGGAGGGGGCCGTCTCCTCCCACGCTGCACGAAGAGGAGGTGGCACCCGTCAACGAGTTGGATGAGAAGCTGGTTCGGTAGACGGACGAGGAGGGGCCGCACGAGGATGACGAGTGTGAGGCGGTAGGAACGGGTTCTGCTTCCTCCGACTCCTCTTCGAGTATCTACTTGCGAGGTCCCGCGAGCCTCCCATAGGTTCCGCTTCCACACCAACGCCAGTGATTTGCCCAAAGGGCAAAAGTAAGTAACTTTATATGTTATCACCACTACTTCATATGATATGATGAAAAAAACTAATAATTTTTCTTAATCACTTGTGCAGGAACTGGGTGGTTGTGTCGGGTGGTAGCGCATGGCTAGTCAATGGCATCCTGGGTCTTCTGTGCAGGCAACACTTCCCCAGCATTGTCACGTACGCATCGAAGACGGAGCTGGCCTATTCGTTTGACCACTACGCCATCGCCCTCGATGCGGAGTACCCCAACAAGGCGGCATGGGTGAAGGTAGAGTTTTGAGTAAGTCTCACTCGCACAATATTGCTCAATACATTGCATTCATTGTACTTTTCTTAAAATAATGAATGGATACATCGCTTTTGTATGCAGACTTATTACAGATGTGAGGAGGGATTTGAGGCCAAGGCGGACCAGGTGACTACAAAAGCCTATAAAAAACTTGTCACCAACATGCATCACGAGGCGCGCATCTAGGCCATCGTAACCTACTACGGGTCGAAGCTTGGAGAGAGGAAAACCAAGAAAGACGCAAGAGAGATACAGCTGACTCGGGAGCAGTACCTTGAGGTAAATGAAGAACATCAATATTGATTCGTTTTGAGATTAAGTTGGTTGAAAGCTCTAGTTTGGTTTTGGTGAATTGATGAAACCCTAAGTGCTAACCTAGTTCATCAAGTGATCATGAGATAGGTAGCACACTTCAAGTAGAGAAGCAAATGAAGATCATAACATGACAATGGTGATAGCATGGAGATGATCAAGGGCTTAAACTTGAAGAGAAGAAAGAGAAAAACAAAAAGCTCAAGGCAAAGGTATAACTTGTAGGAGCTATTTTGTTTTGGTGATCAAGACACTTAGAGAGTGTGATCACATTTAGGTTTGATAGTCGTGCTTTTAAGAGAGGTGAAACTCGTATCAGAATGCGGTTATCAAAGTGCCACTAGATGCTCTAACTCATTGCATATGCATTTAGGATCTAGTGGAGTGCTAACAGCCTTGATAATATTTGTGAAAATATGCTAACACATGTGCACAAGGTGTTTGCAGGGTTGAGATGGGTTCGGGAAAATAGAATGCCTATTTTCTATTGCGCTGGATGCAAATTCTTGGTGGTTGGCACATTGGAGCAAGGGTAGAAAAGATAGAAGTGAGAACAGAGCTGATGCCAGCGTCGGTCCAGTGACCGAACGCTGGATCCAGAAGCACCGGACGCTGACTGCCTGCATCCGGTCGTGTTGACTGTCGGTACAGTGGCTAGGGTTTACCACCAGATGCTGGGCTATGTCCGGTCGAGGTGGACCGAACGCGTCCGGTCGAGGAAAACCAGGTTTCGACCCTTACTGTACTCGACCGGATGCTGAGGTTCCAATGTTCGGTCAGTTTTAACCGGGGCGTCCGGCCAGCGTCATAGCCGTTGGAATCTGACGAACAGCATTTAAAGGCGATGACACATGGCGTCCATCTATGGACCGGACGCTGAGTCCAGGGTCCGGTCAAGTGGACCGGAGCGTCCGGTCAGAGCGCAGAGTACCCAGTGAAGGGGTACAACGACTCTATTTCATGGGGGCTTCTATTTAAGCCCCATGGCCGGCTGTGGCTCATATCTTTGGCCATTTTCATTGACATAGCAACCTTGTGAGCCTAGCCAAAGTCCTCCCACTCATCTACATCATTGATTCATCATCATAGTGAGATTGGGAGTGATCCAAGTGCATTGCTTGAGTGATTGCATCTAGAGGCACTTGGTGTTCGTGTTTCACTGTGGATTTCGCTTGTTACTCTTGGTGGTTGCCATCACCTAGACGGCTTGGTGCAGCGAGGATCGTCAAGCGGAGGTGGTGATTGTCTCCGGCTCCGATCATGGTGATTGTGAGGGGTTCTTGACCTTTCCCCGACGGAGAGCCAAAAGGTACTTTAGTGAATTGCTCATGGCTTGTGTGATCCTCATCTTGTGTTGGTTGTGCGGCACCCTATTGTGGGTTTGGCGTGTGAAGCCAATTAGCGCGTGAACCTCCAAGTGAGTGAATCGCCACAATGAGGAGTAGCTTGCCGGCAAGCAAGTGAACCTCAGTAAAAATCATTGTGTTTATCATTGATTTCGAGGTGATTGGTCTTCATTGTTATTCATCCTTATGATTGATTGGTTCACTCCTCTACACGGTGGTATAACTATATTGATCACTCTCTTTACATTATTGCAAACTAGTTGACAAGCTCTTTAGTGTAACTAGTTGTGAGAGCTTGCTTGCTTGGTTGGTGTGGCTCTTTAGTTAGCCTTTGAGAGCACACTAACATAGGGTAGTGTCATTGCTCTTGTGTGAATTGACACTATCTAAACTAGAATTGTGGTAGGTGGCTTGCATTTTGAGTAGGCTAGCGCAATACTTGCTTCGCCTCATAATTGTCTAACCATTTGGTTAAGTGTTGTTGTAGAATTTTTTATTAGGCTATTCACCCCCCTCTAACCATTAGGACCTTTCATTAGTTTAATTTGATCTTCTTATATGTCCAATACTTGATGACGTGTAGATGATTCCTTGGTGGTGCCAAGCGTATCCCAAGTGCTGGGCGATGATGGTGGAGAGGTGGTTCATGGAGGAGTACCTCAAGATGCACAGGGATGCCCGGGACCGTCGTTTGCAGATGCAAGGTCTAGCACACCATCAAGGCAGCCGCAACCTCACCGGATACAAACAAGCATGGGTACGCGAATTCATTTATCTATTGTGACGCTGAGTTCTGCCTGATTTGTAATCATCGTGCTGTCTTTCTCGCAGTCGGCGTCGCATAGTGGCCAGGCTTGCTCGGACTTTTAGGCATGGTGTATGGCCCATAAGGGCAAAGCGATGTCAGACGTCTCCTTCAACCTAGAGGACCCGCCCGAGGCATACACGAACCCGAGCGTCCACTCCCGCATTAGTGAGTACACTGAGGTGGTGAGGTCGCTCCATGGGCCAGACCATGATCCGAGCACCCAGGACTTCGATGGAGAGGCCATCATGAGGGTGGGGCAAGGCAAGAAGCATGGGCGGTTCTGGCTTGGCAACGGCGTCATCGACCCGGCCATTTGCACATGGGCGACCGTTGCACAGCACCGGGTTGACGCACTCGAGGTTATTCCTATTTTACTTGTCATACATTGATCTTTACACACCTTAATTAGCTTTGCATTACTGAAACATTGGAGTGAAATATTGCAGGCTCGGCTGGAGCAAGAAATGAGGCAATGTTAGGAGCTAGAGGCTAGGCACCAGAGGATGGTGGCCCAGCTAGAGGCCGAGCGGGCTGAGCGGGAGGCCAAGCGGGCCGAGCGGTAGGCCCAGGCGCAGAGGCTGACGAACATTACGGAGTTCCTACAAGGGCTTGGGCAATGTGTGGGCTTCTCACTACCAACTGGGTTGTTGGTTCCACCTTCGCCTCCGCGTCCTATAGCTCCAGCTACTCCTATGAGTATAAAAGTTTTTTTACTTTAGCTTGTGCTTTGCTTGTATGGCCTCTACCTTCCTAGATTAGCTATCCAAATAATCTTGTCTCACATGCAATCTTTTCTCCTTTGTGGAGTCTCCATCTAATGGTGGTTCGAATAATCCACCTCATGCACCTCCGAATGATGGAGCTAGGCCTTCACCACAGTCGTAGTGGCTGAGATGAGTGCACATTGTATTTTTTTCATTTGTTGTTCACTTGGTGATGGACTTGTGATATACTTGTGATGCACTTGTGGACTTTGATGGACTTGTGGATTTATTTAGATGGACTTAAGCACTTATTATTATATATGTGATATATTGTGATGGATGTGATATGTGTGGATGGATGTGTGGATGGATGAGATATATATGTGATGGATGAGATATATATGTGATGAATGAGATATATATGTAATGGATGAGATATATATGTGATATATGTTTGTATGAATTTATTTGTCATGATGGAATGTAAAAAAATAAAAATTGTCATTTTGGGTCACTTTGCCGAGTGTTGGTAGAAAAAAAGGTTATGACAACCAAGCTTTGCAACATATAACAACAAATCTAGATATAAAGCTATGAGTTCGACTTTGACTTTACCACATCATTTCGGTTGTTCCGAGCAATGCTTGCATAAAAGCCCTCAACATCATGATGCATGTCCGCATTTATAGCTTCTATCAGCAAGGTGTACCCAATTGTTTACACCAAAATTTGAGAAGAGAAACGCGGGAACTCGAAGCTTTTAGGATTGTGTCATCAAGGAATCGATTAGATGTGAATCGGTATGAGCTAATTTAGATGTGATATCAGAATCGACTATTTTATGGATGATGTCAGCAGACGACGTCAATGGGCTATGTTTGAGTGGCGCCAGGAAGATGTATCGGACTCTACAAATAAGGAGCATTGGGGTCCATGTTATTATTAAGTTAGGAAGTTTTCTTTTATTCCAAGAATTGTACTTGTAACACCCTAGATTTTGCATATTTTTGAAATAGGAGGAAATTGGTTAATTAAGTATTTTGTGGGCATTTGAATTTAGGAAATAATAATTTTATTAAAAATAAAACCAAATATAAGTTCAACAACAATGTATGTGCATTCATGCCGCTTCATGTTCTTTTGAATTGTTTGGTGTGAAGTCAGATTTTGAATTGAGTTGAAATTTCATTTTGAACTTGCTTTGGAAAAATTAGAAAAAGAAAAGAATACATTCCTTTCTCCTTCCTCTGTTTTGGCCTGTAGGCCTGCTTCTGCCTGTGGCCCACTTCTTTTCTTTCCAGGCAGTCACTCTCTTCCCCGCTTGGGCCGGAGCCCAGTTTGCTTTCTCCCTTGCACACTGCAGTAGGCCTAGCACCGCACGCCCAGCAGCGCCCCACGCGAGCTCCCTCTGGCTGCTGACTACCCGGGCCCAGGCGTCAGACCCTCCTCCTTCCTCGCGTCGTAACAGACCTGGACACCACTTTGCGCCGACGCCGTCGAGTCTGCCCCTGCCATGACCCTGTGATGCCATGACGCCCAAGTGATTCGGCCCCATAAATAGCGCCGCGCCTATTCCGCCTTCCTATCTCATCCACCGCTCGTTTTTTCACCCAAGCAGCCACAACCGTGCCTAGCCCTAGCCGCCGCCATTGTTGAACGCCTTGCCGAGCGTTGCGCTACCCATCGTCGCTTCACGCTGAGGTAATTCGTCTAGTCGTGCTCTCCATTGTATTCTCCATCTTCTCGTGCTTCTTCTTCATCGAACGGAGGTCCATGGACCGAGTTCACCAAACGCCGCCCGCTCCGGCCATGGCGCCGCCGCTGGATCACGCACGCCGCTGTTACCATTCCTGTTCAATTTCAACCGTTACCACGTACGTGTTTGCAAGCTCAATCTCTACCTCCTAGTCCTTTTCCCATGACCTATTGTGCCTAGAATCAGGAAATTGCCAATCGCCGGTGAGGACTCCTGTTTTCCCGGCCGTGAGCCACTGGTTAGCTCGTCGCCGGCCACGACTCCCCCTCCTCGATCTAATCCCAACCGTCCACAGCTGATCCAATGGCCTCCAGTTGTTGATACCCCTTCGTCTGGTAGTTTTTCAAAAGGGCCCTTGTAAGTATTTAAGTCTGAACCCGCGGCCCAAAGCGTGTTTATAGATTCTGTTTCCTCCTTTTAAAAGCGTATTTTGGTTCGGTTATATTGAAAATACGTTTTCAGCTATTTACAGTTTTGCCATTCAACTTGTTTTAGCCGTAAAATCTCCGTTTTAACTCTGATTTGATCCGTTCAAGTTGCGTTAGGTTCATAATTAAGTGATCTACATATTCATGCTACTGTAAAGTAGATTTCCAACTTCTAAAATTCGAGCTTAGATTTAATTTATTATTTTGTTATAAGAAAACTTGTTTAATCCATAACTTTTATGTTTTAGATCCGATTTTTGTGATCTTTGCGTCTGTGTGTTCGTAGCAAGACGTAGATTCGTTTTCCAAACTTTTCATCTTGATTCTTTGCTATTGATGTACTGTTCTAATCTATAGCTTTATTTGCTTTGCATGATTACTCCTGGATGCTTGTATGTTGTTGTGGTTATCAAGTATAGACGGTGAGCAGTTCGTGGAAGATCAGGGGTACGACTTTGACGAGCAAGACTAGCAGGAGTACTTTGCTCAAGGCAAGTATAGCATGGGATCATCCTTGTTTCCTATTCACTTTAATTCATTAAATTCATGTTGCATGTGTCGCCTTGATAGGGATTCCCTAGAATTGAACTATTACCTTGTCACCTATGCGTTATGCATTTGGGTAGCTATTGTTAGAGCTCAATTAAACCATGATCTTGTAACTTTACTAATGGTAAATGCAATAAACATTAAAATATGACTTTTTAGCAACATGGAAACAGGGGGCTGGAGTGTTTAGCTACTTTCTAAATGCTTCAAATTTCTCTCCCTAAGGACTTATCTGTAAGTGATCATCCAGAACTTATAGTATAGCTGTGAGGGCTACATGGCTCTGGCTTTAGCTTAGTACGAGGACCTTTTCTAGCTTGTTAGTGGTTACCTTTATTGGCGTAAGAATGGCTTGCCGAATTGGGTATAGGACAACCTCTACTCTTATGTGTATAGCCATGAAGGAATTGTGCCATTTGACAGGGGGGTTCCTATAACCGTTTGTCGAGTGAATCTAATGGACATACTTGTTTGATGAACCTCTAAAAGGCTTCATAGTGACCTTTGCCTGCTCACCTTGGAAGTGTTTTGGGAGTAATTAACCCGGGCATATGGGTATCACGACTCACAGTGAAAGTGTACAACCTCTATAGAGTGTAAAACTGGTATATCAACCGTGCTCACGGTCACGAGCGACCTTGGAACATTTACGGAATAGAGGAACACTAAGTATTATTTGTTTATGCTATTCATTAATCATGTTTACATTTGATCATGTGTTCTGCATTGGGAATTGAAACAACTTGTTGCTACTCTTTAGCTAAAATTATGACAACTAAAAGCTGCACGCTGTTAAACCTGTGTCAAGCCTTTTGAGCCTCATGAACCCCGTGTTACACTTGTTGAGTATGACATGTACTTACGCTTGTTTATTTTCGTTATTTGGATAAAAATCCTAGATGGGTAACAGATGACCATGGGTATGATGATTTTCTTGAGGACTACTAGTCTTGTGGTCAACCAGTCGATGTCCCTATGATATGGAGCTTCCGCGAGAGATCTTTTTATTATTTCCGCTATATTTATGTGATAACTCTATCATATTCGTGGTGTAATAAACATTTGTAATGATACTATTCATAATTTATCGGCTTATGTGTCTGACTAATCTCTGGGCGCACATAAGATTTTGCACTCTATTTTATCCTTAAAATTGGGTGTGACAGATTGGTATCAGAGCTGTGTTGACTGTAGGATGCAAGCCTAGTTAGCAATGGTCGTTTTTAGCTTCTTTTGCTTCACTCATTTCATGCTTTCTATCTCACCCTTGATATTTGCTAAAGTTTTATGCTTCTTTTGCCTTATTCTATTATGAAAATTATTGCTTCTAACCTAATCTAACTAAGTCTAATTCTATAGATGTCTCGTGCCCACAAGACTACCCGCATCAGCACTGGAGGGTACTACCTGCCTCATGGTTTGTCCATGGAGCCAGAGGAGGAAGAACCCCAGGAACAGGAATTCGATCCGCCAACACCAGTACCTACGCCTGAGCCCATTCAGGAGGAACCGCAAGAAGTCGAGGTCGTCCACTTGTCCAAAAATGAAGAGGAAAACATTGTTGAAGAAGATGAGCTGATCCCGCCCCTGGGGTGGACAACAAAGGTGTGGTATAAGCCGGGGTGTGAATCCTTTGTTTCACATCACCGACTCATGAGCATGCTTCAGACCTACTATAGCGACTGGGATGCTGCTGTAGAATACGTCTACGAAGAACATACGCACCCTCTTGAAGACACCTACTGGAAGACTAGGGTGTGCATCACCATCAAGGACGAACAGAAAGGCGCATATCAGCTAGATTCAAACTATGCACACTATGGTCACCGAGCTACCATGGAGGAAGGCATAGAAGATGTAGCCGCTGAAGCTTGCATAGGCCTCCGTGGTCGCCGATTTGAGGACATGAAGAATGATCAATATCGATTCCTCCCTCACCAACACCCAGAATTGGGATGGGCGATGATGGACCCGTAGGGCATGGATCCAACCACCCAAGCGATGGTACACTTTGGCTATGAGTCTGTGTCAAAGATTCGCCGATTGGAGAATCAATTGAAGGTGCAGTAGGAAACTATCAAGCGACATAGGCAGGTGATAGACGAACAAAGGGTGTGCCTCAATTTGCCAAAGATGTATGTGGAGCTTCCCCATAAGTATCGTCCATAGATGTTGGAGTCCCTTTTTATGTAATAACCCGATAGTAGAACGAGTAAAGTTGAGTCTAGTCGAGTCTATTAGTGCGGTGTGGACATTGGTGTATTTAGTTGATTTGTTATTATGTTTATGAGTGAGTTGGATCTTTGTAATGAGTGATTGAACTTTGTGGGCAAGTCCGCAAGTTCCATTGTTAAGAATATTAAAGATTGGGTCAATAAATGAATAGTTGGGTTTGTTACATCCTGTTCTCTCGGAATCTGTTTTTCAGAGCAGTCTGCATTTATCTTAATGCCAATTAAAATATACACAACCAAAAATTATGAAATTCTTATGGGAACAACTAGACTTAAGCATATTTCCAGTGCCTCTGGAATCACCCCCATATCTGATCTGGTTTGTGAGATATCTCTATTTCAACTTAAAGTCTCTATGCTGTCTGGAATCTGGGAACAGTTTCGGTGGTATCTTTTTTTTGAGTAACCTAATGATAGAATCTGGGAATGTGGTCTGAATAAACGTTGTAGATAATTTCCTAAGATTTCCAACCATATAAAGTACGCCTTATTTGGAATTCTAGAACTCGAGATATGGCTGTTTTACAGAGCTGCTGATGTTGAGATCCGTCCAGAAAATTTTCAGAAAGTATTCTAACTTGGAAATTTTTAATTATGAATATTTGATAGCAGATGTCTGGAAGAGGAAGAGGCCAACATCGTGGAGGTGTTCCCCCACATCCTCCACCACCACCACTTACTATTGAACAACTCTTGGCAGTACAGACGTAGCTCATGCAAGCGTTGGTGCAGAATCAGCAGAACCAACAGGGTGGTGGAGCACCGCGTGATAAGCGTGGTGAATTCTTGAAGGGCCGTCCACCGGTGTTCTCTCATGCCACTGATCCACTGGAAGCAGATGATTGGCTTCGTGCAGTGGAGAGGCAACTCAACATAGCACAATGTGATAATCAATAGAAGGTGTTGTATGCTTCAGGACAGCTCCAGGGAGAAGCTCAGGACTGGTGAGAGTCATTTGAGTATGGACGCCCCGCCAACGCTCCTCCTATTACCTGGCAGGAGTTCAAAGAGAATTTCAGATCTTATCACATTCCAGAGGGACTGATAGAGCTCAAGTAGGAGGAATTCAGAGCTCTGAAGCAAGGATCCATATCCGTCGCTGAGTACCGTGACAAGTTTGCTCAGTTGTCACGTTATGCCCCCAATGAAGTGGCTGATGATGCTGACAAGCAACGCCGCTTTCTCACAGGTCTATATGATGGTTTGTAGCTCTAGCTTATGTCCAATACCTACCCCAATTTTCAGACGCTGGTGAATCACGCTATTGTTATTAACAATAAGTGCAATTAGATGGAGGCCAAGAAGAGGAGGCTTCAGGGACAGGCCTTTGGGAGCAATACTCGTCCGCGTACCAATCCTCAGCAAGGCTTCCAATAGAGGTTTTAGGGACCACCCAGTCAGTGGAATCATGGTTAGTATCCTCAGCACAACTAGAATCAGCAACAGAATGCCAATCAACGTCCTCAGCAATAGAGTGGTCAGCAGACACCACGGTAGGGAACACCCAACAACACTCCCATGAAGACCAGTGCACCTAGTACCCCCAACGTATGCTATCATTGTGGAGAAGTTGGGCATTATGCTAATCATTGCCCCAGGAAGCAGAATCAGCAGACACCCTAGGGTCAGCAGAGTAATAAGAAGGGAACGCCGTAGAAGCCAGCACCCAACATAGGGAGGGTGAACCATGTGTCTACCGAGACGGCGCTTGCTGAACCAGAAGTCATGCTCGGTACGTTCAATGTCAACTCAACCCCTGCCACTGTTCTTTTTTATTCTGGAGCCTCACATTCATTCATTCATATCGCAAGCATTTGTTAGAAATCATAGCATACCATTATGTGCCATGCAAAATCCTATATTAGTAAATTCACCGGGTGGAAGTATGCAAGCTTCATATCGTTGTCTTCCAACTAGTCTATTCTTAAGGGGGGTAGAGTTCAAAGTGAGCCCCATTGTGTTGAGGGCATCTAGTACTGATGTGATTCTAGGTATGGACTGGATGAAGCAACAACAGGCAGTGATTCAGTGTAAGGAGAAGGTAGTTGTTGTGACTGCACCAAATGGGGAAAGAATCAGTGTTGATGTTGTAATACAAGCACAACCGACAGCCACAGTGAAACAGCTTGATGATGGCATCAACAGGGAGGACCCGGTGGTTGATTAATTTCTAGATGTGTTCCCCGATGATTTGCCAGGTAAACCACCTGACCATGACATTGAGTTTATTATTGAATTATTACCTGGAACTGCACCTATAGCTCAGCGTCCATATAGAATGGGGGTTAAGGAATTAGAAGAACTTAATAAACAAATTAAGGAGTTACAGGAGAAAGGTTTTATTCGTCCTAGCTCATCACCTTGGGGAGCACCGGTTATATTTGATGATAAGAAGGATGGTACTCAGAGGATGTGTGTTGATTATCGATCACTCAATGAGGTTACTATCTAGAACAAGTATCCGTTGCCTAGAATTGATGACTTGTTTGATCAGTTGAGAGGTGCTTGTGTTTTCTCTAAGATTGATCTTCGTTCTGGCTACCATCAATTGAAGATTCATGCAACTGACATACTTAAGACAACTTTTACTACGAGGTATGGATTGTATGAGTACACTATTATGTCATTTGGTTTGACCAATGCACCTGCTTACTTTATGTACTTGATAAACAAGGTGTTCATGGAGTTTTTGGATAAGTTTGTGGTGGTATTCATCGATGATATATTGATATTCTCCAAAACAGAAGAAGAGCATGCTGAACATCTGAGGTTGGTCTTGTAGAGGCTTAGAGAACACAAGTTGTATGCTAAGCGAAGCAAGTGTGAATTCCGGTTGAAGGAAGTTTCTTTCCTTGGCCATGTTGTCTCTAATGGTGGAATCACAGTAGATCCAAGCAAGGTGAAAGATGTATTGAGTTGGAAACCACCAATAGATGTGGGAGAGATTCATAGTTTCTTGGGATTAGCTGGATACTACAGAAGGTTCATAGAAGGTTTCTCTAAACTTGCCAAGCCAATGACAGCTTTGTTGGAGAAAAATGCCAAGTTTGTGTGGTCCGAGAAGTGCTAGGCTAACTTTGAAGAGTTGAAGAAGAGGTTGACAACAACACTAGTATTGGTTTTACCAGATTTGAACAAGAGTTTTTCCATCTATTGTGACGCATCTTGTTAGGGTATCGGATGTGTCCTCATGCAAGAGGGCAAGGTAGTGGCTTATGCTTCCTGTCAGTTGAGAAAGCATGAGTTAAACTATCCTACTCATGACTTAGAGTTAGCAGCAGTGGTTCATGCTTTGAAGATTTGGAGGCACTATCTCATTGGATATAAGAGTGACATCTATACTGATCACAAGAGTCTGAAGTACATTTTCACTCAGACAGATCTGAATATGAGACAGCGTCGATGGTTAGAGTTAATCAAAGATTATGATCTGGAGGAGCACTATCACCCTAGAAAGGTGAATGTTGTTGCCGATGCTCTTAGTAGGAAGAGTTATGTCAATGAGGTGCAAGTGACATTGATGTCAAGTGAGTTGTGTGCCAAGTTTGAGCGACTAAATTTGGGTTTTGTCACTAATGCAGTGGAGTTGGTGTTGGAGCCTAAATTGGAGCAAGAAATACGTAAAGGACAATTACAGGATGCGAAGTTGAGAGAGATAGCAGAAAATATAGTGATTGGTAAGGCTCTAGGATTCCATATGGATGACAATGGAACTCTTTGGTTTGGGAAAAGGCAATGTGTGCCTGAGGATAAGGCTTTACGAGAGGCAATTCTTCATGAGGCACATGAGTTTACTTATTCTATTCATCCTGGAAGTACTAAGATGTATTTAGATTTGAAAGAGAAGTATTGGTGGTACGTACTGAAGAGAGATGTTGCTGAATATGTTGCTTTGTGTGATACATGTTAGAGAGTCAAAGCTAAACATCAAAGACCTGCAGGATTGCTACAACCAATGAAGATACCTGAGTGGAAGTGGGAAGAAGTTGGTATGGATTTTATAGTTGGGTTACCCCGCACTCAGAGAGGTTATGATTCAATTTAGGTAATAGTCGATCGGTTAACTAAGGTTGCTCACTTCTTACCAGTCAAGACTACCTATACTGGTCCCCAATTGGCTGCGTTATATATGGAGAGGATAGTTTGTCTACATGGGGTTCCCAAGAAAATTGTGTCTGATCGAGGTACCCAATTTACATCTCATTTTTTTGCAGCAAGTACATAGTTCGTTGGGAACCAAGTTGAATTTTAGTACAGCATATCATCCTCAGACAGATGGGCAAACTAAGAGAATTAATCAAATATTAGAGGATATGTTGAAGGCTTGTGCGTTGCAGTATGGTACAAGTTGGGACAAGAGTTTGCCTTATGCTGAGTTCTCGTACAACAACAGCTATCAGAAAAGTCTCAATATGGCACCTTCAAAGCTTTGTATGGACAAAAGTGTAGAGCCCCGTTGTTTTGGAATCAAACAGGAGAAACTCAAGTGTTCAGACCAGATGTTTTGAGAGACGCAGAAGAGCAAGTAAGGATGATCAGAGATAACTTGAGAGTGTCTCAGTCTCGATAGAAGAGCTATGCCGACACTAGAAGAAGAGAATTGGTTTTCGAAGTAGGTGATTATGTGTATTTGAGGGTGTCACCTATGAGAAGTGTGAGAAGGTTTAACATAAAAGGAAAGTTAGCCCCAAGGTATATTGGACCTTTTAAGATTTTAGAGAGACGTGGTGAAGTGGCTTATCAGTTGGAATTGCCTAAGAGTTTGTCTGGTGTGCACGATGTGTTCCATGTGTCTCAACTAAAGAAGTGTTTGTGTGTACCTGAGGAGCAGATACCGTTAGAGGAGCTTATAGGTAAATAAGATCTCACGTATGAGGAGTTTCCGGTAAGAATTTTGGAGACGGCAGAAAGAGTTATAAGGAGCCAAGTTATAAAGATGTGTAAGGTTTAGTGGAATTGGTATACAGAAGATGAGGCTACTTGGGAAAGGGAAGAGAATCTGAGGAAAACCTACCCATAGTTATTTGAGTAAGCGTCTTCCGAATCTCGAGGACGAGATTTATTTTAAGAGGGGTAGAATTGTAACACCCTAGATTTTGCATATTTTTGAAATAGGAGGAAATTGGTTAATTAAGTATTTTGTGGGCATTTGAATTTAGGAAATAATAATTTTATTAAAATAAAACCAAATATAAGTTCAACAACAATGTATGTGCATTCATGTCGCTTCATGTTCTTTTGAATTGTTTGGTGTGAAGTCGGATTTTGAATTGAGTTGAAATTTCATTTTGAACTTGCTTTGGAAAAATTAGAAAAAGAAAAGAATAAATTCCTTTCTCCTTCCTCTGTTTTGGCCCGTAGGCCTACTTCTGCCCGTGGCCCACTTCTTTTCTTTCTAGGTCGTCGCTCTCTTCCCTGATTGGGCCGGAGCCCAATTTGCTTTCTCCCTTGCACACCGTAGCGGGCCCAGCACCGCACGCCCAACAGCGCCCCACGCGAGCTCCCTCCAGCCGCTGTGTGCCCGGGCCCAGGTGTCAGACCCTCCTCCTTCCTCGCGTCATAACAGACCCGGACACCACTTCACGCCGACGCCGTTGAGTCCGCCCCTGCCACGACCCCATGATGCCGTGACGCCCAAGTGATTTGGCCCCATAAATAGCGCCGCGCCTCCTCCTCCTTCCTATCTCATCCACCACTCATTTTTCTTACCCAAGCAGCCACAATCCCGCCTAGCCCTAGCCGTCGCCATTGTTGAACGCCTCGCCGAGCATTGCGCAACCCATCATCGCTTCACGCCGAGGCAATTCGTCTGGTCGTGCTCTCCATTGTATTCTCCATCTTCTCGTGCTTCTTTTTCGTCGAACGGCGGTCTGTGGACCGAGTTCACCGAACGCCGCCCGCTCCGGCCATGGTAGCCACGGCTGATCGCACGGGCAAGCAGCCCCAACAAGGGTTGCCTATCACTTAAGCTCACAACCACAGAACCGCCGGGTTCAGACCTCAAGCACATGCTCGAACACTTAACTTATAGCGTAGCTCCTATCACTCTTGGCCCTTTCGATCGGAGCCGACCAGACCTCTTGTACACCCCTTCTTTCTCCTTCTCGTTTGTAACCCCACTACAAATTTTGAGCACCTGGGCTTAGGAATAAAGTTACTGACCGACCCAAACTGGACGTAGGGCACGTTGTCTGAACCAGTATAAACCATGTGGTATTGAGTGATAGGCCACCTCCGATCACAACATACGGCAAAACTACAAATATTCACTAGTTGGTCACTTTCTGCACCGACACCATGCTTCTTGAGCCAACAGTGTAAGCAAGAAATCATCCGGAATTCTATACGATGATGGAACACATTTTATACATTGTTAGAACACAATTTCATACATTGTTGGAGCACATTTATATTTAATGTCGGAACACATTTCTATACACTGTATTAACAGTTATCCATGCATTCTTGGAAAACTTCTATACATCATTGGAGGTCGCGGCGCCGGCTCTCTAGTGCCTCTCCGGCCCTACCCATGGTGGCACGGTCCTCCCCCGACCTGCAGCGGACCCCCAACCCTCGACGGCGTCGTGGTGGCTGTGTGGACGATGGCGGCGTCCATTGTCCGCGGGGGCCACTACTGCTTTGTGTAGACTGCTCGGACGGTGACTACATCGTGCTGGCTCGCTACTTGATAGCCTAGGCAACTTCGGGATAGGGTTGGGTCACCTAGACAGCATTGGTCATCTACGATTTTTTGCAAGCATAGTTTTCTGAAACTGTGATTTCAAAGATGTTGGATGATTTTCTATGCTTAGGTGCATAGGTTTCCACACTAGTTAAATTCATCTTCATTGTTTTGTTCGTTGATTTTGTGTTCCTATATGCTTGTGTGCATAAGTTCCCCGGGCCCCTTCCCCAACATCTCCGGCAACGACAACGATGCCTCTTCATCGTTTTTTGTTGATTTTGTGTTTGTATGCTTGTGTGCATAAGTTTCTATGCATGGCTAAACTGTAACATGATATGCATTCTATACACTATGACAACAAATTTGTATACATTGTTGGAGCGTGTACTGCCACACAATTATATACATGGTTAGACCACTCTTTTATGCATTGTTAGAACTCTTCGATATACATTGTTGAAACAATTATCTGTAAGCTTCTGTACAATTTTATACATTGTTGGTACATAATACTATACATTGTTGGAGCTAGCAGTTTTTATGCAATTTTTATGCGGTAACAAAATTATTTTTTATTCATCGAACTACTAATTTCTATGCAAAGTCGGCGCCAAAAAATGTTTCTGCGCATCTTGACCATTGATTTTATAAATCCAATCGTCCATCTCAAATTTCAAATTTTGGAGAAGATGAGATGGTCTCCGTGTTTAACATGTGCAGTCTCTATGTTCTATGCATGGTTCCCATGTTAATTATACATCCACATATTAGTTAGCATGATGTTGGTGGAGGCAATCACGGTTGTGTCAGGTGTAATGTCCATCTCGTAGAGCTTTTTACGCGGTAACAAAATTAATTATTATTAACTCAACCACTAATTCTAATGCAACGTCGGTGCCAAAAACTTTCTGCGCATCTTGACCAGTGATTCTATGCATCCAATCCTCCTCCCCTTCGTTTTTTTCAAATTTCAAATTTTGGAGAACACGAGATCATCTCCAAGTTTTACGCGCGCAAGCACCATGTTCTATGAATTGTTCCCATATTAATTATACATCCCATATTGGGAAGCATGATGTTGGAGGAGGCAATCACAGTTGCATCAAGTGGAATGTCCATCTCGCGGAGAGGTTTTTATGCAGCAACAAAATTAATTTTATTCATTCAACCACTAATCTCTATGCAACATCGGCGCTAAAAGCTTTTCTACGCATCTTGACCATTGATTCTATACATCCAATCGGCCATCACGTGCCATGATTCAAATTTCAAATTTTAGAAAATACAAGGTCATCTCTATGTTTTCACTTGCGGACTCCATGTTCTATGTATTGTTCCCATGTTAATTATATACACCCATAGTGGGAATCATGATGTTGGTGGAGACATTACAGTTGTGTCACGTGGAATGTTGATCTCACGGAGAGGTTTTTTGCGGTAACAAAAGTAATTTTTATTCGTCCAACCACTCATTTCTATGCAACGTCGGCGCAAAAACATTTATACACATATTGACCATTGATTCTATGCATCCAATTGGCCATCATGTGCCATGATTCAAATTTCAAATTTTAGAGAAAACAAGATCGTCTCCATGTTTTACGCTTATGGTCTCCTTGTTCCATGCATTGTTCCCATGTTAATTACACACCCCCATAGTGGGAAGCACGATGTTGGGTGGAGGCAATCACGTGTTAGGTGCAATGTCCATCTCGTGGAGACGTTTCTAGACGGTAACAAAATTAATTTTTATTCATCCAACCACTAATTTCTATGCAACGATGCGCCAAAAACTTTTCTACGCATCTTGACCACTGTTTCTATGCATCCAATCAGACATCACGTGCCATGATTTAAAATTTAAATTTATGAATTTTCATTTTTTTTAGAAAAATATTCACAATGGATCTTGAATCGTGCACAAAAATGTCAGGAGTTCAATGGTGAAATCCGTTTTTTTATCAGATGCTTGGTTGAGGAATTATAATGAAAAAACTAAAGAGATTAGATTGGATGGATGCATGCGTCAGCCTTGTCAGGTTTTGTGAGGTGGAACGTCCAGCTCGCGGAGAGATTTTTATGCGGCAACCAATTAATTTTCATTCATCCAACTACTAATCTCTATGCAACGTCACGACAAAAACGTTTATGTGCAGCTTGACTTAGGATTTTATGCATCCAATCTGGTGGATCTACAGCAGTCCCCAATCTGGTGGGTCTACAGCAGTCCCCCACAGCAGTCCCCCACCTGCGCATGCATCAGCACCATGGACCTGAATGGTTGGGCTGGCCAGAGGGCTGGCTAGGGCTCTCCATTAGCTATTTGGAGCTCCCGAGCTCCCAATAGCGTGACTATATATATATATATATATATATATATATATATATATATATATATATATATATATATATATATATATATATATACTCTCTATTGTCCGGTAGTTAGAGGGAGACGGACAAAAAATGGACAGATCAAAAAATAGGTGGAGAGAAATTTTGCCTCTTTATTATTAGGTATAGATAATACATAATTAGTACCCTTAGCTAAATCGTTGAATATATTTTTATAATAAATTTATTTAGTGATACAAATATTTCTAATATCTTTTATAAAGCTAATCGAACTTGAGAAAGTTTAACCAACACGCATTCTATAGCGTCATTTTTTATGGTACGGAGGGAGTGTGTCATGTATATGTAGTGCCTTGGAAATATGCAGAGGACGGTAAATTTTGTTTATGAATTCTACCATTTAAAAAATGTACAAGATGTTTTAATTAAGTGAGACATAATTACCGGTGTTACATATACAATCATATATTCATATATATTACACCTCGAATAGAATCATACTCTAGATTGGTAATAGTTACAAAAATAAAAGTCGGATTTCTGTTTGAATTCTGAACTTCCATGCAAATCTCTTCTGACTCTAGAGTAGCAGGGCCAGGTCAAATTTCAGTAGCACTTCTCTCGTTCTGGCAGTCTGGCACGGAAATTGAACTCATTTTTTTGCCTCAAAAAGAGGACGGACTAAGTCTAATCAGCTTCGAAAACAAAACAGCAGCTTGCTCATCAGTTGTTCCTGCATGCGCAGGAATTACCAAGAGGATACAGCAAGCTGACAGCCTGACACATGCCATCACATACAGATAGCTAGCATTCCTGATACAGCGCACTTGTTTCAGATAGGGCCATTTAATAACCTGGTATTGAACTCAACGATCTCAGAAGTGAGAGCGCGCCTATATATACGCCCCACGAGCCTAAGGGGCAGTGCATCCCAAGCACCTCGTTCGAGCTCATTAGGAATAAATAAATAGCGATGGCGAAAGCTAACACTGCTATAGTCATCGTCATCCTAGCTCTGCTTCAGGTCTCATGGGCCACTGCCCGGAAGCTCGGTGACCACAGCGGCGGCCTCACGCTTCCGGACTCAAGGGCCACAGCCGATGGCCGCAGCGGTGGCACCTTTGCTGTGATGACGGTGAACGGGTTCCAGATGGGCGAAGACGGCGGAGGCGCGGCGGCATGTGATGGCCGCTTCCACAGCGACGACGACCTCATCGTGGCGCTGTCCTCAGGGTGGTACGCGGGAGGGAAGAGGTGCAACAAGAAGATCCGCGTCACGAGCAAGGACACCGGGCGCTCCGTGCAGGCACAGGTTGTGGACGAGTGCGGCCACGGCTGCAAGAACAACATCGTGGATTCCTCTCCCGCCGTCTGGAAGAAGCTCGGGCTCCGTACTGACCTCGGCGAGGTCCACGTCACCTGGTCCGACGCCTGAACATGTTACCCACCGAGTTGGATCTTGGATGGGCGCGCGGCGAGGGGCTGTCTGGGAATTCATACCGTCGATCGTGCGGATGTATCCTACCTCTAGTTACTACAGACAGGTAGTTTGATACTCTCCGCTTAAAAGTGGAGAGGTCGAATAAAAGTTTCCTTTCCTAAGGGTGCAGATCAAACTATTGCTTGGTGTATATGTGTTACTATTCATGCATTGTAATGGGAGAAATAAAAAGCTAATAGAAGTTAATAGGAATTAAGGATAGAAATGTTATATATCTTTTTATGGTTTGTCCTTTTATAAATTTCTAAAGGCTATAATTTATTTCACGGTGACCATGACATACGTAAGTTAATATTAAGTTAATATTGGTAATAATATGACAATGTCCTATTAAGTTTGTATAGAATTAAAATACTTTGTATGTAGCTCTGGTTTTCTAGATACACAGTTTTTGTTACGCATCTAGATATATGTTATGTCTAATTACATAACAAAAGCTATATATCATGAAAAGCCACAACGACTTCCAATTTGCAATAGAGGGAGTACAATCTATAGATATTTTTTCTTTCGTTGCAAGGCACAAAAATATTTTTTCTTAATATAACATAACTTTAGTTTTTATAATATCCATGCTGGTAGAGTTAAGTTTCGAGTTCTGTGACTTCCTTTGGTGACCTTTAAAATATGTAAGTCTAATCTTTCATTGAAGTCGGCAATGGTTAGGTGTTGTCGAGTCAAGAATTAGTTTATCTATTGATGATTACATAGTCTTTTGATTTTCTATATGGCAGCTCTTATTGAGAGTTACACTTATTTGTACGTACAACTTGAAGATACGTTTATTTAGATTAGATTGAATAATAATCGACTAAAGATTTTAGTTTACGATTCGATTAGTTCGACTATCGACGTATATACATTCTAATAAAAATAAGTACTATTCCTAACAACTTAGTGATGAAAATACTTAATTATTAAGCTGCGGATATAACATAGCGATGTGAGTGAAGAAAAAAACGGAAGCAGCGGACATAATAAAGAAGTTTAAAAGTCGGATTTAACCTGCATGCAAGAAAAAAAGGAATATGAAAAACATACCGACGAACTCCTATGCGGAATCGCATATACACAATAAAAAAAACCGAATATATAGAGTAAAAGTCGGATTAGTCTCGCAGCAGGGAGAAAATGAATAAAACAACAAATAGCACCACAGACATACTCCTATTTTGACCGATTAGTCTTGCAGCAGGGAGAATAGGAATAGAAAAAAACCAGTGGTGAATCTAGAATAAATTGTCATCCGGGTTGGCACATACTCATATTACCCTAACTTGTAGAAATCTGACACTTTGCTCATTACACAACGTACACATAAATTTTAGTAATGATAAAATATTGCAAAAGTTTTGCATTCATATTGAGGGATAAAATTAGCAATATCATAATAAGACAAAATAATTTTTTTTTACAATAGTGGTTACCTCTTATTGTTTCACTCGATGGGTATGGTCATTCATATTCTGAAAGCGAACTACGACATCATCATTTGGAATCGTATCAAGAAATTCTTGTACCACGAAGCAAATGACATAGTCATTTAAAAATTCATCCCCAATACAATTTCGTAGATCTATCTTTATAATTTTCACTACTAAAAAACACCTTTCCACTAAGGTTGTGGCGATAGGAAGAACAAGCACAAGTTTGAGGAGTATTATCACTAGCTAGGAGAATTTTCCTTTTCAACAGTCGCTCCAATGTTCTTTGATTTCCTATCAAATTAGACAACATAATTAAACAGTAAAGTATATATTGAGTAATCTATAAGCAGACATGATTAAATTATTAGAAATAAGATATTTCCTTACCAGACATCTTGCTCAAATCAGCCAATTTTTCAAGAGACTTTTCCCTGTGTGCCATTATAAAAGATCGTAATCCTTTGTGTGCCCCTGAAAAAATTCAGCGGTCTTCAGCGTCACTACTCCAACTTTTTCGTGTCCTCCATGCCACTTCCGTCAGTTTTGACTCTAAAGCTGTCAAACTGCAGGTGTGAAAAGATGAAAATGTCCTTAAGTTCAAATATGTTATTAATTTTTTTAGCATCTTAGCGACTTCAAATGAAAAAACTCAAAACTAGAAAGTTGTAAATCTTGTCGAGATCTATAATTTTTATATAAAAATTATTTTCATTTAATTCCGCAAAAAAATATGATTTGATATGATTAATATATCTTAGAAAAATCATATTATTTTTTTTGCGGAATTAAATGAAAAAAATTATATGAAAATTATAGATCTCGACGAGATATACAACTTTCTAGTTTCGAGTTTTTTCATTTGAAGTCGTTAAGATGCTAAAAATAAATTAATAACATATTTGAACTCAAGGGCATTTTCGTCTTTTCACACCTGCAGTTTGACGGCGTTAGAGTCCAATCTGACGGAAGTAGCATGGAGGACACGAAAAAGTTAGAGTAGTGGCGCTGAAGATCGCTGAATGTTTTCAGGGGCACACAGGGGATTATGATCTTTTATAATGGCACACAGGGAAAAGTGTCTATTTTTCAACTCCTCGATCCTCATTTCTAGTAGAAAAGAAAAACTCTTTCTATGCTTTACTTCTAAAATCTGATCTGACTAAATGAACCAACTGGGAAAAGTAGTAACAGAGATTTGTAAATTGCAATTTTGGCTGCCGTACCTATTGGCTTGAACGCTCTAGGAGCAGAGAGCTTCCAACATCAGGTCTGTCACCCGTTTTTTAGCCCGACACGAGCACGACACGGGCAGGTGACATGCGGGTCCGGGCTGGCCCGGCCCGAGGGTGCAGGCTGTGCCTGGGCCGGTGCTCAGGCCTGTGGGCTGGCACGGCACGACCCGACCTGCGTCAGCTGGCCCGGCCACCCCTTCCCCCTCCTCACTCCACTCCTCCCCTCCTGGGCTCCCCGTGGGCCAGCGCGGTGTGCGGCCCACCGTCCGTCTGTCCCCGCCTCCCCCTCCTCATATATAAATGCACGCCACGCCCGTGGCGGCTCATACCAGAACCCTAGCTCATTTCACTCGCTCGCCTCGCCTCGCTCTTGGGTCTCGCCCTCGTAGTCTCGCTTTCGGCTTTGTCCTCCCCAACTCCGGTGAGGTGACCTCGATGATACGCCTGCCGTTGGCGAGCAGCTCCCTACTCCTCCTACCTGATCCCCTCCCTACTCCCTCTCCGCCTCTCCCTTCTCCATATCCCTATCTCCCCTCTAGATCTCAGTGACTTTGTGAGTTCGTGTCCCCGTCTGCCCCTCCTCTACCGCTCGCCGTCCTTCTAACCGGTGTGTCGTCTTCTCTGGGTGGCCCTCGTCTTCTCCGGCACCGGGCTTTGGTTGCGTAGGTACATCCCTAACACTAACCCTAACCCTAACCCCGCCTACCGCCATGAGCAGCTCCCTACTACTCCTAAGTCCTACATGATCCCCTCCCTACTCCCTCTCCACCTCTCCCTTCTCCCTATCCCTATCTCCCCTCTAGATTTGGGTGATTATGTGAGTTCGTGTCCTCGTGTGCCGTTCGCCGTCCTTCTAACCTTACTGTCGTCTTCTCTGGGTGGCCCTCGTCTTCTCCAACACCAGGCTCCGGTTGCGTAGGTACATCCCTAACTCTAACCCTAACCGTAACCCTAACCCCCCTCTTCTTTAGTTGATGAATGGTTTATGATCTATTTCTGATATACTGTTTTCCTCCACCTCCATGTCTTTACGCAGGTCGGTAGCCGATGCGTCATCCTCTAGCTGTGGCATAGAGCGACCAAGGCGGCCCCGCGCACCATTGAGGAACGGTGCTGGAGAGCCCTCCGCGGTCGAGGGCGCCATGGCTAGTGCTGATGACGAGATCGTCTGGCCACTCACCGGCAACGACAATCTCATCGTGGCAGGCCTGGCAACTGAGGACGACGACGACACCCAAGAGGACATTGCTGCCTTGTTCGGTCTAGACAGCGGCGGTGGTGAAGGGGCGAGGGCGATTGGGACCCCGATTTGCTCCAATAGCTCAACTCCATCTGTTGCTGGTACGTGTACCTCTTCTAGAACTGCTATTTGTAAGCGTAAATCTGCTGTGTCGGCTGATTTTGATGAGATCTATGAGACTGTTAATGGTAGAAAAATCTCCACTAAAGCAACCTATAAAATGTGTAAGCATACTTTATTTGCTAGATCTAATGCTGGCACTGGGCACTTGAAGAGGCACTAGAAATCTTGTAGGCAGAACATTGATCAAGCTGCTAGGGTTCAGTCTAGGCTTGCTTACAATGCTGATGGTTCTATGCATAACTGGGACTATAAACCTGATGTTGTTAGATCAAAATTGTGTCGCTTGATTGCTAGGCTTGATTTGCCGTTAGGAATTGGTGAGACAGAGGCCTAGGAGGATTACATTGTCCGTGCTCATAACCCTAGATTTGTTAAAGTATCTAGACAGTCCACCACTAGAGATCTGAGTAAATTGTTTACTGAACGTCATAATATGCCTAAGAATTTTGTGTTGTCTGCTGCTTCCTCTGTTGCTCTGACATCAAACATTTGGTCTAGTAATGCTAAGGAGGATTACATTAGTGTTGTTGCTCATTTTGTTAGTGCTGAATGGGAGTTATAGAAAAAGGTTATTAGGCTTAGGTTGATTGAGGTGAAACATACTAGTGAAAATATCGTTGAAAGAGTTGCTTATGTGGTTGAGGAGTTTGGTCTCATTGATAAGGTTTTCTCTGTAACTCTAGACAATGCTTCTTCTAATGCTAAGGCTATGGAAACTTTGACACCTATGTTTACTGGTTATTTGGGTCCTGATCCTACACCTGAGCCTATTGATCCTTCTAAGCGTAAGTACAGTCTTGTGCATCAACGTTGTGCTTGTCATATCATTAATCTGATTATAAAATCAGGTTTAAAAAGGTTCAAACCTTACATAGAAGATTTTAGAACATCTATTAACTTCTTAAATTCCTCTAATCAAAGAATTGCTATGTTTAAGAACTACTGTACTACTCAGGGTGCTAGACCTAGAAAGTTTAGCTTAGATATGGATGTTAGATGGAATGCTACATATCTTATGCTTAAACACTTGGTTCCATATAAGCATGTTTTTTCTGTGTTCATTAATTCCAATTATGGCTCTAAATTGTTGTCTGCAAGGCATTGGTGTATAGCTGTAAAGATATTAGAGTTTCTGAAACTATTTTATGACTCCATCGTTGTTCTTTCTGGTGTTTACTATCTAACTAGTCCACTTATCCTACACCATCTGCTAGAAATTGCTTCTCATTTACATGCAAGTGAAAAAGATCAAAATCTAATTGCTGTTGTATATCCTATGAAGATTAAATTCCTTAAATACTGGCAGCATATACCTCTGTTATATTCATTTGCATTCATTCTTAATCCTAGAGCTAAGATCAGAAGTTTATTTAGAATCCTAGAATTACTGAAAGAGAGAACTGCTTGTGATTATACTTCATATAATGTTGATGTGAAAACTGAAATTTACAAGTTATTTAACAAATATGAGAGAAAGTTTGGTGCAACTAGGAGTCAAAGGTTTGCATAGCCTGCAAGCCATACAGGTAAGAGAAAATAGGCATGGGGAAGAATCTTTGGAGGCCCTGGATCTATTGTTGGTCCTTCCCCTGCCTGTGCCCCCACTTTATCTGCTTCTACTGCTAATGAGCTCTTAGTTTATCTGGACAGTGACAATGTCACTGCATATGAGGATGATTTTGATTTACTTCTCTAGTGGTGTGACCACAAACTAATATATCCAATCCTATCTATAATGGCTAGAGATATTATTTCTATTCCTGTTTCTACTGTCTCTTCAGAATCATGTTTTAGCTTGATAGAAAGGATCATCAAAGAGCGGCAACGCTGCCTGTTGCCTGAAATGGTGGAGATGCTAGCCTACACAAAGGATTGGGAGTTGGGAGAGAGCAGATTACAACATATTGTTGACAACCAAGAACTGGAGGACTCCTTCAAGAATCTATACCTCGATGATGATGCAGATGAGGTGGCTGGTACTACTGGTTCATTTGGGGCTAGGGCTAGGGCTGGTTCATCTAGGGCTAGTACATCTAGGACTAGGGCTACTGGTAGTTAATCTATTATCTTCATTTTGTATCTGTCATCTATGATTGACAAGTGTGACTTGGGACCTTTGAACAATGATGGAAGAGTTATTAAGAGTTGTGCTGCACTCTTTTTCTCTTTTTAGGATTTCTCATAAGGGAGAGTTTTACCTAGAAAGGTTTTTAATGAGACAATATTGCAAAAACAGCTTATTTATCTTATCTCCTTTGGTGCCTTTTGTTTTGTTGGATTTGGTCATTTGGAGTTTGCTAAGTTCTTGACTTAGAAGTTAGAATCTATGTGTGATCAGTTTGTGGCTGAGTGTTGATCTGTTGGATGCGAATAAGAAGAATTTTGGAGTTTGCTTAGTTCTTGACTTAGAAGTTAGAATCTGAGAAGAATTTGTGATCAGTTTGACAATTTGTGAATCTATGATCAGTTTGTCAGTTTGTGACTTAGAAGTTCTTGACTTGTGAGTTTAGATTTTGAAATTTGAATGAATAAATCTATGCTAACTGTTGGATGAGAAGAATTTTGAGGTGACTTACGATCACCGGCATTTGAGCCGGCCCGGCCCGTAGTTCTGGCCGTGCTTCCTAGACTAGCACGGCACAAATTCTGACCCGTAGAGCCATGCTTGGGCCGAAGGCCAGGCACAACGCCTAGAGGGGGGCCGTGCTGGCACGACCACCAGTGGGCCATGCTTGGCCCAGGCCCATGCGGGGCTGGGCCAGCCTAGCCTATTGCTAACTATAGATAGGGCCATTTAATAACCTGGTATTGAACTCAACGATCTCAGAAGTGAGAGCGCGCCTATATATACGCCCCATGAGCCAAAGGGGTAGTGCATCCCAAGCACCTTGATCGAGCTCATTAGGAATAAATAAATAGCGATGGCAAAAGCTAAGACTGCTATACTCATCGTCATCCTAGCTCTACTTCAGGTCTCATGGGCCACTGCCCGAAAGCTCGGTGACCGCAGCGGTGGCCTCACGCTTCCAGACTCATGGGCCACAGCCGATGGCCGCAATGGTGGCACCTTTGCTATGATGACGGTGAACGGGTTCCAGATGGGCGAAGACGGTGGAGGCGCGGCGGCATGTGATGGCCGCTTCCACAGCGACGACGACCTCATCGTGGCGCTGTCCTCAGGGTGGTACGCGGGAGGGAAGAGGTGCAACAAGAAGATCCACGTCACGAGCAAGGACACCGGGCGCTCTGTGTAGGCACAGGTTGTGGACGAGTGCGGCCTAAAGATGAGCAATGGGCCAGCACGGCACGGCCCGGTCCGAGCCTGGGCCAGGCATGGCCCGATCGGGCTCGGGCCCTTTTGGCCCGTTGGGCCATCGGGCCATGCCTAAACAGTTCACCATGCCTACTGGACGGCCCAGGCACGGTCCGTGGGCCGAATATCAGGCTGTGCCAGCCCATGTAGCCCACAGCCCACTGGTACATCGGGCCAGCCCATAGCCTGTTACACAGTAAACACTATATTTCAAACAGCACAATCATAGGTTCAAACTTCAAACAATCACAGGTTCACATATTCATATTCAACAATCACAGAAACACCAGATGACAAAAGATTTAAGATGTTTGTGCAATGCCGCCTCATTAAAAACCTTTCTAGGTAAAACTCGCACCTTGTGAGATAAAACCCTAGAAAGGAAAAGAGTACGGCCAGCTCAATAAATTAAAATGTTCAAATTGTTCAAAGTTATTACAAACCAGCTAGCTCAAATGTCTCAACTCTCACAACTCACAGCCTCTCAGGCTCTCAGCTCTCAGTAGTCAACCATCACCAGCAGGGCAACAGTAGATGATCCACCGGCTTCATCATCAAGGTACTGCTCTTTGAAGTACTCTTCTAGCTCTTTGTCCTCCACAGTGTGATGTCCACCGGCTTCACCTAGCTCCTAGTCTTTGACACAGATTAGCATCTCCACGCTGTCTGCGCCCAATCGTCGTCGCCGCTCCTCAATGATCCTGCCAGTAAGACTAAAGGTAGACTCCGAAGAAGTAGTTGATACAGGAATAGTCATAATATCTTTAGCCAAGGTACAGAGAACTAGATAGGTTAGTTTATGCTCATGCCACCAATTGAGGATATCAAAGTCATCATCATATGCCACAACATTGTCACTGTCAAGGTAAACAGTGAGCTCAGAGAGACCAGGAGGCACAATAGATCCTGCAAATGCACTTGAAGGACCAGAAGAAACTGATCCTCCAAAAATTTTGCCCCATGCCTGCTTTCTCTTACCTGTCAGTCCAGATGGATGGGTGGTTCTAGCTGGCCTAGCAGCACCAAACTTAGATTCATACTTGTCATAGAGTTTATGCAACTCAGATTTAACCTTAGCAAAGTAATCAATGTAACTCATATTGTTACTTAGAGCAAGCAAGTCAAGAACATTTCCCAGACCTTTCAACTTAGCCCTTGGGTCCAGAATAAATGCAAAAGAGTATAACAATGGTATATTCTTCCAATACTTAAGAAATTTATTCTTCATTGGCACAACTACAGCAGCAAGAGTATTATCATGTTCAAATTCATGTAGATGGGATGCAATCTCAAGTATGTGATGCAGTACCAAAGGGCTAGTGGGGTAATAAACACCAGAAAGTACAACATTTGAATCATAGAACAACTCAAGGAACTGCAACACCTTGTCAGCAATGTACCAATGTTGTTCATTCAATAGAGGATAGCCAGACTGAGAATTGATGAACACAGAAAACATAGATCTATATGGCATGAGATGTTTTAGCATAAGGTAGGTTGAGTTCCATCTAACATCCATATCCAAAGCAAATTTATGAGGCCTCATACCCTTAGCAATGTAGTAGTTTTTGAATTGTGCAATGCGATGATTAGATGAATTCAGAAAGTTAATTGCAATCCTAAAAACCTCTATGTGTGGTTTAAGCCTTTTCAAACCAGATTTAACAATCAAATTAATTATATGGCAAGCACATCTCTGATGCACAACATGATAGATCTTTTTACTAGGATTCAATGGATCAATATCATAACCCAAGTAACCAGCAAGCAGAGGACTCAAAGTAAGCATAGCAGATGTATTATCAAGGCTAACAGAGAAAACTTTGTCAAGTAGGCCCCAATCTCCAAGCACGCCAGCAATAATTTCAGCAATGTTAATACCACTATGGGTCACTTCAATCAGTTTAAAGCCAATAACATTTTTTTTAGTTCCCACTCAGAAGTAATGTAGTGAGCAACAACAGTGATATAATCTTCCATAGCATTGCCAGACCAGATATCAGATGTCAAACAAACAGAAGACACACCAGGCATTACTTGATTTTTTAGGTGATGTAGTTTTTCATTGAAAAGCTTAGAAAGATCTCTAGATGTGGTGAATCTAGACACTCTTTTGTATCTAGGATTGTGAGCACGCTGAATGTAATCATCCCAAGCATCATTGTCAGCAATAGATAAAGGTAGATCTAATCTAGCAATCAAACAGCAAAGCTCAGCTCTAGCAACATCAGGACTATATTCCCAGTTCCTATATGTGGGGGTATTAACCCCTATACCCTTACGGCTAAGCTTGGGCTGGCCCGGATCGATGGGTTCAGTCCACCCGAAAGATGACGTGCGGCCCAGTTAACCTGATCGGAGTCCCGCACAAGGAATCAAGACGGATTTGGCGACCAAGCAGGATCCTGGTCGGTTAGAATAGGAATCCTTATCCGGCCACATATGGCAATTGTAACTGACTAGGATTAGTTTCCAGATCTGTAACCTTGCCTCCCGGACTATATAAAGCGGGCAGGGGACCCCTCTAAAAAATATCTCTCATTGACATACAGCAATACAAATCAGATGCAGGACGTAGGTATTACGCCTTCTTGGCGGCCGAACCTGGATAAAACCTCGTGTCTGTCTTGCGTCACCGTCTTGTTTGGGGCTTGTGCATCTGTCTGCCGATAATCTACTACCTTGGGCATACCCCTAGGTAGACTGCCGACCATATTTCGTCGACAGTGGCGCGCCAGGTAGGGGGTGTGCGTACTGCTCTCCAAGCAAACAAGATGGTCATCATCTCCGGCTCCATGGCTACGCCCAACGGCCTCACATTCACCGTCGGCCAGATCACCTGGACCACCAGCTCCAACGACTCCATCGCCATCACCATGGAGGAGGCATGGATTCAGCCTGCGCCGACCACTACTTCACCTGCATCGGCTACGGCTCCGACCACGGTGAACACGGCTCCGACCACGGTGAACACGGCTCTGACCATGGTGAACACGGCTCCGACCACGATGGACCTGGCTCCGACCACGGGACATCTGGCTCCGACCACGCCTACAGCCACGCCAACAACCCGTCGTCCGCTTCCCCGCTACAGAGGGAAGCAGATCGACAACACCGACCTGCTCGACTCCGTTGATCGGGTCGGCATCCAACTCGCTAAAACCCTGGCTCTGGTAAGTACGATTCAAATCCAACCTAACGAGCAGGTAACAGCTCTCCACGACAGATCTATCCGACCAGCTCGGACCAGTCGTCCTGTGCGACTTGGAACAGATCTTGTGGTCTTATCAACTCCTGAGGGGCGCTTCGCTCATCGCCGGCCAGACATCGCGACGGGTCTCTGACTCTGCGAGTACGAAGCCCCGACGGAGAACCACCAGGTCCAGCCCTACGGCCTGCGAAACGCTGCCTCCAGCTACGCGTACAACCTGCGACGCCGCTCGGATCTATGTCCTGTACATCGATCTCGGCCGAAGCCATGCAACATCGTCAACATGGTCCGGATTGAAGATTATCAGGAAGGATCCGTCCACACAGTCCGAGAGGGTGACTCCAGCTCCTCATCCGGCATCGCGTCCAACGCATCTGTCCACACCGAGCTTCAGCGTCACGAAGATGAAGGCGTCAAATACGATCTGGATCTACCAGACCACGCCCCGGGTTTCCCCCAATTTCTGTCTTTCCCGCCAAGACGAGGGGATTTGATCCATGTTGTCAGCAACGACGAGCCGCCAGCAGTTGGCGAAACAGAACAAGAAAAGACTGCACGCGAAGCACGCAATATTGACCGATTTAATCGTCGGCAAACCGAAGCTGAAGCAGACCAGGAGGCACGACGCATAAGGGTCCAACCGCGTGACCTCAACAATGCTTTCGACAGGGTGGGGGATAAACAAGTCTTCAAGTCCCCAAGCGCCAACGTAGCCGTCGCCATGGCGACAATGCAGCGGCTGCCCAACACTCCCGAGACTCAAGTAATCCGTGATGACATACAAGCCTATCTGACGGCTGCTATGGCTCAGACCGCAGAGATGA